>NW_016107547.1:2277310-2283115 GCF_001604975.1 Cebus imitator | reverse complement strand
GTTCAAGAGATTTTCTTGCCTCAGCCTCCTGAGTGGCTGGGATTACAGGTGCCTGCCACCATGCCGAACTAATTTTTGTATTTTTAGTAGAGACAGGGTTTCACCATGTTGACCAGGCTGGTCTTGAACCCCTGACCTCAGGTGATCCACCTGCTTCGGCCTCCCAAAGTGCTAAGATTACAGTTGTGAGCCACCGCACCCGACCAACACATCTTTCAAATGACACCTTTCCTTTTGATGTTTAGTGCTCTGATACATCAGGTCTCAAACTTGTTCTTAGTTTCAATTAGGGTGGGACTTTCTCCTTCAGAGCATGAACCCTATGTGGTATTATGTTTTACTACTTCCAGTACCCTGCAGAAGTCTCTTCTGTCTTCACAATTCCTGCCTCACATTTCAAATAAATGGAACTATATAGCATGTGGTCTTTTGTGACAAATTCTTTCACTTAGCATAATTTCTTTGAGATTCATCGATGTTGTAGCACATATCAGTACTTCATTCCTTTTTATGGGCAAATAATATTCTATTTAATGGAATAAATGTGGTGTATTTATACCAAATATTCCATTTAATAAATGGAAATATTTACTATTCCACTTATTAAATATTCCATTTATTAAATGGAATATTTGGTATAAATACACCACATTTTGTTTATTCATTCATTAGTAGATGGGCATGTAGATTTGTTTCCATTTTTTCCCAAAATAGTTGGATTATTTCACATTCTCACCAACAATGTATAAGGGTTCCCATTTCTCCACATTCTCAGCAACATTGGTTACTGTCTTTTTTGGGGGAAGAAAATCGTTTTATTCTAATTAATACACAAACAAACAAAAAAGCACAGCAGCTGGTTTAAGGAGGCCACACAAACATTTGCCAAGTCCCCAACTAGATATCATCTTTTTAAAAAAATTTTTTTTAAATAAAAAAAAGAATTTTTTTTTTTTTTAATATAAATGGGGTTTTACCATGTTGGCCAGGCTTATCTTGAACTCCTGACCACAGGCAATCCACCCACCTCAACTTCCCAAAGTGCTGGGATTACAGGTGTGAACCACCACGCCCAGCCTTCAATACCATCTTAATGAAATTCTACCAAGTAGGAACACCCTCTTCCACTGCATTCTGAAGCAAGAATTCTGAAGCAAGAATGACAGAGGATTGGTTTAAGTGATGGTTTTACACTTTTAACCTTCACTATCAATTATATTGTTAGGCTAAATTAACTTAGTCTTGAGAGCCGATTTTCCATTTCTTCGGTTTGAACTCCTTGATTAGATAAATCCATTTGCAAGTCTGCACTGTTTCAGCACCTCATGGAAACCCTCACAGAACTTGATGTCTCCCTGATTCTGGGCACATTCCAAAAACCATTTTATTTCATGCAAGCCAGTCTACTGCTGCTGTGCCGGCTGAGTTCCCTGGGGCTCCTGGTAAGTGATGTCAGCCCCTGTAGGCTCAGCATTGTTTACTCCACTGAAGCCCCAATTGATGGCATGACCCAGTGTGTGCCCCATAGCAGAGCCCACAGCCATGCCAGCTGCAGAGATTGTCACCTGGGCCATCAGACCTGGCTGCCGAGGAGGGCAGCAGCAGGAGAGCCAACTGCAGAGGGTGGAGCTGCTGCTGGTGGCTGAGGTGCTGGTGCTGACCTGGGTGTAGCTCTTATTTGAGGTGCTAAACTGGCCAGAAAGGCCACATGGGAGGTGCAGCTTTGACTTCCACGTGGCATTGCAAATGTGCAGCAGCTCAGCCTCGAGACTTGTGAAATTGTATCTTTTTTTTTTTTTTTAGATGGAGTTCTGCTCTTGTTGCCCAGGCTGGAGTGCAATGGCACGATCTTGGCTCACTGCAACCTCCATCTCCCAGGTTCAAGCAATTCTCCTGCCTCAGCCTCTCAAGTAGCTAGTATTACAGGTATGCGCCACCACGCTTAGTTAATTTTGTATTTTTAGTAGAGATAGGGTTTCTCCCATGTTGGTGAGGCTGGTCGCAAACTTCTGACCTCAGGTGATCCACCTGCCTCAGCCTCCCAAATTGCTGGGATTACAGGCATGAGCCTCCATGCCTGGCCGTGAAACTCTATCTTTTAAAAATTATAGCCATTCTTCTGCATGTAAAGTGATATCTCATGGTTTTGGTTTGCATTTCTTTAGCGATTAGTGATGTTGAACATCTTTATTTTATTTATTTTTCAGACGGAGTTTTGCTCTGTCACCCAGGCTGGAGTGCAATTGTGCAATCTTTGCTCACTGCAACCTCTGCCTCCCAGGTTCAAGAGATTCTCCTGCTTTGTCCTCCCAAGTAGCTGGGATTGCAGGCACCCACCACCATCCCTGGCTAATTTTTATAGTTCTTAGTAGAGACAGGGTTTCGCCATGTTAGCCAGGCTGGTCTTGACCTCCTGACCTCAGGTGATCCGCCTGCATTGGCCTCCCAAAGTACTGGGATTACAGGCATGAGCTACTGTGCCTGGCCTTATTTTTTGTTTTTATATAGAGATAGGGTCTCACTATGTTGCCCAGGCTGATCATGAACTCCACGGCTCAAGAGATCCTCCCACCTTGGCAGTCCAAAGTGCTGGGATTACAGGTGTGAGCCACCACACCTGGCCTTGAACATCTTTAAATGTCTTTATCGGCCATTCGTATGTCTTCTTTGAAGAAATGTCTACTTAAGTCTTTTGCCCCCTCCCCACGTTTTTTTGAGTTGGAGTCTTGCTATGTCACCCAGGATGGAGTGCAATGGTGCAATCTCGGCTCCCTACAACCGCTGCCTCCCAAGTTCAAGCAATTCTCCTGCCTCAGCCTCCCAAGTAGCTGGGATTACAGTCGCCCACACCCGGCTAATTTTTGTATTTTTAGTAGCGATGGGGTTTCACCATGTTGGCCAGGCTGGTCTCTTCGGCCAGGCTAGTCTCGAACTCCTGACCTCGTGATCCTCCCGCCTTGGCCTCCCAAAGTGTTGGGATTACAGGTGTGAGCCACTGCGCCTGGCCTTTTTGCCCTCTTTTAAAAATTGGGCTATTAAAAAAAAATTGTTGAATGTTAAGATCAAACATTCTGGATACAAGTCCCTTGTTAGATATATGGTTTGCAAATATTTTCTCCCATGCCGTAGGTTGTCTTTCTGCTTTCTTCATGGTGACTTATGTTGCTTAAAAATTTTAAATTTTGATAAAGCCCAATTTATCTATTTTTTTCTTTTGTCACTTGTGTTTTTGATGCTGTATCTAAGAAACCATTGCTTATCCCAGGATAACAAAGATTTACTTCTATAATACTTCTACAATTTATTTATTTTTTCTTTTTTCAGAAGCAGGTAGCTTCATATAACTTATGTTTGAATGCTAATTTTGTATGCAGCAATTTGCTAAACACTCTAATTAATTATAATAATTTACTGTACTTTTTTTTCTTCTTTTTTTTTTGAGATGGAGTTTTGCTCTTGTTGCCCAGGCTAGAGTGCACTGGTAAAATATCAGCTCACTGCAATCTTTGCCTCTTGGGTTCAAGCAATTCTCCTGTCTCAGCCTCCCAAGTAGCTGGGATAACTGGCACCCACCACCACCCCTGGCTAATTTTTTTGTATTTAGTACAGAAGGAGTTTCACCATGTTGGTCAGGCTGGTCTTGAACTCCTGACCTCAAGTGATTTGCCCACCTCTGCCTCCCAAAGTGCTGGGATCATAGGCATGAACCACCTCCCACAGCCCTAATCTTTAATTTTTTTATCTTTAATTTTTTTTTAACTTCTAATGGCTGCTTTCTGTTCAGTAAAATATTAAATAGAAATAGTGATAATGGATACCATTGTCTCATTCCTGATAAATAAGGGAAGGCTTTCAAAATTTATTCTTTAAGTTTGATGCTTGCTTTAGGTTTCTTTTAAGATTAAGTAAATTCCATTTTTGCTATTTTATAAGATTAAATAAATTCTACTTTATTACTACTCACAGTTATAATTTTTTCAGACAGAGTCTTGCCCTGTTGCCCAGGCTGGAGTGCAGTGGTACAAACAGGCTCATTGCAGCCTCCACCTCCTCCTGGGCTCAAGTGATCCACCTCCCATCTCTCACCTCAGCCTACCAGGTAGGTGGGACCACAGGCATGTACCACCATACCTGGCTAATTTATGTATTTTTAGTAGACATGGGGTTTTGTGGGTCAAGATGGCCAGGGGGACACCTATGTTAATTCTAGCTAAATAATTATAAGCTTGCTTGGCTCAGAGTACACTGAGGTTTGTACACTGAACTTAAACTATATTATTGGTGCAGTTAATTAGAAATCAAGCGGCAACAGGAGGCCTAAGGTAAAGACCACCCGAGAGCGCAGTCACACCGGGGAATGCCTCGGGGTGGTTGCAGAGCAGGCACTACTGCTCTGGTCACATGAATGCCTTCTCAACATGGAGACTGCATGAGGGCCTCGTAAAGAGGACTTGTGCAAAGACCTCTGACATGGGAGGCGACCTCTGCTCACACGATCCAGGAGGGTCTTTGCAGATGGGAGCTGGCAAGGAGGAGAAAAGCCTTGCAGGGCAGAGATCACGGAACGCCTCAGGCTCTGCCTAGGTTCTCAGAATATGGAGTGATTTTTTTTTTTTTAGGTGCTTTACGGCAAAAACCGGAAAGCCTGCTAGACAAATTCTAAAAGAGCTGTAACACTTATGGAGTGATTTTAATTGCTCTCTGTCCACAATGCTTGGGAGATAAAAACCCCTTAATGCATTGGGTGTGGTGAGACCCCCAGGTTCCTCATCCGCTATACTTCTGATGCAGCCGCACCCTAACGACAATCGGTGATAAAATCAGAGCACTAGTTTAGCATGTCTTAGAAGGATCTCAAGTGCTCTCCGCCCGGCTATCTTACCTACCCCTTCACCCTCCCCTTCCACACCCATAAAATCAACGGTATTATGCACAGAATCAAAGTGTTTGGAGCCCAGACCTCGGGGCAGCGCGTTTCCCATGCTCGCATTGGTCCCCTGGACTCATGTTGTAAATTCTACTCTTGTGTCTCTGTCACCCAGGCTGGATGGAGTGCAGTGGCGCGATCTCGGCTCACTGCAACCTCCGCCTCCCGGGTTCAAGCGATTCTCCTGCCTCAGCCTCCTGAGTAGCTGGGATTACAGGCGTGTGCCACCACGGCCAGCTAATTTTTGTATTTTTACTAGAGATGGGGTTTCACCATGTTGTTCAGGCTGATCTTGAACTCCTGACCTCGTGATCTGCCCACCTCGGCCTCCCAAAGTGCTGGGATTACAGGGGTGAGACACTGCACCCTGCCAGGGATAGCTTTTAACCTTAAGGTGTTTGACCTTTCCAAAGAGGTATGTGAGAAGCTGAGCTGCTCATTGGTTGGTTTATGGGGCTGGGGGCAAAAGGTGGAATCTAAGGTGAACTGTTCCCTGCTTTGGGTTTGGAAACTAGATAGCTACACCCCAGGAGTAAGGATGAACCAGGAGTAAATTAGCCTTCATGAACTCTATAGATCATATTTATCATTTGAATGGCCCACAAATTATCAAGGTTGAAACTTGGAATAAGGTAATCCCTTACTCTTCCCATACTATTAGTGCCCCAGGCACTTGGCAAGGAACAAAAATATCCTTTCTGGGAAAATATAGTATTATTCCAAATCTCAAATTATTTCTACAAATAAATCTTCAGGGCCCGGCACAGTGGCTCACACCTGTAATCCCAGCACTTTGGGAGGCCAAGGCGGGTGGATCACCTGAGATCAGGAGTTTGAGACCAGCCTGGCCAACATGGTGAAACCCTGTCTCTACTAAA
>NW_016107547.1:2272931-2276365 GCF_001604975.1 Cebus imitator | reverse complement strand
TGCTATGCTAACCTCTCTGGGTTTCTGGCCTCTCTCGCAGCTTGCTTAGTCATGACTCACCTGAAGGCATTAGTGGTCCGGAAACAAAGCCTGAGGATTTTTCTACTTCCATATTCCAGAGTGTAGTCCTTTGAGTTCTGTCTGCACAAGAGAGTGTAAATTGCACTAGGAGTCCCCTTTGGCTGCTGCACACCTTCAACTGCTTTATTCAGTTCTCAGTGTCTACCCCAAAGCACTGTTTGCCTATCAGTTGTTTCCTGGGGTGGGCAAATGACCCCAGAGGCAAAGACAATGAGAGAATCCTGGTTTTGTGTGTGTGTGTCTGTGTGTGTGTGTGTGTGTGTGTGTGAGAGAGAGAGAGAGAGAGAGAGAGATTGAGAGACTGAGAGAGAGAAAGAGAGATTACCCAGAGTCTAGGGTCTATTTTCCTGGTGGCTGCAGGTCACTAATTCACTGTCTCAGGTGTCCCTCTCACTTAAGGAACACCTTTGGTTTGGTAAATGCCTATGGGTGGAAGAAGCCCTAGCTCACTTCTTTCTGTTCTGAGCACAAATTACCCTCACCAGCACCCTGGCCCAAGCTACCGTCATCTAGCTCCTGGATTTAACTGAGTTCCCAACTTCCACCTTCGCCATTCTATTCTCCTCATAGATGTGACAGTGATCCTTTAAAAGAATAAATCAGACACGTCACTTCTTAGTTTCAAACCTCCCAGTGCCTTTTAAAACTACTCGGAATAAAATCCAAAATTGTTCCCATGACCTACAAGGACTTATATAACCTGGTCCCTGGTCATCACTCAGATCTTATCTCTCTACTTCAGTCACACCAGCTTCCTGTTGTTCCTCAAACAAGGCAGTCCTTCTTGAGCCTTAGGGCTTTGTACTTACTGCCTACAATGCTCTTTACCTTGATAGCCTCATGGCTAACTCATTCACCTTCTTTAAGTTTTTGCTAAAGTTTTACCTAACAGAAAAACCTTCCCTGATCAGCCTATGTAACATAGCATTCCTTTCCTTTTATTCTTTATGCTCTTACCCAGGTTTATATTCCTTATAACACTTGTCACCAATTGTCATATTATATTTTTATTTTTAAATTTTTATTTATTATTATTATTATTTTTGAGATGGAGTCTCAGGCTGGAGTGCAGTGGCACGATCTCAGCTCACTGCAACCTCTGCCTCCCGGGTTCGAGCGATTCTCCTACCTCAGCCTCTCAAGCAGCTGGGACTACAGGTGTGATATTGTGCTGGCCTGTGTGCCACCACAGCTGGCTAATTTTTGTATTTTTAGTAGAGACAGGGTTTCACCATGTTGGCCAGAATGGTCTCTATCTCTTGACCTCATGATCTGCCTGCCTCGGCCTCCCAAAGTGCTGGCATTACAGGCATGAGCCGCTGCGCCCGGCCCATATTATATGTGTTTTTAAAAATGTTGTCTCACTCCCCAGCTAGATTGTAAACCACATGAAAACAGGGACATATTTTTGTATGTCCAGCATACAAGAATAAACAGTGCCTTGCACATTATAGGTGACTCATAAATACGATTTTAATGAAGAAATTGTGTAACAGCTATATAAAGGAGACTAAAATTAATCCAGAAGGACATCAAAGGGTTGAATTTTGCAAAAGTATTAATTATTCCCAAATTAATTTATCACAATTGTGATTTTAAAACTCCACAGTACCTTTTGGATAGCTGACAAAATCATCTTAAAGATTCATCCACGTGGAAATATGCAAGAATGTCTAGGAATTTGTAAAAATAAGTTTAACAGAGAAAAATCTAGCTCTACTAGATATTAAAACTTATTGTAAGGTGACACTTTTATTTTATTTATTTTTTTCAGATGTTTCTGAAAACAAGTTTATTTAAATAAGACTTTAAATACATTATGGCTGGGTGTGGTGGCTGTCACCTGTAATCCCAGCACTTTGGGGTGCTGAGGTGGGAGGATCACTTGAACCCAGGAGTTTGAGACCAGCCTGAGCAACATAGAGAGACCTTGTCTTGAAATCAATAAACAAACTAATAAATAACACATAACATTAAAACCGAAGAGGAAAAAAACCAAAAACCAGTTTGTTAGTTTACATGGCATTGGGCAGCTGCTGCTATTTAGTTGAAAGTTCTATAGCTAGCTACATGACTGATACATCAGTTTCAGATTTGTTTCCTTGCCAAAAGTTTAAGTCTGATAGAAGGTTGGCCTCACATTCTGGTGTTTGGACATCCCTTACCTAGGATATGTCTGGTTAAAAAGACCTTTGTGAGACCGGGCGCGGTGGCTCACGCCTGTAATCCCAGCACTTTGGGAAGCCGAGGAGGGTGGATCACGAGGTCCAGAAATCGAGACCATCCTGGCCAACATGGTGAAACCCCGTCTCTACTAAAAATACAAAAATTAGCCGGGTGTTTGGCACGCACCTGTAGTCCCAGCTACTCGGGATGCTGAGGCGGAAGAATCGCTTGAACCCGGGAGGTGGGGGTTGCAGTGAGCCGAGACTGTGCCACTGCGCTCCAACCTGGCGACAGAGCAAAACTCCGTATCAAAAAAAAACCTTTTTGGCAAGCCAGATATCCTATCACCTAACCAAAGGGAAGGTAGTCTCTCAGCTCTGCCCCCTTGGTTGGGTTGGAAATATCAGGGGATCTTTCTTTTAACACCAAAGGCTCCCTCTAGTGGTACTGCCGCTGTTGCTGTCTGCAGGTGGTGACATTCTCTTAGTGCAGGAAACTGCAGAGGGAGCCAAGGAACTTCTGGCCAGACTTAGCCTAGTCGTCTATGATCTTAGGACTCTGGGCTTGGGTGAAACATCACGTTATTGCTTCAGTTCAGGCTTGATACTATCAGGTGCCTACTCCTTGACCTTTGTTTAAATTAGGAACTTCAAGAGTAGACAACATGACTCTTTTCAGTTTGTTGCATGAAGGAGTTACACTAGTCCAAGTTAAAAGTAGATTCCGGCCACGTGCGGGGGCTCACACCTGTAATCCTAGCACTTTGGGAGGCCGAGGCAGGTGGATCACCTGAGGTCAGGAGTTCAAGACCAGTCTGGCCAATATGGTGAAACCTCGTCTCTACTAAAAATACAAAAATTAGCCGGGTGACGGTGCATGCCTGTAATTCAGCTACTCGGGAGGCTGAGGCAGGAGGATCACTTGAACCCAGGAGGCGGAGGTTGTGTTGAGCCAAGATTGCGCCACTACACTCCAGCCTGGGCAACAAGAGTGAAACCCCATCTCAAAAAAAGAAAAAAATAAATAAAAGAAATTAGCCGGGCATGGTGGTGGGCACCTGTAATGCCAGCTACTCGGGAGGCTGAGGCATGAGAATTGCATGAACCTAGGAGGCAGAGGTTGCTGTGAGCCGAGATTGCACCATTGCACTCCAGCCTGGGCAACAGAGCAAAAACTCCACCTCAAAA
>NW_016107547.1:2267973-2271290 GCF_001604975.1 Cebus imitator | reverse complement strand
ATAATTTTGAAAGTATGCTATGGTAATTGACATAGTAAGAAGCAATAATAAACTAAGACAAATAACGATTTAGATTTTGGCAACAGTAGCATTTTGAGAACAGTAGAAAAAATATAACATATTTAATAAAGGTGTCTGAGAAACTGGCTAGCCATTTAAAAAAGAAGAAATGATTTGCTTTTTTTTTTTTTTTGAGACAGAATCTCACTCTGTCACCCAGGCTGGAGTGCAGTGGTGCCATCTCAGCTCACTGCAACCTCCACCTCCCGGGTTCAAGTGATTCTCCTCCCTCAGCATCCAGAGTAGCTGGAATTAAAGGCATGCGCCACCATGTCTGGCTAATTTTTGTAGTTTTAGTAGAGACAGGGTTTCACCATGTTGACGAGGATGGTCTTGATCTCTTGACCTCGTGATCCACCTGCCTCGGTCTCCCAAAGTGCTGGGATTATATGTGTGAGCCACTGTGCCCGGCAATGATTTGCTATCTTATTCAAAAATAAATCAAAATGTTTCAAAGATACAATGGAACCATAAAAGTGGTATAAGAAAAAAATGTGTAGCCCTGCACAGTGGCTCACACCTGTAATCCCAGCACTTTTGGGGCTCAATGCCAGAGAACTGCTTGATCTCAGGAATTCAAGACCAGCCTGGGAAACATAGTGAGAGCCTATCTCTATAAAAAATTTAAAAATTGGCCAGGCATGGTGGCTCACGCCCCTGTAATCCTAGCACTTTGGGGGGCCAAGGTGGGAGGATCATTTGAGGTCAGGAGTTTGAGAACAGCCTGGCCAACATGGGGAAACCCTGTCTCTAAAAAAAATACAATAATTAGCCAGACATGGTGGCAAGTGTCTGTAATCCCAGCTACTCAGGTGGCTGAGATGGGAGAATCGCTTAAACCCAGGAGGCAGAGGTTGCAGTGAGCCAAGATCATGCCACTGCACTCCAGCCTGGGCAACAGAGCAAAAACTCCATCTCAAAAAAAATGTAAAAATTAGGCGGTCGTGGTGGTGTGCACCTGTAGTTCCAGCTACTCGGAAGGCTGAGGCAGGAGGATGGCTTGAGCCCAGTAGTTCCAGGCTATAGTGAGCTATTATCACACCACTGGACTCCAGCCTGGGTGACAGTGAGATTTTATCTGTCTCTTTTTTTTTTTTTCTCCCGAGACGGAGTCTTGCTCTGTTGCCCAGGCTGGATTGCAGTGGCACGGTCTTGGCTCACTGCAATCTCTGCCTTCCAGGTTCAATCAATTCTTCTGTCTCAGCCTCCCAAGTAGCTGGGATTACAGGCACACACCACCACGCCCAGTTAATTTTTTTATTCTTAGTAACTAAGACAGGGTTTTACCAAGTTGATCAGGCTGGTCTCGAACTCTTGACCTCTGCCTGCCTTGGCCTCCAAAAGTGATGGGATTACAGGCATGAGCCACCATACCTGTGTCTGGTGAGACTTTATCTCTCAACAACAATGGTGACAACAGCAACAAAAAGCAAAGAAAAAAGCAGGTGAGGGATTTCTAAGCATGACACCAGCCAAGAAGTTTTTTGCTTGTTTGTTTTTGAGACCGGGTCTTTTTCTCTGTCACCAGGCTGGAGTGCAATGGTGCAATCATAGCTCACTGCAGCCTTGACCTTCTGGGCTCAAGCTATCCACCCAACGCAGCCTCCTGAGTGGTAGGGACTACACTGCAGGTGGGCACCACCATGCCTAGCATTTTTTTTGGTAGGTACAAGGTCTCCCTACTTTGCCCAGGCAGATCTTGAACTCCAGGGCTCAAGTGATCTTCCTGCCTCAGCCTACCAAAGTGCTGGGATTTCAGCATGAGCCACCATTCCCGGTCCCAAGAAGCTTTAAAGGAAAAAAATACATAAATTCAACTACATTAAAAAAAATCTTGCATGACATAAAGCATCACAAATAAAGATTTTAAAAAACAAATTGTGAATAAATATTTGTAGTACATATGAGAGAGAAAATCCTATTAATACAAAAAAAATTTTCTTACAAGTCAATGACGAATGACACATTGGAAAAGTAGACAAAGGTCAGGCCGGACGTGGTGGCTCACGCCTGTAATCCAAGCACTTTGGAGGCCAAGGCCGGCTGATCACCTGAGGTCGGGAGTTCAAGACCAGCCTGACCAACATGGTGAAACCCCGTCTTTAAAGAAAAAGAAAAATAGACAAAGGTTATGAGAATATACAGATGGCTAATGTATGAAAGATATTCAACCTCATTAATAAACAAATAAATACTAATCAGAATATTTCATTTGGTCTATCAGATTGGTAAAGATTTGAAATATTGACAGTTTCCAGGGTTGGCTTGAATATTGGGAAACAGCCATTCTTTTAACACTGTTTGTAGGATTATATGTTGGGTTAATATTTTGATGCCATTTTATCAATAGCTATAAACATTTTAAAGGTATAGACCTTTCTTTTTTTTTTTCCTTTGAGACGGAGTCTTGCTCTGTCACCCAGGGCACAGTCTCGGCTCACTGCAACCTCCACCTCCCGGGTTCAAGCAATTCTCCTGCCTCAGCCTCCCGAGTAACCGGGACTACAGGTGCATGCCACCATGTCCAGCTAATTTTTTGTGTTTTCAGTAGAGACAGGGTTTCACCATACTGGCCAGGCTGCTCTTGAACTCCTGACCTCGTGATCCACCCTCCTCTGCCTCCCAAAGTGCTGGGATTACAGGCGTGAGCCACCATGCTGGGCCAATATAGACCTTTTGATCTAGCAACTACACTTTGGTTATCTTGTGGAAATACTTAAAGATGGATACATAGTAATGATCATTGCAGAATTATCTGTAGCAATGAATACTTGAAGGAAGAAGCCCTAAATATAGGGCACTGGTTAAATAATTTATAGTAATCCATGTAGTACAAATGGCAAAACCATTAAAAGAATTAGATAAATTGCTACTTTAAGGTTTTTCAACCTTTTAAAAAATTAATAAAAGTTATTTTTTTGAACACTTCTGGGTCCACAAGGAAAATTGAGTGGCCACAGCTCTCTCTTGGTGTTGTAAGGATAAAAACCTTCTTCTTAGCTATGCTTTCTCATGGAGTGCTGAATGTTGGTATGAATATAGGCCATGGTTATATCAGAGATGAGCTCTTAGTACGTTAAGTGATGGTATGATGAAGGCCTTGATTTAAAATGTGCTTTTGCTTGAAGTGGTGAAAGCTGGTATGGGCTTTATTCTGGTGCTGTGAATAGGGATCTTAGTAGTGCTACCTTATGGTTTTCTTGAGTAATCAAAATAATAGTTATGTAATTCTTCATCTTTTTTTTTTTTTTGAGACA
>NW_016107547.1:2264104-2267652 GCF_001604975.1 Cebus imitator | reverse complement strand
TAGTAGAGACAGGGTTTTACCATGTTGGCCAGGCTAGTACTTCAACTCCTGACCTCAGGTGATCTGCCCACCTTGGCCTCCCAAAGTGCAAGGATTACAGGCAGGAGCCACTGCACCCGGCTGTAATTCCTCATCTTATTGCAGCATTTTTGCTGTATGGTCAGTGGTGGTATGGGTGCAGGTCCAGCTCTAAATGTTGGTTGCCTTGCATTGTGGCTAAGAATGTAGCCTTTGGTTCAGACTGCATTTTTGATTGCCATGTATGCTGGAGCTGAGTAGCTTGCCTTCTGGGATTTGCTGCAGTCCTTACCATTCACACAATGAATGCTTATGCAGTTATATCTGGTCCCTTCCTTCACATATTTACCTGCTTGATTCTAGTCTTTGAGTTTGTCACCCCTGCTTCAAGTATTTCAGTTTATATATTAAGATGTTGGAACTGGTGTGATGCCTCAGGCTTGTAATCCCAGCACTTTGGGAGGCTGAGGCGGGCAGATCACTTGAGGCCAGGAGTTTGAGATCAGCCTAAGATGGCAAAACCCTGTCTCTACCAAAAACACAAAAATTAGCCAGGTGTGACGGCACATTTGACTCACCCCATTTATTCTACTCTCAACAGGGACTGTGCAGTGACCACTCTGTTACAATGCAACCCCGTGGAACTCATGCCTGCTTTCTCTAACCCCACCAATTGGAAGGGAACTCTGATTGGATAGTATCATGGGCCCCGATGAATGACTCACTGCATAGGTCTTCTTTGTTCCTCACTCCCCTTTCACTGGTTTGACAGTCTGCTTGTTGCCACCCTCTTCTCTCTGGGATCTATGAGTAATAAACTGCTTTTGTTTTTTTCATGTGTTTTTGTTGTGCTGTCTTCTCCGTGCCTCACCTGACTGACACACACACAGACCTAATTTTACTCCCAGTGAAAGCTCTCCTAAAGAGTGGCTATCTTGGCAGGAATAAACTGAACACAAGTCAGACAAGAGCCTCAAGGGCAGATGCCAGTATAAACAAGTTCCTAGGAGAGGGACACCTGACCATGGGTCAGATACCTCGGCATTAGGCCATCTGCTAAAATAAAGAAGTATCCTGTGAAGGGCACAGTGTAAATACCCACAAAGAAGCCCCTGGAACCTGATCAGGGCAGGGCTAGAGTTTACACTCCCTCTGCAGAGAAAGATTTCAAGACCAAATTTAGGAGAAATACAACATACTTGTAGGTCTTGGAAAACCAGTAGCAATGCTATCCCTACTTTCCTTCCTTCTTCTCTTTGAAATTAACATGGCTACAATATTTCTATAGTATGCAAGGTTAAAAAAAAGAAATAGTATCCTCAAGTTCTGGGAAGGTGGAAGCTTGAATAAATGTTCCTGACACACGCTTTCTCCTGAATCCTAGTGGAGAGTAAGGTGATGTAACCTAAAAGCTGTATTTAAGGCTATATTTCTTTTAGAATTTTCTAGTGGGGGTGGAGAGCAGATTTGAGCAGCGTCTAGCCTATGACTGTATATGGCAGTGATGCTAGCATCTGATCATTTCTGCCCAATGTGGGACACTTTAGTTTATTTTTAAAATTAACTTAAATTAATTTATTTTTTGAGACAGGGTCTCAGTCCATCACCCAGGCTGGAGTTAAGTGGTGTGATTTTGGCTCACTGCAGCCTCCACCTCCCAGGTTCAAGTGATCCTCCCATCTCAGCTTCCTGAGTAGCTGGAACTACAGGCGTGTGCCACCACGCTTGGCTGATTTTTGTATTTGTTGGCGGAGATGGGGTTTCGCTATGTTGGCCAGGCTGGTCTCATAACTCCTGACCTCAAGTGATCCACCCACTTTGGCCTCCCAAAGTGCTGGGATTACAGGCGTGAGCCACCATGCCTGGCCAGTGGGATACTTCAAAGAGACAATTTTGGCTCCGGAGTTCCCCTGATGACTTGACTGAGACTGTCTGATCTGCTTAGTGCCAGGAGTCATGGGATAGTGGTAGAGAGCAGGGTATCTCTCTTAAAACCTGGGATAGTGTTACAGCTCTTTTAGAATCTGTCTAGCAGACTTTCTAGTAAATACCGGAAAGCCCTCAGTGAAGCTTTATGTATTTATTTATTTCCAGATAGAGTCTTGCTCTGTTGCCCAGGGCTGGAGTGTGCAGGGGCACAATCTCAGATCACTGCAACCTCTGCCTTCTGGTTTCAGGCGATTCTCTGGCCTCAGCCTCCCGATCAGCTGGGATTACAGGCGGGCACCACCATGCTTGGCTAATTTTTGTATTTTTGGCAGAGACAGAGTTTCACCATGTTGGTCAGACTGGCCTTGAACTCCTGACCTCGTGATCCACCTGCCTTGTCCTCCCAAAGTGCTGGGGTTACAGGCCTGAGCCACCAGACCTGGCCAATGAATCTTTAAATTAAAAATTAAAAAAAAAAAAAAAAAAAGAAAGAAATCTGGAGCAAAGACTGATTCTGCTCTACGAAGCCTGTTCTACGAAGGTTCCACCTGCCCACATGCTTTCCAGAAGTCCTAAGGGACCTCACTGATTCACATGACCATGATGAAACTTGAGGAAAACTATTTTGCTGGCCTGCATTACTTTCAGCGCCTGTGGTTGGACGAGATTGCCACTTACACTCAGGGAGGCTTGGGGCAAAAAGGCTTCCTTCCTATGCCCCAGCGAAGGCTAAGGCTGCTATCTCTTCATCCACTCTACTTCTCACCTACAGCAGCAAAAACTGCTTAGTCTTCCACCACTCGCTGGTTTACCACTGCTCAGAAGACCCTAATCTGACCTAACTGCAAAGAAGTCAAAACCATGAGCAGGTAAAGAGAAATGACCCATTTAAGGACATTTATTAACCAGAGGGAGGAAGACTAACTCACACAACGAGACAGGTGGGTTCTTTTGATGCAGAATTACAGGCAGAGTCAGAGAGAATTAGTAAATGATTAAACAAGTTAATATTTGTAAAATGTTTAGAACAGTGCTTGGCGTATATCATATACACGTGTGTCAAATGATAAAGTGTAACAAACAGGTAATGAAAGCTCTCAAGGATGTGCAATTAGAGCACAAAAAAGACATTCTACAACTAGAAAACATGATTTTGGAATTAAAAAAAATTAGTGCACAAACTAGAAAAGAGGGTGATCCTAAACTAAGAACCAAATTGGTAATCTGGAAGACCAAGTGGAAGAAATAGCTATCTGCTTTTTCCCCCCTCCTCCTCCCCAGAAATAGCTTTCAACAGATAACAAAAATATAAAGAAATAGAAATTGGCCGGGCGGGGTGGCTCACGCCTGTAGTCTCAGTACTTTGGGAGGCCGAGGCAGGTAGATCGCGGGGCGAGCAGATCAAGACCATCCTGGCTAACACAGTGAAACCCGTCTCTACTAAAAATACAAAAAATTAGCCAGGTGTGGTGTCACGTGCCTGTAGTCCCAGCTACTCGGGAGGCTGAGGCAGAAGAAACACTTGAATCCAGGAGGTGGAGATTGCAGTGAGCCAAGATTGCACCACTGCACTCCAGCCTGGAGACACAGCGAGACACTCT
>NW_016107547.1:2255603-2262511 GCF_001604975.1 Cebus imitator | reverse complement strand
GGTGGATCACCTGAGGTCAGGAGTTCGAGACCAGCCTGGCCAACATGGTGAAACCCCATCTCTACTAAAAATACAAAAATTAGCTGGGCGTGGTGGCACACACCTGTAATCCCAGCTACTCAGGAGGCTGAGGCAGGAGAATCGCTTGAACGTAGGAGGTGGTGGTTGCAGTGAGCTGAGATTTGTGCCACTGCACTCCAGCCTGGGCGACAAGAGCAAAATTCTGTCTCTAAACAAATAAATAAATAAACTCCTGTACCAAGCTATGGTAGGCTGCTTCTAAAATGGCTCCCAACGATCCTCACCTCTTCGTATTCACCATCTTGTAAATCCCTCCTCTTGTGTTGGACCCAGGGACTTGCTTGTAACAAATGGGCTATGGCAAAAGTGATGAGATGTCAATTTCTTAGTTATGTTACAAAAGACTGTAGCTTCTGTATCTTGCTCATCTTCTGTCTCTGGCTCTTCCTGTGTGATTACTCTGATGCAGAGGGCCCCCGGCAGGGACCTGAGGCCTTCAGTCCAACAGCCAGCAAGGAGCTGAATCCTGCCAGCAACTATGTGAGCGACCTTGGAAGTGCATCCTGTCATGGTGAGCCTTGAGATAAGACTGCAGCCCCAGCTGATACCTTGATTGCAGCCTGTGAAAGACCCTAAATGTATACCTTGATTGCAATCTTATGAGAATCTGAAGCAGAAGACCCAGTTAGGTCAACCCTAGATCCTGACCCACAGAAACCGTGAGGTTATAAATGTGTTGCTTAAGTCACCAAGGTTTATTAGAAAAAAGTGGAATTCAAGATCAAATGCAGTGAACAAGACAAAAAGGGGGCATAAATGGTTCAATCCTTGTCGAAGTGATGAATCACAAACTTTTATGTACTAAATTATTATAGCAGCTTAATATTTACAGCAAACTCTCAGAAACCCAAGAAGACTTTGGTAGAAAATCACCACCATAAAGGGAGATTATAATATATCTCTCTCAGAATTTGAATGATCAAAGAGATGAAAAATAAGCTAGAGAATAGATGATTGAATAATGTGACAAGTTCAATATATCAGCATGTATATGTATATCTTCACACACATTTTAATTAATTAATTAATTAATGTTTATTTTTGAGATGGAGGTTCGCTCTTGTGGCCCAGGCTGGAGTGCAGTGGCACGATCTCCACTCACTACAACCTCTGCCTCCTGGGTTCAAGCGATTCTCTTGCCTCAGCCTCCTGAGTAGCTGGGATTACAGGGATGCGCCACCAAGCCCACGTAAGTCTGTATTTTTTTGAATAGAGACGGAGTTTCTCCATGTTGATAAGACTAGTCTGAAACTCCTGACCTCAGGTGATCTGTCCACCTCTGCCTCCCGCAGTGTTGGGATTACAGGCGTGGGCCACTGTGCCCGGCCTCCACACACATTTTATAATGTAAATTATTTGGTTTTCTAGCTCTTGGGAAGTTAGAAAAAAAAGTTTTAGTGTAAATTATGTTCTAATGTCCATCAGCTGTGTGCTGCTTCACAGAGGAAAACTTCATGAATTTAAAGAACCAGAGATTTGTAGAGGCTACACATTCTCATTTTTTTTTTTTTTTAAAGATGGGGTTTCACCATGTTGGTCAGGCTGGTCTTGAACTCCTGACCTCAGGTGATCCACCCCCCCCTTGGCCTCCAAAGTGCTTGGATTACAGGCGTGAGCCACCACGCCCGGCCTACACATTCTCATTATAAGCCAGTAAAATTTGAAATGAATAATAAAAGATGGTCAAAATATTTTTCCTGTTGAGGAACTGTCTCCGAGATACCCCTAGATCATGGCTGGGTACAGTGGCTCACGCCTGTACTCCTAGTGCTTTGGGAGACCAAGGTGAGAGGATCACCGATACCAGGAGTTTGATACCAGTCTGGGCAACATTGCACAACTCCTGTCTCTACAAAAAACTTGTTCAAGTTAAAAACCTGGGCAACATAGTGAGACCTCATCTCCAAAAAAAAAAAACCAGATAATTAAAAAAAAAGGAGCCAGACATGGTGGTGCATTCCTATAGTCCCAGCTACCCTAGAGGCTAATGTGGGAGGGTTGCTTGAGCCTGGGAGGTCAAAGCTGCAGTGAGCCATGATTGTGCCACTGTACTCCAGCCTGAAAAAAAAAACAAAAAGAGCTTTGGGAGGCCAAGGCAGGTGGATCACTTGAGTTCAGGAATTCAATACCAGCCTGGCTAATATGCTGAAACACCATCTCTACTTAAAAATGACGAAAATCCCAGATGGGTGTTGTGGCGTGTGCCTGTAATCCCAGCTACTTGGGAAGCTGAAGCAGGAGAATCACTTGAACCTGGGAGGCAGAGGTTGCAGTGAGCTGAGATCATGCCACTGCACTCCAACCTGGGCGACACAGCAAGGCTGTATCTCAAGGAAAAAAAACCACAAAGAAACCTCCAAGTAACTCTAGGATTAAAAAAGAAAAGATAGAAGCTATAAATTTTTAGGAAGTAACAAAAAGGTAAATGCTTTATAACAAAACCTATGGGATCACCTAAGGCTCTATTTAGAAGAAAATGTATAGCTTTACATCAGGAATCACAAATGCGCTAATTTTTGTATTTTTTTAGTAGAGACGGGGTTTCACCATGTTGACCAGGATGGTCTCGATCTCTTGACCTCCTGATCCACCCACCTTGGCCTCCCAAAGTGCTGGGATTACAGGCGTGAGCCACCGCGCCCGGCCTTGACTGCTTTTAGAGTAGTCATGTATTCTCCAATTCTCCATAGGTCCTTCCTCTGCTTATTTTCACATCTAGCCACTTCCTACATCTACATCACCTAAATAGACCTTGGCGACAGAGCGAGACTCTGTCTCAAAAAAAAAAAAAAAAGCATTCAAATCCAGTAGTTTGCAATACTCCATTGTAAATGCGCTTATTATCAAAAAAGAAAAATGGAAAATATGTACACTGAATAATATACTACAAACACAATTACAAAGCCACAAAATTATCCAAAAGAAATACAAACCAGGAACTAATGAAAGGTAAAGCTCAAATGAATGACATAGAAACTCATCACAGGTTGGGTTGCCAGGGAAACAGATACTAAGGAGTTAAGGGTACAAAAGGTTTATAGAGAAGTAATGCCTGTGGAAAAAAAGGGAAGGGGGTGTTGTACGACTGCAATGTGGACCTGAGAAAGTCTGCCACTCCGCTGGGGAGCTCTGGAGCAAAGATTGTCCATCAGAGGAGTTGTGCATTGAGCAGAAAAGGATATATCCCCGTACCTCCCTTTGCTCCATCATTAGCCATGTGCATCCTGAAAAGACAACGATCTCGGCTCAGAAACTGACGTGGTCTAACCTTGGAGCTACTAACAGCTGATGGCAGTAACAGCTAACCACACTCCTTGCAGCAGGACAGTGAGAGCTTTCTTGAAGTGGGAGCTGAGTAATGCCTCTCTGTTTCTGCCACAAAAATAAACAAAAATGTGTAAAGCCAAAACCCAAAAGCTGGCTTTCAAAAAAAGTAAATTCAATCTATTAATGCTTCCACTGTTTTGGGTCTCTGTGCAATTTACAAAATGGTTCAAGTGGAATACATGTGCACAAATTTTCAGAGTGGACATTTAGGATCTGTTAAATTATATATTAGGCAAAAACAAGTAGCATTTAAAGGGCCGCGTGCCATGGTGGGGACTGTAAATCAAAATATTTTCATCATGGCCTTTCTTCCACTGCCCTAAAGGAGGAAGAAATTTGTAATCAATTCAAAAAAATTTTTTTTGAGGCAGAGTTTCACTCTGTTGCCCAGCCTGGAGTGCAGTGGCAGGATCTTGGCTCACTGCGGACTCTGCCTCCTGGGTTACAGCAATTCTCCTGCCCCATCCTCCCAGGTAATTGGGACTACAGGCATGTGACACCACCCCCAGCTAATTTTTGTATTTTTAGTAGAGACAGGGTTTTACCATGTTGCCAGACTGGTTTCAAACTCCTGACCTCAAGTGATCCACCCGCCTCGGCCTCCCAAAGTGCTGGGATTACAGGCGTGAGCCAATCTGCCCGGCCAATCAATTCAAATTTTAAAATGGCTATTCCAGCTTTGCGCAGTGGCAGTATCGCAGCGCGTGAGGTTTATCTGAGGCGAGAGATTATTGCTAATTGAAAACTTTTCCCAATACCCTGCCTTGACAACTTGCAATAGAGTTGGCATTGGCAATTTTTGACAGTCTCTATGGAGACTGAATAAAATAAAATAAAATAAAATAAAAAAGGGCTACTCCTACTAGAAAACAAGAGAACATTCTATTAGTTTGAGGTTTCAGTGTCCCCCAGGATCAGAAACAGTATTTGGAGAAGGACAGGGCTGGGCTGGGACTGTGGATGGATTATGGGTACATGCAGTGGCATCCCTGAAAATTCAGAGCTTCAGTGCTCCAGCTGCCCAACTTATTTGGCTTTCCTGCCAATTTCTACAATGGCTTGACTGGGCATAGTTCAAGCAGGAAAAGCTCACAGTTGTCTCAATATTCTGGAGCTCCCTGAGAGCATTTACTGATACCCAATGGGACATATTTCACATGTTATAGTATTGTATTTCTTTAATTGCTAAAATTGTTGTTGTGGTACTCGCACATGTTTTATCTAAATTAGACTGTAGATCGTTAATATATTTCTAAGTCTCTCCTGGAGGTTCAGCAGAGTAACCGTCCAGAACTTTTGGCCTCAATGGCAGAAAGAGAAGAAACTGCACTGTCCAATATGGTGGTCGCTATTGAGTACTTGGAAAGCAGCAAATCTAATCTGATGTGCTGTAAGTGTAAACACAGACAAGATTTCAAAGATTTGGAATGCAAAAAATGTAAAATATGTCATACTTTTCATATTGATTGATTATGATCTATTTTGGATATATAAGATTAAATGTATTAAGATTTGACTGGGTCAGGTGGCTCACACCTGTAATCCCAGCACTTTGGGAGGCCAAGGCGGGTGCATCACCTTGAGGTCAAGAGTTCAAAACCAGCCTGACCAATATAGTGAAACCCTGTCTCTACTAAAAATACAAATATTAGTTAAGTGTGATGGCACACGCCTGTAGTCCCAGCTACTTGGGAGAGTGAGACAGGTGAATTGCTTGAACGCAGGAGGCGGAGGTTGCGGTAAGACAAGACTGTGCCATTGCAAAACAGCCTAGGCAACAGAGTGGGACTCCATTTCAAAATAATAATATTAATAATAGGTCCTCTGCTTCATCTTTTGAAGTCAGAGGGTCAAAACAAAAGTAATAATAATAATAATAATAAATCTATTAAGATTTATTTTACTTGTTTAACTTTTTCTAATATAGCTACTAGAGCATTTAAAATGACTCATAGCTCACATTTGTGGCTTGTGTTGTCTTTCTATTGGAAAGTGCTGCACTAGCTGTGTATTGTAGAGTTTCCTGGATTCCCGTTCTTTTGACTTACTCAGAGTTTCAACCAGTACAGGGATGATGGTAAGCCCATCCTTATGGTTCTCCATAGCTTTAACAGTATAAGGCCAATGTATGTCATACTGTGTTCAATTTTTGGTTCTCCATACAGCTTTTGCTCAATAGGGAGGTCATACAGAGGTGTCCTGTGTCTATTCATATGCACATCGACAGGGGACACATGATGGGAAGGCTATAAGCACCAGTAAGAAAAAGACCCATGGAATGTGATAATGGCTCTAGAGAGACTTTTTGTTAACCAACCCTGTCTGTGAAAGCCACTCTTCTAGCTGTGCTTTCAGCTGAGGTCTGGAGACTGACTACCACTGTGTACAGCCTGATCACTCGATTGGCCATCTGGTGCAAGAGGATGAATTGAGTAGCAGCGGCGGCGGCGTCGGTGGCAGAAGCGGCTCCAAGAGGGACCAGGCACCGCGAGCCCAGCGCGGGTGGAGGAGAGGGGGAAGCGGCGACAAAGGAGGAAAAGGTGACATCCGGGGCGGCGCCGCCGGAAGATGGGGCCCGGAAAACCCTAGGTCCGGCCCTAGGAATTCTCTTTGGCCTGGCTGAGTCCACTGAACCGCCTCGCCCCTCCTTTCCTTCGGCTCAGACCGGCCCTGCGCTAACCCAGTTCACTACCCTGGGCTGGACCCTTCCACCCAGCCCCCAAAGAAGGTGTTTTTTGTTTTGTTTTTTTGAAAGGACCAATAAAATAGAGAAATTCTCAGCTAGCTTGATTAAGGTAGGAAGAAAAAGAAAGGAAGGGGAAAAGAGGGAAAAAATATTAGTAATGAGCAAGTTGATAAAAACATAGATATATGATAAAGATTTTAAGAAACTATTGTGGGTAAAAAAAATGTGAATTTGTAGAAGGAATGACTAGTTCCTTAGCAAACTATAAACTACCAAAATTGACCCCAAAGTAGAGAACCTGACAAGAGCAATAGCCATAGAAAAGAACGGAGAGTCACCAGGTCCAGTTGGGTTTTAGCTAAGTTGTAGCTAATCTTTATTTATGTTTTTAATGCTTTGATTAAAAAAAAAATAGAGACAGGTTCCCACTATGTTGATCATGCTCAGGCTGGTCTTGAACTCCTGAGCTCAAGTGATCCTTCCACCTCGGCTTCTCAAAGTGCCGGAATTACAGGCGTGAGCCACTGTTCTCAGCCAATTTTAGCTAACCTCTTTTATTTTTATTTTTTATTTTTTTAAAGATGGGGTTTCACCATGATGGCCAGGCTGGTCTTGAACTCCTGACCTCAGGTGATCCACCCACCTCAGCCTCCCAAAGTACTAGGATTACAGGCGTGAGCCACAGCACCCGGCCCTCTATGTCTAGGTCCTTGAGGAATCGTCACACTGTCTTCCACAATGGTTGAACTAATTTACACTCCCACCAACAGTGCAAAAGTGTTCCTATTTCTCCACATCCTCTCCAGCATCTGTT
>NW_016107547.1:2253513-2255593 GCF_001604975.1 Cebus imitator | reverse complement strand
TGAGACAGAGTTTTGCTCTGTCACCCAGGCTGGAGTGCAGTGGCACGATCACGGCTTATGGTAACCTCTGCCTCCTGGGTTCAAGTGATTCTCATGTCTCAGTCCCTTGAGACGCTGGGACTAAAGGTGCACCACCACACCAGACTAATTTTTGTATTTTTAGTAGAGAGGGGATTTTGCCATGTTGGCTAGGCTGGTCTCGAACTCCTGGCCTCCATGCACCTTGGTCTCCCAAAGTGCTGAGATTACAGGCGTGAGCCACCATGGCCTACTTTTTCCAGCTTTAATTAATTAATTAATTAATTATTTCTTTTGCCAGTTTTAATTTAAATGACTAGAAAAATTAAATAATAAGCAGACATAAAGTGCAAGACCAGTTTTCAAATTTTTAAAATAATCAGAAATAAAATTAAATTTCCTTTAAAAATAATCAAAATAGGCTGGGTGTGGTGGCTCAAGTGTGTAATCCCAGCACTTTGGGAGGCCAAGGCAGGCAGATAACCTCAGGTCAGGAGTTCGAGGCCATCCTGGCTAACATGGTGAAACCCCATCTCTACTAAAAATACAAAAATTAGCTGGGCATGGTGGCATGCACCTATAGTCTGTGCTACTTGGGAGGCTGAGGCAGGAGAATCGCTTGAACCTGTGAGGGTGAGGTTGCAGTGAGCCGAGATCCTGCCACTGCACTCCAGCCTGGTGACAAAGCGAGACAGCATCTCAAAAATAATAATAATAATAATCAAAATAAATTTAACCTAGGACTGTGCACGGTGGCTTATGCCTGTAATCCCAGCACTTTGGGAGGCTGAGGTGGGCGGATCACCTGAGGTCAGGAGTTCGAGACCAGCCTGCCCAATGTGGTGAAACCCCATCTCTAGTAAAAATACAATAATTAGCCAGATGTGGTGGTGCATGCCTGTAATCCCAGCTACTCCAGAGTCTGAGGCAGGAGAATTGCTTGAATCTGGGAGGTGGAGGTTTCAGTGAGCTGTGATCGGGCCACTGCACTTCAGCCTGGGTGACAGAGTGAGACTCTGTCTCAAAAAAAAAAAGAAAAGAAAATTTAACATAGGGACAAAGAACATAATTACAAAAACCTGAATACATTACTCATTGATGAGTCCACTGATCACTGCTTGGATATCATAATGATGTCAAATTGCTATAACAGTTTCTAAACCCTCTCAATGTCTGTATTTATCTCATCATAGATGGTAATAGGTTAGGGAGAGGCACCAGTCCTCAGACCACAGAAAAAGATGAAAAGATCCAAAATTTATTTTGTAAAGCTAGCATAGCCTTACATGTGGTAATATATTAAAACATGATAATATTTGCACAAAATATACATGTAGAAATTCTAAATAAAATATTAATAAACTGAATCTAGCAGTGTGGCAAAGAATAATGTACCACGACCAAGTAGGATCCATTTAAGAAAAGCAAAAAAAAAAAAAGGCTGAGCACAGTGCCTCACGCCTGTAATCCCAGCATTTTGGGAGGCCAAGTTGGGAGGATTGCTTGAGGCCAGGACTTTGAGACCAACCTGGGCGGCATAGCATGATCCTGCCTGTACAAAATTATGATTATAAAAGCAAAAATGATTCAACATTAAGAAATCTATTAACATTGCTAGGCGTGGTATGTGCCTATAGTCTCAGCTACTCAGGAGGCTGAGGTGGAAAGATCTCTGGAGGCCAGGGGTTCAAGGCTGTAGTGTGTACTATCAATGCACCCATGAATGACCACTGCACTCCAGCCTGGGCAACATAGCAAGACTCCAAAAACTCTATTCACATAATTCATGACCTGAAGCAATTAAAGGAGAAAACCCATGTTATTATGCCAACAGAAACTGAAAAGGCATCAAAAATTCAACAGCCATTTCTCATAAAATTTCAAAGTAAAATAGAAATTAAAAAGAAACTATAGGCTGGGCATGGTGGCCCACCCCTGTAATCCCAACACTTTGGGAGGCAGAAGTAGGTGGACCACTTGAGGTGAGGAATTTGAGACCAGCCTGGCCAACATGGTGAAACCCTGTCTCTACTAAAAATACAAAAATGATCCGGGTGTGGTG
>NW_016107547.1:2250841-2251973 GCF_001604975.1 Cebus imitator | reverse complement strand
AAAGGAAGGAAGGAAGGAAGGAAGGAGGGAAGAAAGGGAGAGAGAGAAAGAAAGAAAGAAAAAAGGAAGGAAGGAAGGAAGGAAGGAAAGAAAGAAAGAAAGAACTATTTAAACATGATAAAGACTTCTTGCCGACATTCAACAGCAAACATTATACTAAATGAAAATACGAAATCATTTTCACTAAAATTGGGAACGAGAGAAGGATGCTATCACCACTATTATTCAACATTGTCTTGTATGTTCTAATCAATCCAATAAGACAAGAAAATGAAGTGATATGTGTAGAAGACTGTTAGTTGTCTTCCAAAATCTATTCTCCCCTTCCTCCTCAGAAATATGGCTTTAAAGCACATGACTGAGAGAGACTACATTTTCCAGTTTTTCTGAAAGCTACCTGCAGCCATATCACCGTGTTTGCACCAGTGGAATATGCACAGAAGAGATAGGTTTCAATGTACCCCCCAATTGCTTAAAAGGAAATTGCTTGTTGTAGACTTTTCTCCCACCCTGCTCCCCACAGGCTATAATATAGGTACAAGTGTAACTTAGCTTCAACCATGCAGATGAGCATAATACCCCAGTAGATGGCAGGACAATAATGGATCACTGAATAGTCTTGTAGAACAAGGATGTCCCACCATCCTGAATTGGTCATATGGATATGTAATAAATAAATAAACTCACCAGGTGTGGTGGCTCGTGCCTGTAAATCCAGCACTTTGGGAGACCGAGGTGGGCAGATTGCTTGAGCCCAGACCCCATCTCTGTTTTATTTTATTTTATTGTTTTGAGACAGTTTCTCTCTGACGCCTGGGCTGGAGTGCAATGGTGAGATCTTGGCTCTCTGCAACCTCCGCCTCCCGGATTCCAGCAATTCTCCAGGTACTCAGTCTCCTGAGTACCTGGGACTATAGGTGCTCACCACCACTCCTGGCTAATTTTTGTATTTTTAGTAGAGATGGGGTTTCACCATGTTGGCCAGGCTGATCTTGAATTCCTGACTTTGTGATCTGCCCGCGTTGGCCTCCCAAAGTGCTGGGATTACAGACGTGAGCCACCACGCCCAGGTGACCACATGTCTATTTTAAATAAATAAATAAAATAAATAAGGGCCGGGCGCGGTGGCTCA
>NW_016107547.1:2239640-2250660 GCF_001604975.1 Cebus imitator | reverse complement strand
AAAACTCCGACTCAAAAAAAAAAAATAAAATAAAAAATAAATAAATAAATAAATAAACTTCTATTTTATTTACTCTCTCTCTCTCTTTCTCTTGCTCTGGTTCTCATTTAGCTTTTACTAAAACCAATACAATAGGAATAATTGTCAGAAAAAAGATCCAGACATTATCCAACTTTTATTATATTCATAGAAAACCCAATAGACTCTGGTTTTACAAAACTTTCCAGAACCATTTTCCTCACAATTTTGGAAAAATAGTTTTGGAGAAACTACCAGAATTAATAAAAGTTTTTAGTAAGGCGGTTAGCTACATGACAAGCAAAAAACCAGTAGAATTTCCTTATGTTACAAATAACCTGCTAGAAATAGCGATGGGAAAATATTCCATTCACTATACCAACAAAAATGTAAAATAACCTAGGAATGAATGGAACAGGAGACGTACAGGATTTATATGAAGAACAATATAACTTCTTATTGAAAAATGTAAAACAAGATCTGAGCAAATTGAAAGATATAAAAACACTAATCTTCCATCAAATAACAAATACAATAAAATTCAAATAGGAATGTTTGTAAAAATTCTATTGAAATGGATAAAACAACTTTATATAATAATTATAGAAATTAAAATTGTATTTATTATTTTGAATGAGTAAAATATTCATATGGTTCAAATTCAAAAGATACTAAGAGGAATGCAGTGATAAAGCTCTTTTCCATGCCTCCCCAGCCACTCAGTCCTGTTCCACATAGGCAGCCTAGGTCACCAGTTTCTCCCATAAAGTTTCAGAGATATTTGCATCATCATCGTCATCATCATCATCATCATTATCTGAGACAGAGTCTCGCTCTGTCACCAAGGCTGGAGTGCAGTGGCACAATCTTGGCTCACTGCAAACTCCATCTCAAGTAATCTGTCTGCCTTGGACTCCCCAAATGTTGGGATTATAGGCCTGAGCCACTGTGCCTGGCTTGCGTCATATTTTTTTACACAGGTGATAGTGTGATATACGCATTGTTCTGCATATTGTTTTATTTGTCTTAATGTAACTCTGAGATGTACAGACCTTGCTTCTTGTTTTTTTCTTCTAATTCTTACAACAACCCTATTTTTTCTTTTCTTTCTTTTTCTTTTTTTTCTTCTCAGAGCTTGCTTCTAGTTTCCTTTAACTTTTTAATTTCTATAGATTTATGCCTATGGTGCTGTATTAGTCCATTTTCATGCTGCTGACAAAGACATACCTGAGATTGAGTAATTTCCAAAAGAAAGAGGTTTAATATGGACTTACAGTTCCACGTGGCTGGGGAAGCCTCACAATCATGGCAAAGGCAGGGAGGAGAAAGTCACGTCATACATGGATTGCAGCAGACAAAGGAAAAGAGCTTGTGCAGGAAAACTTCCCCTTGTAATACCATCAGATCTTGTGAGACCCACCCACAACCATGAGAACACCAAGGGAAATACCTGCCTCCATGATCCAGTTACCTCCTACTGAGTCCCTCCCACAATACATGGGAATTCAAGATGAGATTTGGGTGGGGACACAGCCAAACCATATCATTCCACCTCTGGCCCCTCCCAAATATCATGTTCTCACATTTCAAAACCAATCATGCCTTTCCAACAGTCCCCCAAAGTCTTAATTCATTTCAGCATTAACTCAGAAGTATACAGTCCAAAGTCTCATCCCAGACAAAACAAGTCACTTCTGTCTATGAGCCTGTAAAATCAAAGGCAAGTTAGTTACTTCCTAGATACAATGTGGGTACAGGCATTTGGTAAATACAGCCATTCCAAATGGGAGAAATTGGCCAAAACAAAGGGGCTATAGGCCCCATGCAAGTTTGAAATCCTGTGGGGTCAAATCTTAAAGATCCAAAGTGGTCTCCCTGACTCCATGTCTCACATCCAGGTCACACTGATGCAAGAGGTCAGTTCCCATGGCCTTGGGCAGCTCCGCCTCTTTGGCTTTCCAGGGTACAGCTCCACTCCCAGCTGCCTTCACGGGCTGGCATTGAGTATCTGTGGCTTTTCCAGGCACATGGTGCAAACTATAGTTGGATCTACCATTCTGGGGTCTGGAAGACAGTGGTCCTCTTCTAACAGCTCCACTGGGCAGTGCCCCAGTAGAGACTCTGCGTGGGGGCTCTGACCCCACACTTCCCTTCTGCACTGCCCTAGCAGAGGTTCCCCATGAGAGTCCCTGGATGTCTGGACATCCAGGTGTTTTCATAAGTCCTCTGAAATCTAGGCGGAGGTTCCCAAACCTCAATTCTTGACCTCTGTGTACTCGCAGGCTCAACACCACATGGAAGCTGCCAAGGCTTGGGACTTGCAGCCTCTGAAGCCACCGCCCGAGCTGTACCTTTTTAGTCACGGCTGGAGTGGCTGGCATACAGGACACCAAGTCCCTAGGCTGCGCACAGCACAGGGACCCTGGACCCAGCCCACAAAATCATTTTTCCTTCCTAGGCCCCGGCCTGTGATGGGAGGAGCCGCCATGAAGACCTCTGACATGCCCTGGAGACATTTTCCCCATTGTCTTGGGGATCAACATTCAGCTCCTCATTACTTACACAAATTTCTGCAGCTGGCTTGAATTTCTCCTCAGAAAATGGGATTTTCTTTTCTATCACAGTGTCAGGCTGCAGATTTTTCAAGCTTTTATACCATGCTTCCCTTATAAAATGGAATGCCTTTAACAACACCCAAGTCACCTCTTGAATGCTTTGCTGATTAGAAATTTCTTCCACTAGATACCCTAAATCATCTCCCTCAAGTTCAAAGTTCCACAAACCTCTAGGGCAGGGGCAAAATGCCACCAGTCTCTTTGGTAAAACATAAGAGTCACCACTGCTCCAGTTCCCAACAAGTTCCTCATCTCCATCTGAGACCACCTCAGCCTGGATCTCATTGTTCATATCATTATCAGCATTTTTGTCAAAGCCATTCAACAAGTCTCTATGTGGCTCCAAACTTTCCCACATCTTCCTGTCTTCTTCTGAGGCCTCCAAACTGTTCCAACCTCTGCCTGTTACCCAGTTCCAAAGTTGCTTCCGCATTTTCAGGTATCTTTTCAACAACGACTAATACAATTTACTGTATTAATCTGTTTTCATGCCACTGATAAAGACATACTTGAGACTGGGCAATTTACAAAAGAAAGAGGTTTGCTGGGCACAGTGGCTCATGCCTGTAATCCCAGCACTTTGGGAAGCTGAGGCAGGCAGATCACGAGGTCAGGAGATTGAGACCATTCTGGCTAACATGCTGAAACCCCGCCTCTATTAAAGATACAAAAAATAAAAAAAGAAAGGAAAAAAAGATATAAAAATTAGCCCGCCGTGGTGGTGCGCACCTGCAGTCCCAGCTATTCAGGAGGCTGAGGCAGGAGAATCGCTTGAACCCAGGAGGCGGAGGTTGCAGTGAGCAAGATTGCACCACTGCTCTCCAGCCTGAGTGACAGAGCGAGACTCCATCTCAAAACCAAAAAACAAAACCCAAAAAACTACTGAAAGGGGTTTAGTATGGATTTACAGTTCATGTGGCTGGGGAAGCCTCACAATCATGGCAGAAAACAAGGAGGAGCACGTCACATCTTACATGGATGGTAGCAGGCAAAGAAGAAGAGCTTGTGCAGGGAAACTCCCCCTTGTAATACCATAAGATCTTGTGAGACCCACCCACAACCATGAGAACGCCATGGAAAGACCTGCCCCCATGATCCAGTTACCACCAACTGGGTCCCTCCCACTGGGTGCCTCCTACAACATGTGGGAATTAAAGATGAGATTTGGGTAGGGACAGAGCCAAACCATATCAGATGCATATTCTTGCTTTCCTGCTGTATTGTGTCATTATCCTCTAATAAACTGTATGTTTATAAGCACTCTCATGCTGGGTCTTGCAGGTCTTCTATAGCAATCCAACCCTGTTTAACTATTGAGAACTTATAGTATGGGAATTGTGCCTGATTCTTGTCTGTTATTGATTGATTGATTGATTGAGATGGAGTCTCACTCTGTCACCTAGACAACAGTGCAGTGGTGCATTCTTGGCTCACTGCAACCTCCACCTCCTGGATTCAAGCAATTATTCTGCCTCAGCCTCCTGAGTAGTTGGGACTACAGGATCACACCACTATGCTTCACTAATTTTTGTATTTTTATTAGAGGCAGGGTTTCACCACATTGGCCAAGCTGGTCTTGAACTCCTGGCCTCAAGCAATCTGCCTGCCTTGGCCTCCCAACGTGCTGGGATTACAGGCGTGAGACACTGTGCCTGGCCCTGGCTGATTTTTAATTTTATTTTATAAGCAATACTCTTCTTGGCTTCTATTATGGGCTGAATTGTGTCCCCCTCAAAATTCATATGCTGAAGTTCAAATCCCCATGTCCCCCGAATATGGCTGTATTTGGAGACAGAGCTTTTAAAGAGGCAGTTGAGGTAACAAGAGGTCATACAGGTGGGCCCTAGTCCAATATGACTGGTATCCATAGAGGGAAGAGATCCGGACACAGACAATACAGAGCACACAGGGCAACTACGTTAGGACAGTGAGAAGGAGACCATCTGCAAGCCAATGAGAAAAGCCCCAGAAGAGACCAAACCTGTCCACACCTTGACTTGGACTTCTGCCCTCCAGAACTGTGAGAAAACACATTTCTATTGTTTAAGCCACTTGTCTGTGGCATTTTGCTATGGCAGCCTTAGTAAATTAACGTAGCTTCTCATCTATCCTGTTCCTGGGAATGTCAGTTTATTAACCATCTCTACAGACTCAGGCAGGTCAAAGTTCCATCTTTCCCATTCCAGACTTGCTGTCCATTATGGTTATTACATTCACCTTGACTCTGACAGTTAACTGCTACCACCTGGCCTCTGCTATTTCAGAATCCTATTATCTTCATTGACAGACACCAAGGAGACTAATTACATAGCAATCTCTCCCATCATGAACCCCGACCCATAGAAGACAGCCACCATGGAGTTTTTCAATATTGCTAGTAGCGCATTTGTTATTGCCTTAACAAAGGAAGTGTCCTCTGAGCCCTCTCAGGAGACGTTGTCCACTGATATGTTTTCTGGTTTTACATAAATAAGTCATGCTATTTGTCTACCTTTCTGAACCTTTTGACCCTTCTCTCAAATCAAGGCAGTTCCAACAACTCCCCTTCATTTACTATAGAAGCATTGTTGTTTCCAAGTTTCAAGGAGCCATTCCAGCAGCATACTAGGACTGGCTCCAGATGTCCTTGCCAGGATGCTAAATCCTGAGTCATGGGAGAGTGTTCCAATAACTATCAATTCTCCCATATCCAGCTTTATATCCCTTCCTGGTCCAGCACGCTCAAGGTCTATTCTCAGTTTATTCTCTTGATTCCTGCAAATAACAATTTTCCAAGACTGACAACTATTCAGTGAATAATCTCTTTTCTCCCATAGCAGAAACACTGCTTCTCTTCTTGGCCCATGCTAAGAATCGTCCCTTGTTATTTATCTATAGAAGAAGTTGTGCTGAGGTGGGGACAGGTCTTGCGGAAGACAAGCAGCATCCTTCTGTCTACCACTCTCACAGTCAAACCTGGGGTCAATTAGAATAGACGATTCTTTTCTGGAAGAGATTAAAAAAAGATACAATTTCTTATGAAGGCCTTTTGCTTTCACGCCATTCTTGTAGAAAAAAAATTTTTTGAGACAAGGTTTTGCTCTGTCACCTGGGCTGGAGTGCAGTGGCATGATCATGGCTCACTGCAGCCCTGACCTCCCAGGCTCAGGCGATCTTCCCACCTCAGCCTCCTGGGTAGCTAGGACCACAGGCATGCACCACTGTGCCTAGCTATTTTTTGTTTGTTTGTCTGGAGAGGGAGTCTTGTTCTGTTGTCCAGGCTACAGTGCAGTGGCACGATCTTGGCTCACTGCAACCTCTGTCTCCCGGGTTCAAGCGATTCTCCTGCCTCAGCCTCCCGAGTAGCCGGGATTACAGGCGCCCAACTAATTTTTGCATTTTTAGTAGAGACGGGGGTTTCACCATGTTGGCCAGGCTGATCTCAAACTCCTGACCTCATGATCCACCTTCCTCGGCCTCCCAAAGTGCTGGGATTACAGGCATGAGCCACCTGGCCCAGACATGCCTCGGTATTTTTAAAAGTTATTTGGAAAACAGAGTCTCATTGTGTTGCCCAGGCAGGTCTCAAACTCCTGGGCTCAAGTGAGCCTCCCACCTTAGCCTTCCAAAGTGTTAGGATTACAGGCGTGAGTCCCCGAGCCTGGCCCACACTATTCCTTGAGTTAGTAGTTGGCTGACCAAACTTATTATTTTATTCCTTTAGGGTTTCTATGGCCATTAACAACAGGAAACTAACTCCAGATTCCAAAATTTCCAACTCTCGAGTGCTAGAACTATTTCATAAGCTTCCATTCACTTGTACCAAATCCTAATCTCAGCAATTGTAAGGCGACCACATGCCAGGGATGACCAACACTCTGCTTACCATCAGTAACGAGGCTCTTGCTTTCATACGTTCTGCAAGTGATCCAACTCCAGAATTCCATCCTGAGGGTCTATTTTAAAGGACCACTTCTAGCACCAAATGTCTTACTTTGGGTGAAACAGTCCCTGAGGTAAGTGTTTGAGAGCAAGTGGTTTACTTGGGAGATAATCCCAGGAAGCAATGGAAGGAAGTGAGATAGGGAAGACATGGAAAACAATACATGGTCTGCAAAAAAAAAAAAAAAAAAAAAAAAAAAAAAAAAAAAAAAAAAAAAAAAAAAAAAAAAAAAAAAAAAAAAAAAAAGAAAAAACGCCAGGTGTGCGGTGCACACGCCTGTAATCCCAGTACTTTGGGAGACTGAGACGGGTGGATTACCTGAGGTCAGGAGTTCAAGACCAGCCTGGCCAACATGACAAAACCCCATCTCTACTAAAAATACAAAAACCAGCCGGGTGTGGTGGCGGGCACCTGTAATCCCAGCTACTTGGGAGGCTGAGGCAGGAGAATCACCTGAACCCAGGAGGCAGAGGTTGCAGTGAGCCAGGATCATGCCACTGCACTCCAGTCTAGGCGACAGAGCGTGATTCTGTCTCAAAACAAAAACAAAAATAAAACAAAACAAAAAAGCAATACATGATCTGCTAATAAACAAGTTACACTGGGGCAACTGGGACTTAATTCCACTGGGACCTCAGGAAGGGTAAATAGAACATTCATTGAGTTTTCTGCCCAGGGGATAAGGAAACTGGGGGTATTTTCCCTTCATTCGTGTCCATCATTGATTGAAGGTTTCTCCCAAGGGCCTAAACCCCCTGGCACTTCTGACCTGCCTTGTATACTGGCTGAGCACACTCCTGTGGTCAGAAAGCCCTTAGGCAGAGAGTCACAGGTGCTTGCAGTAAGAAACCAATGGTCTATACAGAAACATTGAGTGCCTAGAGAATATTGGGAAGAACATCCAGAGTCTGTTATGAGGGAGGATGGTAAGGGGGAATTATTAAGGTGTTTTTTTTTTGCTTTTTTTTTTTTTTGAGACAGAGTCTTGCTCTGTCACCCAGGCTAGACTGCAGTGGCACAATCTCGGCTTACTGCAACCTCCACTTCCCAGGTTCAAGTGATTCTCCTGCCTCAGCCTCCCCAGTAGCTGGGACTACAGACGCCCACTACGCCCAGCTGGTTTTTGTATTTTTAGTAGAGAAAAGGTTTCACCATGTTGGCCAGGCTGGTCTCGAACTCCTGACTTCAGGTGATCTGTCCACCTCGGCCTCCTAAAATGCTGGGATTATAGGCGTGAGCCAACACACCTGGCTAGAATTATTAAATTTGTTTTTAAATAGCCTTGTTCCCTTTTTCTGGTTGAAGTGAGCTTGTGCCTGTACACTGGTTGCCATAGAGCAGATAGATGGAAAATTTTCTTTCTTTTCTTTTCTTCTTTTCTTTTTTCTTCCTTCCCTCCTTCCTTCCTTCCTTCCTTCCTTCCTTCCTTCCTTCCTTCCTTCCTTCCTTCCTTCCTTCTTCCTTCCTTCTTTCCTTCCTCCTTTCTTCCTGTCTTTCTTCTTTCTTTTTTGAGATGGAGTTTCACTCTTGTTGCCCAGGCTGGAGTGCAATGGTGCGATCTCAGCTCACCACAACCTCCGCCTCTCGGGTTCAAGTGATTCTCCTGCCTCAGCCTCCCTAGGATTACAGGCATGAGCCACCACGCCCAGCTAATTTTGTATTTTTAGTAGAGATGGGGTTTCTCCATGTTGCTCAGGCTGGTCTCAAACTCCTGACTTCAGGTGATCTGTCTGCCTTGGCTTCCCAAAGAGCTGGGATTACAGGTGTGAGCCACCATGACCGGTGAAGATTTTCTTGTTTAGATTTTGAAGTAGGAGGTTTGGTACTACAAAGCTGTACATACTGGGGGATTTTCTCCCAAATAGGGAGGGGGATTGGATGTTGAACAGCAGTCAATTAGTCAATAGAACAAGAAGAAGAAAAAATAAAAATGGAAAAATTCTACTACCCACATCTTTCATAAGCACCAGTCCTAGTTTCTGTTATATTCTTCATAGCCTCATACTTTCACCTTCTTATCACTCAGAGATGTTTTTGTCTGTAGCAGAATATCTAACTACAATGGCTTAAAAATACGGATTTCTGGGTTTATTTTCGCACGGAACTGGAGAGCTAGAAGTCAGGGGCTGCTGGCATTTGCCCAGCAGCTCAAAAATGTCAGGGCTGATGGTTTTACAGTTCTCTTGGCCTTTTCCTCAATGTCACTAGATGACTTTTACAGCTGCACATTAAAGGAAAAAATAGGAAGGAAGAGGGAGAGACAGTGCCTATTATCAGGATAGCAAAAGTTTTCCTGAAGAACTCCTGCATTAGTTTCCCATGATTGCTGTTACAAACTACCACAGACCTGGTGGCTTAGAAGAACACATGTTTAACATCTCACTGTACTTGATGCTGGAAGTCTGAAGCGGGTCTCTCTGGGCTAAAATCACAGTGCCTGCAGGGCTGTGTACCTCCTGGAGGCTCTAGCGGTGTATTCCTTTTCCGTCTTCTCAAGGGTGCCCATATCCCTCAACTGGTAGCTCCCTTCCACCATCACAGCCAGCAATCACAATCACATCACTTTTCACTTTATTTTTACTTATTTATTTTTAAGACAGAGTCTCACTCTGTAACCTAGGCTGGAGTACAATGGCACCATCTCAGCTCACTGCAAGCTCCACCTCCCGGGTTCAAGTGATTCTCCTGCCTCAGCCTCCCAAGTAGTTGGGATTACAGGTGCCTGCCACCATGCCCCACTAATTTTTGTATTTTTAGTAGAGACAGGGTTTCACCATGTTGGCCAGGCTGGTCTCCAACTCCTGACCTCAGGTGATCCTCCAGCCTCAGCCTCCTAAAGTGCTGGGATGACTGGTGTGAGCCACCACGCCCAGCCTACATCACTTTGACTTCTGTTTTCATTACACACCTCCTTCTCTGACTCTTCTGCCCTCTATCTTCCACATTTAAGGATGCTTGTGATTATTTTGGACCCACCTGAATAATCCTAGCTGATTTCTCTATTTTGAGGTCAGCTGATTTGCAATCCTACTTTTTAAATTTTTTTTGAGATGGAGTCTTGCTTTGTTGCCAGGCTGGAATGCAGTGGTGCGATCTTGCTTCACTGCAAAGCCCGCCTCCCAGGTTCAAGCAATTCTCCTTCCCCAGTCTCCCGAGTAGCTGGAACTACAGGTGCTCGCCACCACACCTGGCTAATTTTGCATTTTTAGTACAGACAGGGGTTTCACCATGTTGGCCAGGATGGTCTCTATCTCTTGACCTTGTGATCTACCAGCCTTGGCCTCCCAAAGTGCGAGGATTACAGGCGTGAGCTACTGCGCCCGGCCTGCAACCTTACTTCTATTTGCAATCATAATTCCCCTTTGCCATGTAACCTAACATATTCACAGATTCTGGAGACTAGGACATGTACATCTTTTGGGGGACCATTGTATTGCCTACCACAACCCACTCTGTCTCTTTGGCCAATATTCTAGCTGGGAGGAGGCGGGGAAAATGGGACTGAGAGTGAGAGTTGGGTTGCTGCACAACAGTGTCTGCCCTACCTTGCTAGAACTTTAGACAGTTGTTAGTTATATCCTAATTGTATGATACTCTCCCCAGTAGATCATAGATTCCATAAGAGCAAGAATCATGTCTGTTTTGTTAGTCATTGTATTTTCAGCATATAACACAGTACCAAACACATAATACCTGCTCAATAAATTCACAATGCATGAACAAGTACATACACACGCATATACACATACTTGCTACAGCATTTCTTTTCTTTTTTCTTCTTGAGATGGAGTCTTGCTCTATCACCCAGGTTGGAGTGCAGTGGCGTGATCTTGGCTCACTGCAACTTCCGCCTCCTGAGTTCAAGTGATTTTCTTGCCTCAGCCTCTCGGGTGGCTGGGATTACAGGGGCCTACCACCATTCCAGGCTAATTTTTGTATTTTTAGTAGAGACGAATTTTTACCATGTTGGGCAGGCTGGTCTCGAACTCCTGACCTCAAGTAATCCACCCACTTCGGCTTCCCAAAGTGCTGGGATCACAGGCATGAGCCACTGCACCCAGCCTGCTACAGCCTTTTTGGGGTCATAGCTAAGACCTGGAAACAATTTAACTGTTCATCTGTTGAAAACTGATTAAAGAAATAATTGAGGCCAGGCTCAGTGTCTCACACCTGTAAATCCCAGCAGTTTGGGAGGCTGAGGCCGGAGGATTGCTTAAGACCAGGAGTTTGAGACTAGCTGAGCCTAACTCATTCATATATACAGGTATAGATCGACTTACGACCTATGCAACTTACGACCATTTGACTTTACGACCACAATCGCTAGCCACGACTGCTCCACATCTGCCGTACGACAGTGCGGACCAGCTTCCGGCAGCACTACCATCTCCGCGTGCACCATTTCAACTGTTATCCCACCACACTCGGCACAACAATTTGTGTTTTGTGTCTTGGATTTTTTTTT
>NW_016107547.1:2224982-2238785 GCF_001604975.1 Cebus imitator | reverse complement strand
AATGAAAGAAAATTATGATAAAATATGACTTAAAGATTTTTATAACATCATTTCACAGTACTGTACATATAGCCTACTCAACTTACGACCAAATCGTGTTACGACCTGTTTGTCGGAACCAATCCTGGTCGTAAGTCGAGCACTAGCTGTAAAGAAAAAAAAATTGATTTTTTTTCTGAATAAATCCCTAGTGCATTTATACAATGATATGCTATGCAATTGTTATAAACAATGAGGCAGATCTTAAATGTAGTGACATGAAAGGATGTTCATGATTTATCATTAAGGGAAAATGCAAGTTGTAGAACAGAGTGTATTATTTGACCTTATTTATGAGGTAGAGAATAAACTGAGTTTATTGCCCCAGGGAGAAAAGAACAAAAGGAACCAGAAAGAACAAAGAATCAAATTCTTGGCCTTGAGTTATTCCAGGAACACATACCAAGCATATTCCTGTCTCATGGGCTCTGCACTGATTTTTCTTTCTGCCTGTAATACTCTTCCCTCACATATTAACATGTTGACATGAATTATAATTAGTAGCTTGCTCTTTGTTCATTAACATCTCTGTCCAGTGTTTTCTTCTTAGAGGTGCCTCATTTGACCACCCTATCTAAAATAGCATTCCCTATCACTCTTCATCTTCTTGCTTTGCTTTATTTATATAACATTGTATTTCTATTAGTTTAATTGTTTATTGTCTCTCTTCTCCTTTGGAACGTGCACCCCATGAGGCCAGGGTTCTAGGTGATTTGGATGTGGGTTGCTGGAGTAGCTCACTTTAAGAACCACTTTTTTTTTTTTTTTGAGATGGAGCTTCGCTTTTGTTGCCCAAGCTGGAGTGCAGTGGCACAATCTCTCGGGTTTAAGGATTCTTCTGCCTCAGCCTCTCGAGTAGCTGGGATTACAGGTGTCCACCACCATGCCTGGCTAATTTTTTTGTGTTGTTAGTAGAGATGGAGTTTTGCCATGTTGGCCGGGCTGGTCTTGAATTCCTGATCTCAGGTGATCTACACGCCTAGGCCTCCCAAAGTGCTGGGATTACAGGCATGAGCCACCGTGCCTGGCCTTGTAAGAACCACTTCTAATGCTTAGCGAAGCAGTTCTCAAAATATTGTCTCTAGACCATCAGCATGAATATCACCTGGGTACCTGTTAGAAAGGCAAATTTCAAGCCCCACTCTAGACCTACTGAATTAGAAACCCTGAGAGTAGGTCCCAGCGGTCTGTTTTAATAAGCCTTTTAGGGGATTCTGATGCACACTAAAGTTTGAGAACCATTGACTGAATTAAAAAAATTAGCGAGGTGCTGTGACACGCACTGTAGTACCAGCTACTCGGAAGGTTGAGGAGGAAGGATTGCTTGAGCCCAGGAGGTTGAGGCTGCAGTGAGCCATGATCACACCACTGCACTCCAGCCTGAGTGACAGAGTGAGACCCTGTCTCCAAAAAAAGAGCTGGGCATGGTGGCTCATGCCTGTGATCCCAGCACTTTGGGAGGCTGAGGTGGGCAGATCACAAAGTTAGTAGTTTGAGACCAGCCTGGCCAACATGGTGAAACCCCATCTCTACTAAAGATAACCCCCCCCCCAAAAAAATTAGCAGGGTGTGGTGGCAGACGTCTGTAGTCCCAGCTACTCGGGAGGCTGAGGCAGGAGAATCACTTGAACCTGGGAGGTGGAGGTTGCAGTGAACCAAGATTGCACCAGTGCACTCCAGCCTGGGAGACAGAGCAAGAGCAAGTCTAAAAAAAAAAAAAAAAAAAAAGTTGAAATCCTGTGTTTAACTTACTTTAAGTTTAATTTTTTTGTGTGTCTAGACCTCTGATTACTAATCCTCTTTTCCTTCATGAGTTTTATTTTCCGGTAAACTCCCTGCACTCCTAATTTCTGCTTCTTCCTCCTTAAAGAATGCTATCTTTTAGATGACCTCTTTGCTAGGGGAAATGGGACATTTTTAATGTGTGGCATGAATTGAATGGTGATTACTTAAATTATTACCCATGATGGCTTGAAATGGAATGCAATTGTAGGACAAACCTTTGCAAAATCAAGTGGTTAGAGCACTTAGTCCCTATGGTGACAATGGTGATTGCTAACGTGGCTAAGGCTGTTTCTGATGACCTTAGAGAACTTACATTGAAAAGAGGACAAATTGAAAGCCTCAAATGCACACCTCAGACCACAATGGAAAATCCAAGAGCCACAATGCCAGCATTAAAGGAGTCTTTATTTCCTCAAGCTGCAGGACAGATATGCCTGAAGATCACACTTAGGGACTGATTATAAATGTTGCAGATGTGCAGCATAAATTAAAGATACAGACTTGCCAGGACTCTTAGGTTACATTGAAGGCACTCCTGGGGAAGGAATAGGACCCTAACACATTGGATGGAATTATTTGGGCATAAACAGATGAAGCTGAGAAAAATTTAACCCCCAACTCCCCTTCCTTGCCAGTAGAAGCAGCCCTATATTCCTTGTCTAAAGGTACCAGGCTTCCCCTGCATAAAAACCTTTTATGGCCTGGTGCGGTGGCTCATGCCTGTAATTCCAGCACTTCGGGGGGCCAACGTGGGCAGATCACCTGAGGTCGGGAGTTCGAGACCAGCCTGACCAACATGGAGAAACCCAGGCTCTCTTTTTTTTTTTTTTGAGACGGAGTTTCGCTCTTGTTACCCAGGCTGGAGTGCAATGGCACGATCTCGGCTCACCGCAACCTCCGCCTCCTGGGTTCAGGCAATTCTCCTGCCTCAGCCTCCTGAGTAGCTGGGATTACAGGCACGCGCCACCATGCCCAGCTGAATTTTTGTATTTTTAATAGAGACGGGGTTTCACCATGTTGACGAGGATGGTCTCGATCTCTTGACCTCGTGATCCACCCGCCTCGGCCTCCCAAAGTGCTGGGATTACAGGCTTGAGCCACCGCGCCCGGCCTTTTTTTTTTTTTTTAGAAACCCAGTCTCTACTAAAAATACAAAAAATTAGCTGGGCGTGGTGGCACATGCCTGTAATTCCAGCTACTCGGGAGGCTGAGGCAGTAGAATCAACTGAACCTGGGAGGAGGAGGTTGCGGTGAGCCAAGATTGTGCCATTGCACTCCAGCCAGGGCAATGAGAGCGAAACTCTGTTTTAAAAACAAACAGCCTTTTATTTTTGTTTGTTTGTCTGTTTGTTTATTTATTGAGATAGAGTCTTGCTCTGTCACCCAGGCTGGAGTGCAGTGGCACGATCTCAGCTCACTGCAGCCTCCACCTCCCAGGTTCAAACAATTCTCCTGTCTCGGGCTTCCCAGTAGCTGGGACTACAGGCATAAGCCACCACACCCGGCTAATTTTTGTATTTTTCAGTAGAAATGGGTTTTTGCCATGTTGACCAAGCTGGTTTTCAACTCCTGACCTTAGGTGATCCACCTGCCTTGGCCTCCCAAAGTGCTGGGATTACAGGTGTGAGCCACTGTGCTTGACAAAAACGTTTTAGTGACTCCCACTGAGGTGTTTGTCTCCCAAGGAATGTTAATTCTCCTCAGAACCAACCCCCACAATACAACATTACCTCCACTTTCATAAGAATGATTAGATCTTAGTGTAACCCAGATGCACAAATGCCCAAGGGGAAGGGAATGTTAAAGTGAAATTATTACGTGCCACCTGCTCGATGCCTACTTCCAACTACATTGTCAGAAGAACTGGGTAGTGGGGTGACCACTGCCTTGATTTGCCTCGGACTTACAGGTTTCCTAGGTTGTGACATTTTCACTTTAAAAGTGGTACAGTCCCAGGAAAATTGGGACAAGTTGGTCACCGTAATGGGAGGGCACTCTCTTCAATCAGGCATCAAGAAATACGTTGGTGAGAGGAGCATTAGTATTATCGAAAAGCTCCATCCTTTGTAGGCCAGGGATGATGGTAGGAGACGCTTCCGTGGGAACAATAGGGTCCAAATGGTACTTAACTTTGAGAACTAAGGTGGGTGCAAGTGACATAATGAAGTACAGGGATAGGATGGCAATAGAGTGTTTTTTGCCTCCATCTGTTGCAGTGGTTGATTATTTATGGAATTCCCTTGGAATAAAATAGATGTGACTTTCAGAAGCAGAAAAATTCTAGGTCTGGTGGGCAGAAACCTTGCAGACTCCTCGACTCTTACTCTGTTCCCAGATCTACTAAGCCAGTTCACAGATCCTGGAGCCCATTGATTAAGAGGGAGGCTGGATTTCTCTGAGAAAGGACTCTGCTGTGATGCGATCACAGATGTATATTGCAAGTCTTCTAAGTTTCCCCCAGACTGGGACCTGTGGCCATTCAGTAGAGGACCATGACCAAGAAAAAGGAAATAGCGGCCAGGTGCAGTGGCTCACGCCTGTAATCCCAGCACTTTGAGAGCCCGAAGCGGGTGGATCACAAGGTCCGGACTTCAAGACCAGCGTGATCAATATGGTGAAACCCCGTCTCTACTAAAAGTACAAAAAAATTAGCTGGGTGTGGTGGCACATGCCTGTAATCCCAGCTACTCAGGAGGCTGAGGTAGGACAATTGCTTGAACCCGGGAGGCAGAGGTTGCAGTGAGCCGAGATGGCGCCATTGCACTCCAGCCTGGGCGACAGAGCGAGACTCCATCTCAAAAATAAAATAAAAAAGGGATTCGGGATGGGCGCAGTAGCTCATGCTTATAATTCCAGAAAAAAAGAAAAAGAAAAGAAGAAGGAGGCCAGTCGCGGTGGCTTGTGCCTGTAATCCCAGCACTTTGGGAGGCTGAGGCAGGTGGATTGCTTGAGGTCAGGAGTTCGAGACCAGCCTGGCCAACATGGTGAAACCCCGTCTCTAAAATTAAAAAAAAAAAGAAAAAGGAAATATCCAGAACTTCTTGAAAATTATTAGATTCTGTCTCTAAATTGATGCTAATTCTTATATACATAGTTTGCCACTGTTATCCATCACATTCTGCCACATTCCCTGGTGGAAGCATTTCTCCTGCACTTGAACTTCCTAACCCACTGAGTCCAACATGTAGACATAGTTTGCCACTGTTATCCATCACCAGAGTGGGGATTCATTGAGTCAGATGCTAAATAAAGTCTTGGTCTGAGTCCATTTCAGTGGGAACTTGTGACCATCTTTGCAGAATCACCACACACTGGTTTTCTGACCTACATATCCACAGAGGGAAAGCTCTTATTATAGGGAAGTAGCAAGTAGCAACCCTTTTAACTGTACCTCCTCCACCTCTCACCCTTACCCTTAAAGCAAGACCAAATCTCTAAGACAATGGAAGAGATTGGAACCAAAACCAAGGACTTGAAAAATGGAAATGTGAAGATTCCAGCTACACACCCCCATTTAACTGGCCTGTTCGGCCTATGAAAAAAGCTGTAGGCATTTGTAGGCTACTGTTCGTCAGGTAAGGATGCCAGTCACAGCTGTGGTTCCCATTTACTGTAGCAAATGAACATAGCCTCTGGCACCTTATTCCCTAGCAAATAATATCAGCAAAGATAATCAGGGACGGTTTATCCTCATTCTCTTACCTCAGGGCTATCTTAAACTAGGCTGTTTTCTATCATAATCTATTCCAAAAGGAACTGGCTGTCCTTTAACCCCACAGACATGATGATGGTCCATTACACTGATGACATAATGATCATGATTCCTTTGAGCAGCAACAATCAAGCACCATAATTGACTTACGGTCACAGGCTAGGAGACAAATCCTGTGAAAGTTCTGATGTCTGCTAAATGGATGACATTTCTAGGGGTCCAGTGGTCTGGCGCATGTCAAGCTATCCCCTCTAAAATAAAAGACAAATTGTTTTTCCCTGCATCACCCACCACAAAGAAAGAAACCAGTCCTCTGTGGGCCTCGTTAGATTTAGGTGGCAATGCATACCATATTTGGGCATTCTGCTCTGGCCTATTTACTGAGTAACCTGTAAGGCTGCCAGTTTTGAGTGGGATTTGAAGTAAGAAAAGGCTCTGCAGCAAATCTGGGCTGCCCTGTTGCTTGGGCCTTATGACTCAGCAGACTGAATGGTTTTGGAAGAGTGTGGCAGAGATGTTCTATGAAGCCCAGTAAGTCTCACAGCACAGATTCTTAGGGGATTGAATGTAAGGCTCTACATCCTCCTTTTGATTTTTCGAGGCAGGGTCTGGCTCTGTTGCCCAGGCTGGAGTGCAGTGGTGCAATCTTGGCTCACTGCAACTTCCACCTCCCAGGCTCAAGCGATTCTCCTGTCTCAGCCTCCCGAGTGGCTGAGACTATAGGTGTGCATCAGTGTGCCTAGCTGCTTTTTGTACTTTTTGTAGAGATGGGGTTTAGCCATGTTGCACAGGCTGGTCTCAAATTCCTGAGCTCAAGCGATCTGCCTACTTCAGCCTCCTAAAGTGCTGGGATTGCAGGTGTGAGCCATTGCACCTGGCCAAGACTATACTTTCCTTACTTAACAATTATTCTTCATTTGAAAGGCAGCACCTGGTTTGCTACCAGGCCCTGGTGGAGACTGAATTTCTCTTCCTTCCTTGCTTCCTTCCTTTCTTTTTTTTTCTTTCTTTCCTTCCTCCCTCCCTCCCTCCCTCCCTCCTTCCCTCCCTTCTTTCTTTCTTTCTTTCATTTTTTTTCAAGGGTCTTGTTCTGTTGCCCAGCCTGGAATGCAGCAGTACAATTATAGCCCACTGCAGCCTTGAACTCCTGGGCTCAAGGGATCCTTCCACCTCAGCCTGCCGAGGAACTAGAACTACAGGTGTGTACCGCTATGCCCAGATAATTTTTAATTTCTTTTGTAGAGACAGGGTCCCACTATGTTGCCAAGGATGGTCTCAAACTCCTGTCCTCAAGTGATCCTCCTGCCTTGGCATCTCAAAGTGTTGGGATTACAGGCGTGAGCCATCATTCCTGGCCATGACTGAATTTCTGACTGTGGGACATGAAGAGACTATGTGACTTGAACCGTCCATCATTAACTGAGTGTTATCTAACCCATTTAATCATCAAATGGCCATATGCAGGCAGCATTCCATTATTATATAGAAATTGCATATAATATTTGATCCTAGAAAAGTGGGAAGGTAAAAGTAAACTGAACGAGGAAGTGGCTCAAACAGACTCTCATGATACTTGCCACTATCTCTCCATCAGTCCATATATATGGCCTCAAAGAGAGTTCTTTATGACTATTTAACAAAGCAAGAAGATGTAGGTCTGTGGGTCTATGGGTGTGTTTGCATAGTAGGCTTGCAACTGCTGAAAATGGGCAGCAGTTGTCTTATAGCCTCACTCAGGAATGGCCCCTAAAGACAGAGGTATAGGAAAATCTTCCCAAATATTACATCTGATTGTTTACATGGAAGTAAGGATAAACATACACATATACTGATCTATGCAGATTCATGGGCAGAGGCTAACAAGTTGGCTGGCTAGTCAAGAGTGTGAAAAGAACAGGACAAGAATTTGGTGACGAGGAGGCTTAGGAGAGTGATATGTGCATGGATCTCTTACAGTAGACCAGATGTGAAAGTATTTGTATTCCACGTAATTGTCCCCAGATGGCAGGAGACTCTCCTGTGTAGAGGAGAGTCTCAGCAATCAAGTGGATGAGATGATCTATTCTGTGATGTTAGTCAACCTTTTCCTTCAGTTACCTTAATGTTTGCTCAGTAGACCCTTGTACAAAATAGTCATGGCAGCTGGGATGGGGTCTACATATGGACTCAGCAACAGGTTCTTCTCACTGAAGCTGATCTCTCTATCATCACTGTCTAATGGGCAATCTGCTTATCAGCGGGGACCAGAGGCTGAGGCACCAGTATGGTTCCATTCCACAGGGAACCAGATAGTCATCTGGTGGGAGGTTAGTTACACTAGACTCCTTTCATCATGGGAGAAGGCACAGAATGTCTTTACAGGAACAGATACATACTCTGAATACAAATTTGCTTTTCATACTTGTAATGCTTTTGCCAGCACCACCATGTGGACTCATAGAATGCCTTATTCATCAACATGGCATCCCACTGAACAGTGCCACCAACAAAGGAACTCATTTTATTTTAGGATGAAGGAAATGTGTTGATAAGCTCATCTCTGTGGAATTCACTGATCTTATCCTGTGTCCCATCACCCAAAAACAATCTTCTTGCAAGAAGGGCTGTGTCTAGAACCCAGAGGCTTTCAGTGGGCTTCCTCTTGTTGTTCTCTTGCTCAATAGTATTGGTCAATGAAAACTGGTAATTCAATCAAGGTAAGATGATAAGGACACAGATTCAGTGGGGATAAAGCTTTCAGGAACTTCATCAGGTAATGTATCCTGTCCTGCTGAGATGCTGGAAGAGGATAAGGGAAACATGGAGTGAATGGTAGAAAAAAGAGGTATGATTATCAACTGAAGGCTTGCTTCTGATTTCAGAAGCAGGGACTGTAGCAACTATGTTTATGTTAATAGCTCCTCCTTTCTCTTCTACTTTGTATAAAATCCACTGACAGTGGCTAATATTTTAGAGTTAATGTGGGAGTATGAATGAATCAACTTTACCCTGTAATGATATGGTAGCTGATAGGACTTTGTACATTCTGTTTTGAGGACATGAGTTTTTCATCTGGACAAAAAGCAAGAGTGGATGTAGAGAGGACAAAAGAAATGGCCAGCACTGGAAATTCTGTTTTTCCTTTCAAGATCCACTTTTAACCTTTCTCCACCCTGCTCTGTCCCCTGACCCACATAAACTGCATTTGCCAGCATTTTTTGCATTATGACTTCTTTATCCTCCAGCCCACGGGAGGTAACAGCAGGAGATCAGATGGTGAAGGAGAGAAAGAGTGGGGTATTTTCCAGACACCCTTCCTGCTAGGATATGAATTGGCAGTGACTACATTTCCTCTACAGAAACCCACAGTTCCAATTGGGTGTTCCTTTTCTTATAGCTACTGCCACAGCTCTCACTAGCTTTTGGTAACTACTCCCTCCCATTGCCCCTTCAGGCTTAGGAATGCTAATGTTTTCTTATTTATTTATTTTTTTAAGAGGGAGTTTTGCTCTTGTTGCCCAGGCTGGAGTGCAGTGGTGTAATCTCAGCTCACCGCAACATCCCGCTCTGGGGTTCAAGAGATTCTCCTGCCTCAGCCTCCCGAGTAGCTGGGATTACAGGCATGTGCCACCACGCCCGGCTAATTTTGTATTTTTAGTAGAGACGGGGTTTCTCCATGTTGGTCAGGCTGCTCTTGAACTCCCAACCTCAGGTGATCCTCTTGCTTTGGCCTCCCAAAGTTCTGGGATTACAGGCGTGAGCCACTGCACCTGGCCCAGGAGTGCTAATGTTTTCTAGTGTTGCTATCCCAGAAGTGCTTCACCATCTGTTGTAGGTTTCCCTTAGTCCTGCCCACATCCTTATGCATGGTTATTTCATTAAACTCTCTTTAATCATTCCTTTTAAGTATTTCATCTGCTTCCTGTCATGAACCCAATGATATAATTACTGGTACTGGTTTATATGTACCTTCTCTCTTCCATGTTGTGATCAGTCTTGCCAGAGAATTGTCAATTTTATTAGACTTTTCAACTAACCAATTTTTGGTTTTATTAATCCTTGATAATGGATATTTTCTTTTTCATTAATTTTTTAAAGATACCTGCTTATTCTTGGCCAGGCACGGTGGCTCAAGCCTATAATCCCAGCACTTTGGGAGGCTGAGGCAGGTGGATCACTTGAGGCCAGGAGTTCGAGACCAGCCTGAAAACCTGTCTCTACTAAAAATGCAAGAAAATTAGCCAGGTGTGGTGGCACACACCTGTTAGCTACTCCAGAGGCTGAGATATGAGAATCGTTTGAATCCAAGAGGCGAAGGTTGCAGTGAGCCGAGATTGCACCACTGCACTTTAGCCTGGGTGACAGTGAGACACAACAAACAAACAAACAACAACAAAAAACCCCTATTTATTCTGGAATTTTATGAATATTTGTATTTTAAAGTTTCTTTATTTCTACTTTCATTTACTCTGTTTATTCTGTTATTGTTTCTGAAATATTTAAAACTGGATGCTTAGCTTTTGAATTGTCAACCTTTTTTTCTTTAATAATACAAAGGTGTAAAGGCATAATTTTTTTTTTTTTTTTTGAGACAGCCTCACTCCGTTGCTGGGTGCCAGGCTGGAGTGCAGTGGCGCGATCTCGGCTCACCGCAACCTCCGCCTCCCGGGTTCAAGCAATTCTCCTGCCTCAGCCTCCTGAGTAGCTGGGACTACAGGCGCGCGCCACCACGCCCAGCTAATTTTTGTATTTCTAGTAGAGACGGGGTTTCACCATGTTGGCCAGGATGGTCTCGATCTCTTGACCTTGTGATCTGCCCGCCTTGGCCTCCAAAAGTGCTGGGATTATAGGCGTGAGCCACCGCACTGGGCCTAAAATTTTTTAAAATACCACTTTAGCTGCAAGCCATAATTCCTGTCATGTGTTGTCATATGTAATATTTTTGTTACTGTTTGCTGCTAAATATTTTATCATTTTTGACTTTTTTGACCTGCAATTTATTTCAAAGTATGTTTTTAAATTTCCAAAGATGGTCATTTTCTTTATCTTTTTGTTATTGATTTACAATTTAATTGCATTGTGGTCAGAAAATGTGAACTGGATAATACCAATTCTTTGAAACTTGTTGACTTATTTTTTAAAATTTTAAATTTAAATTAAAAAAATTTTTTTGAGACAGAGCCTCACTCCATCCCCTAGGCTGGAGTGCAGTAGTGCAGTCTCCGTTCACTGCAACCTCCACCTCCTGGGTTCGAGTGATTCTCCTGCCTCAGCCTCCTGAGTAATTAGTATTACAGGCGCATGCCACTGCACCTGGCTAATTTTTGTATTTTTTTTTTTTTGGCAGAGAAGGGATTTCACCATGTTGGCCAGGCTGGTCTCAAACTCCTAATTTCAAGTGATCCGCCCGCCTCGGCCTCCCAAAGCTTTGGAATTACTGGCGTAAGCCATTGTGCCCGGCCAACATTTGTTTTTTTTTTTTAAATCTAGTATATGGTTAATTTTTATACATGTTCAATGTGCTGGACTACACTAGACACATTGCCTTTAAGTGAATTAGGAAAATATGTTCTATCTTCCAGCTAAATGCAGCGCCACACTTGAACATGTGCTTTGGCAAGTGGAGCATGGCATGGAATTTGGCCCCCACTTTTCCCTTTAGCTAGGTCCCCTTGATCTGTGAACATGGCCCTGCTTGTGTATTATTCTTTTTTTTTTTTCTTTTCTTTACCCCCTCCCTCTACTTCTGTTCATGTGTTCTTGTAAAGAATGTTTATTTTCCAGTTGCTAGGTACAGTGTTCTATGTATAGCCAGCAGCTCAAGCTTATTCATTTGTTCAAATTTTCTACATCATCACTGATTATTTTGTCTGCTTCATCTATCAATTTCTGAGAGAGATGAACTAAAGACTGTCTGTGGTGGTGAATTTGTCAATTTCTTTTCATAGTTCTGTTATTTTTTGCTTCACATATTTCAAAACTGTAATTGAGTACATTCAAGACTAGGATTGTTATATTTTCCCAGTCAATTGAAATTTATGAATACATAAGAACCACCCTTAAATGTAGCAATTATTATTATTATTATTTTTTTTTTTTTGAGACCGAGTTTCGCTCTTGTTGCCTGAGCTGGAGGGCAAAGGTGCGATTTCAGCTCACTGCGACCTCCGTCTCTTGGGTTCAAGCGATTCTCCTTCTTCCGCCTCCCAAGTAGCTGGGATTACAGGTGCACACTCCCACACCCAGCTAAGTTTTTGTATTTTTAGTAGAAATGGGGTGTCACCATGTTATCCAGGCTGGTCTCGCATTCCTGACCTCAAGTGATCGGCCCACCTTGGCCTCTCAAAGTGCTGGGATTACAGGCGCAAGCCACTGCACTTGGCTGTAGTTATTTTTCTTTTCTTTTCTGTTTTAATTTATTTTTGAGATGGAGTTTCACTCTTGTTGCCTGGGCTGGAGTGGAATGGCGCGATCTCGGCTCACTGCAACCTTCGCGGGCCGAGTTCAGGTGATTCTCCTGTCTTAGCCTTCCAAGTAGCTGGGACTACAGAGAGGCGCCACTGTGGGTGGCTAATTTTGTATTTTTAGTAGAGATGGGTTTTATCCATGTTGCTCAGGCTGGTCTCGAACTCCTGACCTTGTGATCTGCCTGCCTCACCCTCCCAAAGTGCTGGGATTTACAGGTGTGAGCCACCATGCCTGGCCTTATTTTTCTTTTAAAGTCCATTTTATCTGATATTTACCCTAATATCAAGAAGAAATTAAAGCACAATTAAAAGAAATTAAAAAAAAATAAAAAATAAAAGAAATTAAATTACAACAGGTTAATTTTTGTTGATCTTAGTATTTGGATGGTGTATTTGCCCCATCATTTCACTTTCAACTTTCTCGTGTCCCTGTGTTTTAGGGATATCCCTTAAAAATAGCTAGACTTGGCTGGGCACAGTGGCTCATATCTGTAATCCCAGCACTTTGGGAGGCCGAGGTGGGCGGATCACCTGAGGTCAGGAGTTCGAGACCAGCTGGACCAACATGGTGAAACCCCATCTCTTAAAAAAAAAAAAAAAAAAAATCATGCCTCATGGTGGCCTAAAAAGAAAAGATAGCTAGACTTTGGCCGGGAGCAGTGGCTCACGCCTATAATCCCAACACTTTGGGAGGCCGAAGTGGGCAGATGGCTTTAGCTCAGGAGTTTGAGACCAGCCTACAAAAAATACAAAAATTAGCCGGGTGTGGTGGTGAAAGCCTGTAGTCCCAGCTGTTCCGGAGGCTGAAGTGGGAGGATTGCTTGAGCATGGGAGGCAGAGGTTGCAGTGATCCAAGATCGTGCCACTGCACTCCAGCCTGGGTGACAGAGGCAGACCTTGTCTCAAAAAAAAAAAAGCTAGAGTTTTTAAAACCCAGACTGATAATCTTTGCTTTTCGGCTGGAACATTTAGTTCATTTGTTTTTCATGCAATTATTGATATACTTAGGTTTAAATCTTCCATTATTCCAATCCTTTATTCTATTCTGCCACTTTTCCAAAAGCTTTTTCCTATTTTCTTGTCTTCTTTGGATTGATTGATTTTTTTCTTTCTTCCATTTTTTTTCCCCTTTGCCGGTTTGAAAGATGCACTTTTATGTTTGTAGTGGTTATCCTAGAGATGTTAATATTTATATTTTACTTAACTAAGATTAGTTAATACAAATATATTACCAATACCCAGCATTCCAGGAGACAGTCCCACACAGACTACAGTTTATAGCAATGTGCAGCATTGTTCAGCATACCAAAGAGAGGTCCTAAGCACATTAGAGAACATCTCCACACTATCGCGGGGTCCATTAACAAACAACCTCTTGCCTATGCATAGGGCTAGATCTAGATATTTTGAATCCTTCTCAACAGTTCTGGGGACCCATCTCCTGTCTTGTATGATTTTCTTTTTAAAGTCTGGCATCATCAACCTTCTTTAGCAGACTGCCATTGGCCTACAAGAGCGGCATATTGCTGTAAATGTCTGGAGAGTTGGAAGTATCTAGGAGTTTATGTTTCTCCTGGGATAGCCTGTAGCCAACTGGATAACTCATGTGAAAGTATGAAAGCCCAGCTCCCTTGCCTCAGGCTGGACAAATTCTCAATAATCTATGTTTTATATATCCTGATTGGATGAAACAGAGGCTGGCACTTCATTTTGCATCCACGCTTGTTCTCATCCCCTCTTCTGTCCTCTTTTCCTCACTTCCTTATCTGTTTCTCCTTGGAGCACTTCCTTAATAAGCCACTTATGCTGAAATCTTTATCT
>NW_016107547.1:2219222-2224740 GCF_001604975.1 Cebus imitator | reverse complement strand
TTTTTTTGGATGGAGTTTTGCTCTTGTTGCCTAGGCTGGAGTGCAATGGCATAATCTCGGCTCACTGCAACCTCCACCTCCTGGGTTGAAGCAATTCTCCTGCTTCAGTCTCCCAAGTAAGTGGGATTACAGGCATGTGCCACCATGCCCCGTAGAGACGGGTTTCACCATGTTGGCCAGGCTGGTCTCGAACTCCTGACCTCAGGTGATCCACCCATCTCGTCATCCCAAAGTGCTAGAATTACAGCCATGAACCACTGCATCCGGCCGGGTGTGTGTGTGTATGTGTTAAACTTGACCTAAGACAGAGCCTATGCATATAACAAAGCTTAGTGTACCGTAAGACAGCACCCACCCAAAGGCCTATATCAACAGTCTCCATGCAGCACAGATGTATCCTTCTGATGAGGGTGAGAGGTCTTGCTCTATAGATTAATACTAGTTTCTCTGCCTTTGCTCTCTGCCTCCTTAATTTTTCCACTCTTCCTGCAACTGCTTTCCTTCAGGAGGCATGGCTTACTTGATGGATCCTTTTGGAAGAACTGTTGGCCAGGCACAGTGGCTCATGCCTGTAATCCCAGCACTTTGGGAGGCTGAGGCGGGCAGATCGTGAGGTCAGGAGTTCGAGACCAGCCTGGCCAACATGGCAAAGCCCTGTCTCCACTAAAAATACAAAAATTAGCCAGGTGTAGTGGCAGACACCTGTAATCCTACCTACTCAGAAGGCTGAGGCAGAATTGCTTGAATCTTGGAGGCAGAGGGTGCAGCGAGCTGAAATCACGCCATTGCACTCCAGTTGGGCGACAAGAGCAAGACTCCATCTCAAAAAACAGGAAAAAAAAAGAAAAGGAAAAATATAAACATCAAACATTATAAAGAAAATGAAACAATACAAATCTATGAAAAAAAAAAAAAAAAAAAAAAAAAACAAGAGCAAAAAATAAAAAAAAAAAAAAAGAAGAAAGAAAGGAAAAGAAACTGGGCATGTGTAGCCTAGTCTTTAACTCTCTATTTAATCTTGGGACAAGAGTAGGTGTTCTGCTCTGTTCTGCTCTCTTCCAGTGCTGCATGTCACTTGGTAGGTCAGTCTGTTTCAGTTTACTATTAGAAGGTCCAATTGCTTAGAGCTTTAACTACATTTTCCTGGATACTTCATCCTTTCCTCTTTTTTTTTTTTTTTAAGTTGATTTAGAACTTGGACAAAGAGGCGTGACTCCTCTTGGAGTCATGCGGACTCCTCCAATCCCAATGGATACTATTACCTTCGTTTGATAAAGGAAGAAACAGAAGTATAGAGAAGTTAATTAACTTGCTAAAGGTCATGCAGCTAAGTGGTAAAATCTGGGTTCAAACTCCTGCAGTGTAGGGTTAAGAGTGTGGGCTCTAGGCTGGGCACAGTGTCTCACGCCTGTAACCCCAGCACTTTGGGAGGCTGAGGTTGGTGGATGAATTGAGCTCAGGAGTTCAAGACCAGCCTGAGCAAAATGGCAAAACCCTGTCTCTACAAAAAATACGAAAATTTGCCAGGTGTTGGGGCACATGCCTATAGTCCCAGCTACTTGAGAGGCTGAGATGAGATGATGGCTTCAGCCTGGGAGGTGGAGGCTGCAGTGAGCTGAGATCACAACACTGCACTCCAGCCTGGGTGACAGAGCCAGACCCTGTCTCCAAAGGAAAAACACAAAAAAAGAATGTGGGCTCTGGTGCCTGACTTCATGAGTTTGAAGAGGAAAATGAAATGGAAGGGAAAACAACAATAAAAAACTAAGAGGAGACAATGAGGGTTTTTATAATCTGGGGCCTACTTACACTTATTTACACCTAGTAGACAGATAGTGCTAACACATCTCAGTTACCAAACTATGATCATCTCTTCCCTGTGACCTGACAAACCTCTCCCTCACAGGGGTCAGGAGCAACCTCTCTGATGCCCCTCCCAGGCTCAAGTGATCCTGCTGTCTCAGCCCCCTGGTAGCTGGGACTACAGGCACACAACACCATGCTCAACTAATATTTTTCTTCAATTTCTATTTTAAACACTGGGGTACATGTGCAGGATGTACAGGTTTGTTACATAGGTAAATGTGTCATGGTGGTTTGCTGCAGAGATCAACCATCACCTAGGTATAAGTATGTCTGAGTATGGCATGACCCTTCTTTCCACTCTGCCTCTTTTGTGGGATTCCAGTTCCCACCTGAAGGCCTAACTCTACCACCTGGCACAGATAATGAAAAGACCTTTTTCTGGCCAGGTGCGGTTGCTCATGCCTGTAATCTCAGCACTCTGGGAGGCTGAGGTGGGCGGATCACCTGAGGTCAGGAGTTTAAGACCAGCCTGGTTAACAAGGTGAAACCCTTCTCTACAAAAATTAGCCAGGCATGATGGTGGGTGCCTGTAATCCTAGCTACTCAGGAGGCTGAGGTGGAGAATTGGTTGAACCTGGGAGGCAAAGGTTGCAGTGAGCCAAAATCGCGCCATTGCACTCCAGCCTGGGCGACAGAGTGAGACTCCATCTCAGGGGAAAACAACAACAACAAAAACAAACAGAAAAGATGTTTTTCTCACCGAAGGAGCAGTTTGGACGTAAAGGAGACAAGTAGTTTGGTTTGGCGTAAACAGCCTTAGCATAAAATGCAGAAGTTATCAGGTAGCTTATTCCAAAGAACTTTTCTTCATTTTTTTATTTTTTAAAATTTTATTTATTTATTTATTTATTTATTTATAAAGACGGGGTTTCACCATGTTGGTCAGGCTGGTCTTGAACTCCCGACCTCAGGTGATCCGCCCGCGTTGGCCTCCAAAGTGCTTGGATTACAGGCGTGAGCCACCACGCCTGGACTTCTTCATTTTAAATCTCAAAAAATCCTTTGCATTCATTCTTTAATTATTTTATTTTGTCCTGTTTTGCTTTTATGTGCGTCCTTTTTGGTCCCATTACCTGTCTTCACTGAGATGGTAAGTTATAAGACTGCTTGACCTTCATTAGAGAAATGCAAATCAAAACTACATTGAGATACCATCTCACACCAGTTAGAATGGTGGTCATTAAAAAATTAGGAGGCAACTGACATTGGAGAGGATGTGGAGAAATAGGAACACTTTTACACTGTTGTGTGATTGTAAATTAATTCAACCATTGTGGAAGACAGTGTGGTGATTCCTCAAGGACCTAGAAATAGAAATTCCATTTGATGCAGCAATCCCATTACTGGGTATATATCCAAAGGATTATAAATCGTTCTACTGTAAGGACATGTGCACACGAATGTTCATTGCAGCACTGTTTACAATAGCAAAGACCTGGAACCAACCCAAATGCCCATCAACGATAGACTGGATAGGGAAAATGTGGCACATATACACCATGGAATATTATGCAGCCATCAAAAACGATGAGTGCGTGTCCTTTGTAGGAACATGGATGAACCTGGAAACCATCATTCTCAGCAAACCGACAGAAGAGCAGAAAATCAAACACTGCATGTTCTCACTCATAGGTGGGCATTGAACAATGAGAACACATGGACACAGCGAGGGGAGCACTACACACTGGGGTCTGTTGGTGGGAATTAGGGGAGGGACAGTGGGGGGGTGGGGAGTTGGGGAGAGATAGCATGGGGAGAAATGCCAGATGTAGGTGAAGGGGAGGAAGGCAGCAAATCACACTGCCATGTGTGTACCTATGCAACAATCTTGCATGTTCTTCACATGTACCCCAAAACCTAAAATGCAATTAAAAAAAAAGACTGCTGGACTGCTGGACCTTACGATAGCCTAAAATCAACCTATCATTCCAAGCATCAGACTGTCAACATTGAAACTACCCAATCCCTGGCTTCCACCACAGACCTCAGTCCCTGACTAGCACATTGGTACCCATGAGCTTGTAAGATCAATAGGGAGAAATCCCCCCCATCTGGCTGCTGAGATAATACCAGATGCTGATAGCAAAGAGGAGGCAAGCCAACAACAAGGATGCAGAAGATTTAATAGCTTTGCAATCTTATAGATCAAAAAGCCAATTAGCTCTCAGTAATTCCTAAAGGAGTCATCATACCATGTAAAAATAGTTCTGCAGTTTCTGGGAGAAGGGAAAACCAGGTCTCAAAGGGCACCACTGGACTCAGGTCATACCACAAGTGTGACATACTAATTAGTATGCATACTGCACAGTTCAGTGTTTAGAAGAAGAAATCACTGTGATACGTGGCAAGGTAAGCCACAGTACAGGATAATACTGTAGCTCAGTGGTTCTCAAAAGGGGACTATTTTGCCCTTCAGGAGACATTTAGTAATGTCTGGAAATGTTGGTTGTAACAACTGGTGTGCGTGTGGTGGGGTGGGGGCAGGGCTGCTACAGATATCTAGTGAGTCAAGGCCAGGGATGTTGCTAAACATTCTACAACGCAGAGGACCCCACCCTCTGGCCCACATCTCCCCTATCCCCACGAAAAATTATCTGATCTAGGTTGAAAGTCTTTCCTGTAGATTACACAGACAAGTATACATAAACAGCAAGATAGTGCTTCTGGTATTGCAGAAGCTGCTTTGGAATAATGACTTCAAAGTTTTCCAGGGAGGATGATAGTACATGAAGATTCACCATATCATTCTGTTTGCTTTGTATACATTTTAAATTTTCCTTAATAAGGAAAGATGGGCCGGGCGTAGTGGCTCACGCCTGTAATCCAAGCACTTTGGGGGCCAAGGTGGGCGGATCACCTGAGGTCAGGAGTTCACGACCAGCCTGACCAACATGGTGAAACCCCGTCTTAAAAAAAAAAAAAAAACCGAAAGACGAAAAGATCATAGGGCACTTCTATATTTGATCCTCCTGGAGATGACAGCAGGTTTTTACAAGCAGAAATCATTGATACTGAAAGGTATATATTTTCTCTTTTTTCTTATTATATTTTAAGTTTTGGGGTACACGTGCAGAACATGCAGGTTTGTTACATAGGTATACACGTGCCATGGTGGTTTGCTGTATGCATCACCTGGTCATCTACATTAGGTGTTTCTCCTAATGCTCTCCCTCCGCTAGACCCCCATCTCCCGACAGGCCCCGGTGTGTGGTGTTCCCCTCCCTGTGTCCATGAATTCTCATTGTTCAACACCCACTTATGAGTAAGAACATGCAGTGTTTTGTTTTCTGTTCTTGTGTCAGTTTGCTGAGAATGATGGTTTCCAGCTTTATCCATGTCCCTGCAAAGGACATGAGGTGTATATTTTCTAGTGGGTGGCTTTAGAATTACAAAGTCAGACAGGAGACTAGAAGACTAAATACAGCTGGTGAAAAACAATTATAAACAATGGAGCATTTTCCCAGAACCAGTTCTGAATACAGCATATACCTTAAATAGTATTTCAATGCAAATGGACCTGGTTCATCTGACAAAACTTGCCATATTTAGAAGATACTAGCTCTAAAGTTCATATGTGGGGTAGGATTTCTTCATTTAGATTGTCTGTATTTTCTGCCAAACGTGCATACGTGCATTTTTTTCTGTTTTTTTT
>NW_016107547.1:2215561-2216647 GCF_001604975.1 Cebus imitator | reverse complement strand
TCTGAAAGTCCACTGAAAAATCAAATGCCAAAAGGCAGATTAATTGGAGAAAAGGCATACAAATTAATTTAACGCGTATACATGGAAAGAACCACAGAGTGATTACCCACCCTGCAATGTGGTTCAGAAGCTTGTGTACTGTCTTGGTCAACCAGATTCTGGGAGAGTGGAGAATTCTGTTGAGTGGATTACTGGGACAAATGAGTGGATAAGGAAACAGAGATTAATTTTACATTATCTTGTGAAAGGGTCTGTTCAGGTGTGGTTATATTCTTGTTCCTACAGGGAAAGGAAGAATAGACAATTATTCTTTTTGGTGGGTCTGAATCTTAGCTAGATAAAGGTTTGGGTGAGACAGTGACAAGTGGAAAAGGTCAGAGACATCTCGAGGCCTCTTCATTTCAGCATGTCAAAGTGCTGTATTTTGGGGTATCAGCTTCTGAGCCCCAACATTGCACAAGTGGAACAGAGAATCCCTGTATGTCCTTCATCTTGTAGAGGAGGGAAAACGTTTCCTTTACCCTCTGAGGTTTCAGTAATTGAGTCTATGAAATAAACTGACAGTAGACAGATTAACAGGAGAAAAGGTATAACAATTCATTACATGCATGGAGGTATGTCATGAAAGAAAAGTGAATACCCCCAGATCCAGTGAGAGTTAGAAGCTTATATACTCTTTTCATGGAGGTGAGAGGAGGGAGGATATAGGGAACTTAGGATAGAATGAATGATTTTGGGGAAAGATGAATGGGCCCTCAGAAGAATAGGTGAAAGACTGTGACAAAGTCTGTCTGAGCATGGCATGGACTTCCAGTCTCCTCTCCTGTTTAATTTTCTCTGGTTGATGAGATTCCTGGGGAGGAGATTCATGAGTTAATTTTGGAGGCTCTGTCTTTAGGCAGATACAGGAAGTTCAGAGAAAGCCTCTACTTGCATTTGCTCTTCCCCAAGAGTCCTAAGTTTAAAGTAATCAGAATACTAAAACAGCATATTTTGGGGTGGTATTATACAACTCCTTCAATCCAGATTCCTAAAGTTAATAGTTTACATTTGCTTAATCATCCTATTACTTTTCTCTTTTCTTTT
>NW_016107547.1:2212489-2214731 GCF_001604975.1 Cebus imitator | reverse complement strand
CTCTGTCGCCCAGGCTGGAGTGCAGTAGCATAATCTCAGCTCATTGCAGCCTCCGCCACTGGAGTTCAAGCAATTCTCGTACCTCAGCCTTCCAAGTAGCTAGGATTACAGGCATGCATCACCACACCCAGCTAATTTTTGTATTTTTAGTAGAGTCGGCGTTTCACCATGTAAGCCAGGCTGCCTTGAACTCCTGACCTCAGGTGATCTGCCCGTCTCGGCCTCCCAAAGTGCTAGGATTACAAGTGTGAGCCACTGTGCTCGACCCTATTACTTTTTTTCTAAAATATTTTAGAGTAAGTTGTGAAATAATGCCCCATTAACTCTAAATACTTCTGTGGTTGTTCTTTATTTTAAAAATTTTAAATTTTTAATTAACTTTTTAAAGAGACAGGGTCTTGCTCAGTTGCACAGCCTGGAGTGCAGTGGCCAGATCATGGCTCACTGTAGCCTCTAACTCCTGGGCTCATGGGATCCTGCCACCTCAGCTTCCTGCGTAGCTGGGACCACAAGTGTGCACCACCACTTACGGCTAATTTTAAATTTTTTTTGTAGAGACAGGGTCTGGTGATGTTGCTTAGGCTGGTCTTGAACTCTGGCCTCAAGAGATTCTCTTGCCTCAGGGTCCCAAAGTGCTGGGATTACAGGCATTAGCTATCATGCCCAGAAGTATTTTCTTTTTTTTTTTTTTTTTTGAGACTGAGCCTCTCTCTGTCACCCAGGCTGGAGTGCAGTGGTGCGATCTCGGCTGACCACAACCTCTGCCTCCCAGGTTCAGGCCATTCTCCTGCCTCACCCTCCTGAGAAGTTGGTATTACAGGCACGCGCTAACATGCCTGGCTAATTTTTGTATTTTTAGTAGAGACAGGGGTTTCACCATGTTGGCCAGGCTGGTCTCGAACTCTTGACCTCGTGATCCACCTGCCTTGGCCTCCCACAATGCTGGGATTACAGGTGTGGGACACTGTGCCCAGCACTTTTTTCTTTTTTGAGACAGGGTCTTGCTCTGTTGCCCAGGTGGGAGTGCAGTGGCACGCTCACAGCTCACTGCAGCCTCGACCTCCCCAGCTCAAGCAATACTTTTACCTCATCCTCCTCAATAGTTGGGACTACAGACTCAGTAGTTGGGATTTACCTCAGTAGTTGGTGGAATAATTTTTTTATTTTTTGTAGAGATGGGGTCCCACTCGGTTGCCCAGACTGGTCTCTAACTCTTGAGCTCAAGCAACTCTTGAGCCTCAGCCTGCCAAAGTGGTAGGATTATAGGGGTTAACCACCACACCCCGCTCCAGAGGGGTTAACTCCAAGTACTTCAGTGGGTGTTTTCCCATCACCATGGCACACGTTTACCTATGTAACAAACCTGCACGTCCTGCACATGTAGCATATGTATCCCAGAACTTTAAATGAAATGAAAAAAAAAAATAAATAAAAAAGAAATTGCCACAGCCACGCCAACCTTCAGCAGCCATCCACATTGAGACAAGACCCTTCAGCAAAAAAGTAGTAACTCTGAGGTCTAAGATGACTGTTAGCATTTATTAACAATAAAGTATTTTAAAATTACAAAAAAAAGAAAACATGGTTTGTAGTATGCCAAAAATTTGCATAATCTTAATTTAATTATGAATAAACATCAGACAAACCCATAGTGAGGTACAAGCTACAAAATTACTGGCTTGTACTCTTCAAAAATGTCAAGGTAATGGAAGCCAGACTGAGGAATCCTTTCAGATTAATCGAGACGTGGTAACTGATCCCCAGTCAGAAAAAAATATTATTTTGTTGCTATAACAAGCATTATGGGGGTAGGGTGGGAGCGCATGTCCTCAGGACCTCCTCAGACTGACTTGAAAAAAAAAAAAGCATTATTGTGTGGCTCGTGCCTGTAATCCTAGCACTTTGGGAGGCTGAGGTGGATGGATAGCTTGAAGCCAGGAGTTTCAGACCAGCCTGGGCAATGTGGTGAAAACGTTTTTAGAAAAATACAAAAAAATTTAGCAGAGCATGGAGATGCGCATCTGTAGTCCCAGCAACTCAAGAGGCTAAGGTGGGAGGGTAGCTTGACCCCGGGGAAGCTGAGGCTGCAATGAGCCATGATCGTACCACTGCACTCCAGCCTGGGCGATAGAGCAAGACCTTGTCTCAAAAACGAAAAGAAAAGAAAAGAAAAAAAAGACCAATTTTGAAATATCTGTAGATTAAGGAATAATACTGTATTCATCTTTTTTTTTTTTTTTTT
>NW_016107547.1:2203991-2212279 GCF_001604975.1 Cebus imitator | reverse complement strand
AAAGATGGGGTTTCACCATATTGGTCAGGCTGGCCTGGAACTCCTGACCTCAGGTGATCCGCCCACCTCAGCCTCCCAAAGTGCTGGGATTACAGGCGTGAGCCACCGCGCCCAGCAGCCTGGCTAATTTCTGTATTTTTATTTTTAAAAAAATTTTTGTATTTTTAGTGCTGACAGGGTTTCACCGTGTTGGCCAGGCTGGTCTTGAACTCCTGATCTCAGGTGATCCGCTTGCCTCGGCCTCCCAAAGTGCTGGGATTACAGACATGAACCACCATGCCTGGCCAATTTGTTTTTCATGGTACTTGCACTCCCTAGTTTAGCCTAAGGTGGTAATCACAGCAGGACAACGCCGAGCGTGTCAAAACTTGTGGATCCTTGTTTCACAGGGTTAGGTCATATCTCTCGTATTAGTGTAATGCTTGGCATGTAGTCAATGGCTGCCCCCTTCCCAATTACTTCATCTCAGTAGTCAGCAGGGCGTAATGTAATTTATTTGCTTATATTTATGTCTTTTCCAAACACTGTGATATATTATTTCTCTATCCCCAGTGTCTAGCACATATTAGGTGCTTGAAAAATGCGTGTGTGAATTAGTGTTCAGGGGCAAGTAACAAGAAGAAGATAAGGACTACTTGTTGGCCCCTGGATGGCATTTTTCTGTTCTAATGGGAAATACGGCCGATGACTTGGGAGGGCACAGCCTGCGTTGAAACTTCGTAAAGTGTCCCACGAGTCTCCTTCACGTCGTTGATTGCCGGGCCTCGGGTTTCCGCTGGGTGGGGAGGAAAGTGGGGCGGGAAATCGAAAAACGAACTCTCAGCTCCCGGCATTCCCCGTGGGCGGCGCTCCCCTTTGACCCTTCGCTCGCGTGCTACACATCCGGGCCTCTGCTACTAGTGAGAGGAAGATGGCGGCCGCGGCTGTTGTGGTTCCCGCAGAGTGGATAAAGAACTGGGAGAAATCAGGGAGAGGCGAATTGTGAGTGTTCGGGCCGGAGGCAGGCGCACTGTCGGGCCGGGCCAGGGCGTCAGCTTCACTCTCACCTGTGGTGGGAGGTTGAGGGGGGGAAGATGTACCCCCTCCCCCACCCGGTCTTCGGGCGTGGATGGTCAGCTAGGAGTTTCGAACTCGGGGAGAGGTGCGGTTAACCGCCGCGGACCTCCTTCCTTCCCTGGCCTCCCAAAAATCGCTGCTGCCTGCGGTAGCTTGGCTTCCTTTAGCCTCTTAGTAGAACTCCTGTTCGCCCCTGCGGGTCTCCGCGCTCCCTCTTGGTCTCTTTTTGTGTTCCCCTCTTCGCTTGAGCTCACTTGGCTTCTTTATCCTTATCGGGCTGCGCCGGGGCGATTCGGACTTTCCATTTGTCTCTGTCCCATTTCTTCACTCTGCACCCGATCGACTCTGTAGTTTAGAGCTTGGCGCCTCCTCTGCCTGAAGTCCGAGGAGGGCGAACCGTCCCGGACTCCCTTCTCTCCTCTTCGCCCGCTGCCGCGAAGCTCGTGGCGCCGCGAAGCACTCAGTTTGGCACCTCTCGTCCTCCCGGGGAGCGGTCTCCCGACTGTCCCAGCTTCGTGTGGCGCCGTGGGGAAGTGTGACAGGGATGGCCGCTTTCCCCGAAGAACTACCGGCATTTCTTTGCTCTGTCTTTTCACCTTAGAGCTATTTCGGGTTGGATTCAACTTTCGTCATTAAATGTTCCCTAAACCCCATTTTATCCTGGGACTGCAACTAATTCTGGCAACTATCCAAGCTTCTCAAGTACCTAGGATAACGCGTTTCATTTAGTCGTGAAACTTTCCCCCGGTAACACCAAAAACAGTAACTTGCCATACCCCTAGTCTTCTCGCCCACAAATTAGAGCGCTCCCTCCTTTCCTCCCCCTGGAAAAAGTCGTTTAATCAGCAAAGCAAACTACAGATTTAAGAACAGATATTAATAACAGCGTCTAATTTCCTTCTCTGGATCGTTTTTAGATGTTAAAGCTCAACCCTGGATGAAATTCACTCTTAGCCATTTTTGTCGTCCTTGCCCACCCCCCTCCATTTCTGGTAGCCAGTTTACCGTGGCTCGTGCTAAAGATTTAAATCTTTGTAACTTCATTACTTGGAACGAAACACGAGGAACGCGTTGCCGGGTCCCGCGCTTGTAATATTGCCAGTCTCTGTGGCTTCCTCCCCCGCACCCCCCGCACTGCTTTATGAAGCCTTAACAGTGTGAGCTCTAGAATTGCCTAAATAAGCGGCTGTCTTAGCCACTTAACTAGCTGAGTGACCTTGGGTAAGTTCCTTAACCACTTGGACTGTTTCCCCTTGAGTAAATTGGGAGTAATAAGTACTCTACTCAAAGGATTGTTGCGAAGACTAAATAATGCCTGTAAAGCACTTGGCTTATAGTAAGTGCTCAAGTGATAGCTATTAAAAGTAATATTATTCCAACCTTTAGATATTTAAACTTCTCAGGACAGCTCTTGCACTTAAAGTCTGTACCACTCAAGTTGGCAATTAATTCGTCTCTGACTCCTTCATATGTATTTATTCTTGCACTCTAATGAATTGAGAGGCCCTTGAAAGATAGGGACTATGTCTCATATTTCTTTTGGTTCTATACACGCCCCGCCCCCTTCAGCATATGCTTAGAATTCTTATTGGTTTATTAATTGCCAGAGAAGACTATTTTACCTTCGTTTTTAACTGTAATGAACATTTTCCAAATCCTCGTACGTGCTAGTTAACAAATAGCTATCAAGTTTGATAACTAGTTGACAGCCATCAAGTTCTGGGGAAGGCCAGATGTGAAGTTACCCAGCCAGACTGTTAGCTTCACCCATATTAGGGTAATCCCCCCAAAACTGATAAAGCAGTTCGCTGTTTTGTTTACTTTTAAAGCCAGCTCATTTATTTAGGGGCTGTCATCTTTGTAGTTTGCTCAGCTTCCTCCTTTCAGCTACTTCTTTTTTTTTTTTTTGAGATGGAGTCTGGCTGTGTCGCCCCGGCTGGAGGGCAGTGGTGCGATCTTGGCTCACTGCAACCTCCGCCTCCCGGGTTCAAGCGAGTCTCCTGCCTCAGCCTCCTGAGTAGCTGGAACTACAGGTGCATGCCACCACGCCTGGCTAATTTTTTTGTATTTTTAGTAAGGATAGGGTATCACTGTTAGCCAGGACGGTCTCCATCTCCTGACCTTGTGATCCGCCCGCCTCAGCCTCCGTTTTACTATTATTGCTCCCACCTTAGAATGAATGGTATTAGGGCTACAGGTGAAATTCTGCTTGGCTTCTGACTGTTAGCGGTTGGAGAAAAAGTTAAACAGGAGGTCGAAATACCTAGTTTAAATGGAATTTTAGGTTCACATTATGTATATTTACATAATACATGCTACCTGTCATACTTCTCATGTTTGAAGAGCTGCTTAAAAACTTATTAGAACTTATATGTATGTAGTTATTGCATGATTTGTGGAATGTTTTGAATTATGGTAGATCCAAATCAGTATAGTCAGTTTTATGATTGCATTCTGTTATATGAAGATAAAGTTGTGTAACATGATAAGCTGTTTTAAACACGTCACCATCCAGTACTTAGTTTTTGTTTATTTGACCTGTTTTCCCTCTATGAAAACTTTGCTGCATATAGCATATCTTGGGAGTTTCTGTATCTTCCTAAAGATAGATGTTAGCATTTTCATTTTATTAGGCAGACTGCATGGTGGTGCAAACATATTACAAAAAACCTTTTTCCTTTGTCTGAAAACAGCTTCTGAAATATAAAACAGCAACTGTAAATGTTAAAAATGAAGGTAGTATGCCACCAAATTATTAGTGAATCTATTTATAGATTTGGCGTTTAGAATATGACCAACATTTAAAATTATACCTTGAGTGAATTTTTCCTTTTTAACAAGATAAATTAGCAGATAAGCTTTAACTTGACTGAAAATTACCTTTTTAAAAATAATATGATGTATTTCATCAGGTTGTTAATTTGTTTCTTGTCTGTCACTTGTTACCAGCGTAAATCTTCCTGGGGGTGGTAGTCAACTAGTGTTGAAAGGAACATGTGAGTTATATGGGGCATTTTATAACTTTTAGATAGGGCAAATTCTCAATTGTACCCCATGACAAACAACTGTCTATTAAATGGAAGGCCTTGGCTTTGGAGAATGTTTTATTAGGTAATTAGGATAAAAGTAAAACTGTTTCTGCCTATCTGAATGGTCTATCCATCACATACCTGGATATCCCATTATGTTTCCAGAGATACCAATTAATGTTTTGAATGCTAAATTGTAGAACTCCTAAAGTGACCTTTTCCAAGAGGGATCAGAAGGGCGAAGGAGGACTACCAAAATGTAATTGTCATTTCCGGTAATGCTTATATTTAAATGTAAACTCTTTCAAATTGTGAAAGATACGTGTTTAAATATTTTATTTTGACTTTCTCGATTATAGTAACATAGAACTTGCCATGGTGAAGCTAATAAGCTTGCATGTACTGGTAGATCCAGTGTAGAATTCTGTTTTTAGTAGAAATCATTAACACGGTAAGCTCAGCATTTCTTTGTTACAAGCAACCTAAATGGAGAATTTATCTTAATCTGAAGATGCTAGCCTCATGTTAATACTTAGTATAATTTTGAAATACTTATGTTTGTTGAGTATCATCTGTTTGAGTAGCTTATTTAGGTATTTCAGTTAGAAAGTTTGGTTAGGTTTTTATCTTCTTAATGGTAGTTGTAAAATTTTAAAATTTAATTGTCAAATGTTTTGATTGCTATTTTTCTTCTACACGATTGCTACTTTTTCTGCTGCTACTACACGATTTTAGACACTCTAGAACTTAAGTACATTTGGATGTTCAAAACATGCCATCTGATCTGAATTTCTGGAGGATTCTAGGTAAAGGGATATAATCATTCTAAGAAATTTTAGTCTTGGTGGTTGAGTCTTCTTTTCCTCGCAAAGTTGCTTCAAATTCAGCCAAAGCTTTTACCTGAAACCTTTTCTTGATGTCTCAGTTTTCATTTGGTGTTTAATTTCCCATTTTGACCTGTATTCATGAGCTAAGTATAAGTCTTAGTCTGTTTTCCTGGGAAGAGAAACATTCTTCAGAAAATGTTGAAGAGGTTGTATAGGCTTTGTTTGTCAAAAAAAAAAAAATTATTCTAGAATGCTTTAATGTTAAGGTAGGGTGAGCGCTGTTAATATACTTGTGCTTTTTTCCTACTGTAAGCGCAGCACCTCCTGTTGTCTTTTTTTTTTTTTTTAACATTTCCTCTTTCCTTTTCTTTTAAATGCATGTTTCCACAAGATAAAACTATATTGTCCCAATATTCATTTTTGTGGGTTATGTCTCTGTTCTACAAATGATAATGGAGGTAGCACTTTGCTTAACCTCATTTAACCTTTTCATTGTCTTGTTTTAAAGAATTAAGTGAAGTGTAAATGAACATCAGCCTTTTATATATGAAAGCCAGATTTGAGATGTGAACATAATCAAGTAGTTTAAGTTTGTGTCTATGTTTCCTTTTTAATGGAAAAGGGAACAAGTTACATGAAAAGCTGTATATTCATGTTAAGAAGTATTCACAAAATATATTTTAAGTCCTTGAAGGAACTTCAGACATTTTATTCAGTTTTTTATACATCTTTTGACAGAAAATAGAGTCTGTCCTTGTTCTCAGGGACCTGAGACAGCATCTCCATAATAGCACTAAACTGTTTTAAAAGTAGAAAAAATGAAAGCCTAAGGTGGTGGCATGTGAGGTGGTGTGCACTGTGGCACACACCTGTAATCCCAGCTACTTGGGCAGCTGAGTCAGGAGAAAGGATCGCCTGAGCCCAGGAGAGTTCTGGGCAATATAGCAAGAACCTGTCTCTATTTTTATTTTTTAAAAAATTAAATTAAAAAAAGTGGAAAAATGGTAAAAAGTATCTGAAAGCTATTAAAGGATTAAAGTAACTTGAATTTGGACTGAGACAGAAAATTTGATTATTTTTAAGCCATGTTAAAGTGAGCAACTATTAGAGGTAGTTTTGTTTGTTCCTTTCCCTGTAATTTAGGTTAGTCACCTAAAACCATTAGGCAGGTGTATAGTAAGACAGATGTAACATTCAGAAACAGTAGTTTCTGTAAGAATCCTTGGTGGTCATCTATTAGTAAATTACTTAGGGAGAAGAGGACAGATACATCTACTTGTTGTTTGTTTTTAGTTTCCTGTTATAACTAAGGGGATACCTGTTTTATTTCTTAAAAAATTATTTTTAACTAATTTTATTTTGAGACAGGGTCTTGCTTTGTCACCTAGGCTGGAGTACAGTCATATGATCACGGCTTACGGCAGGCTTAACCCTGGTTCAAGGGATCTTCCTGCCTCAGCCTCCTGAATAGCTGGGGCTACAGGTGCATGCCACCATGCCTGGCTAATTAAAAACATTTTGTGTGTGTGTGTGTGTGTGTGTGTGTGTGTGTGTGTGTGTGTATGTATGTGTAGGGATGGGGTTTTGCTATATTGCCCAGGCTAGTCACAGACTCCTGGCTTCAAGTGATCCTCCCACTTCAGCCTCCCAAAGTGCTGGCATTACAAGCATGAGCCACTGCGCCCAGCCAAAGGAATACCTCTTTTATAGTAGGGAAATATAAGTATCTATTATGCAAGTAAATTGCCTTATTGTAATAAACTTTCAATGATTCCATACACAATTTCACCAAATCTTTGAGATTCTAACTAATAGTTCATGATGACATTGTTATCTGTGTCCTAATGAACATGTTTGTAGCCTGGTGACTGACAATATAGAATTATATTTCAGTTATTTCTTAAAGTTATGTAATGATGACTGTACCATTAGCTTAGGTAGGAGTTTGGGAACACTGACGCAACCCTTTCCCCCCAACGATTGGAAGGCTTTTTGCAAAAGACATGCATTAAGATTGTTAAATAGAAATAAAGCTATGGAAAATGTGAGAAAACAAATCCATTTTTATATGGAGAATTGTTTTTTTTAATTTTTTTTGAGACAGAGTCTCACTCTGTTGCTCAGGCTGGAGTGCAGTGGCATAGTCTTGGCTCACTGTAGCTTTGACCTCTCAGGCTCAAGTGAATAAGGAGGAGGAATTTTAAACAATTATTTTATTTCTCTCTCTCATCTTTTCCTCTTCTCTCTCTTTTTTTCTTTTTTGTGTATGAACGAATATTTGAAATTGCATTTTAGTAGCCTGAGTACAAAAGGAAAGATGAGTTACTTGATTCTGTTAAATTCTTCTTTCAAAGACATGGTGCTTCCTGATATTATTTTGAGACAGCGTCTCACTCTGTCGCCCAGGCTGGAGTGCAGTGGTGTGATCTTGGCCCACCGCAACTTCTGCCTCCTGGGTTCAAGTGATTCTCCTGCTTCAGCCTCCCGAGTAGCTGGGATTACAGACATGCGCCACCAAGCCCAGCTGATTTTTGTAGTTTTAGTGGAGACAGGGTTTTACCATGCTGGCTAGGCTAGTCTCAAACTCCTGGCCTCAAGTGACCTGCCCTCCTTAGCCTCTTAAAAGTGCTGGGGTTATAGGCATGAGCCACTGTACCTGGCCCCTGGTATTATATTCTAAAGGGAATTGACCCTGTAGGGGAAGTGAGAACCCAAAGAGGGAATTATTTTAATATTTCATAGTAAATATTGAAGCAACCTTGAGGTACTTATATATCTCCTCCACAAAAGACCTAGATGGCAGACATTTTTAGGTTATATCTTCTGATGCTAGTCTGAAGCAGATGTTATTTCTTTGTTGCCTACTGGAAGATTTTGTTTTATATTTCAGATAAACTTATGGTAGGTTTAACATGTTTTGTGAAATTAGAAGCTTAATTAGTGTTTTTGTTTTCTTTTTTTGAGATAGGGTCTCACTCTTTTCTCCAGGCTGGAGTGCAATGGTACGGTCACCACTCATTGTAGCCTTGAGCTTTAAGCTTAAGCGATCCTCCCAGCTCAACCTCCCAAGTAGCTGGGACTGTAGGCATGTGCTACCACACTTGGCTAATTTTCTTTTCTTTTTTTCTTTTGTAGAAATGGAGTCTCACTTGTTAGCCAGGCTGGTCTTGAACTCCTGTGCTAAAGTGATCTCCTACCTCAGCCTCCCAAAGTGTTGGGATTACAGGCATGAGCCGCCATACCCAACCTTAGCCAGTGTTCTTAACCACTGTTCTCTTTTCAACCCATTCGAAGGCCTGTCTAGTTCTCCAGGGAGATAGTTGAAAGTACTTGGGACCAAACTTAAACCAGCTTACCATTTGTAAGGTACTCTCAG
>NW_016107547.1:2183303-2203296 GCF_001604975.1 Cebus imitator | reverse complement strand
ACTCCTGACCTCAAGTGATCCACCCACCTTAGCCTCCCAGAGTTCTGGGACTACAGGTGTGAGCCACAGCTTCCATTGCCTGTTTATTCTTTGGTTTTGAACATAATTTTGTGAAACCTAGAAGTACGTTGTTGATCAGCAAAAGTTTACTCTGTTGACTTTTAATAACCTTACCCTGCTCATCCTAAGTGATAGAGTATTGATAGAATCATAAGACACAGAGGTGAGCTGCAAGGTTATGTATAATCTGCAAAGTAGATAATCTCTCTGTGGATGATTGTAATCTGGCATCTTATTTAGCCTTAGATGTGATATATATAAATAAGTCTTAAATTAAAAAACGAAACAGGTATTCCTTAGTTATAACAGGAAACTAAAAACAAACACTAAGAATTTTCCCCCAACAAGTAGATGTATCTCTGTGCTCTTCTCCCTAAGTAATTCACTCATAGAAGACCGCCAGGGATTCTTAAAGAAACTACCATTTCTGAATGTTACATTTGTCTTATTATACCCCTGCCTAAGTCTTAAAATTATTTGTTTCATTGACTAGAAAAAGGATTACTAGATATAAAAGAGTAAGAAACTCTTCTATATGAATTCATTGGCTCTCTTACTTTAAAGGCTTGTGCAACTTGGAATAATTATTTTTTTTAAATTGTGAAATGTGACAAAAATACAGAGAAGTGCATGAAACCTCAGTATAAAATCACTGTAAAATGTACACCCATGTAACTTACACTCAGGTCAAGGCAACATACCCTCTTTCCGATCAAACCTTTCCTGCCTCCCATGTAGTGACCATTATTGTGACATTTATGGTTTTCTTCTTTCTTGATTTTTCTCTTTTTAATCTTGCAGCTTCAACTCAAAGGAACTTTCTTGCTTTTGTTCGCAGTGTCATTACCCAATATGTTTAATTTTGTTCTTGAACTTCATATAAATGAAATAATTGAATATTTATCCGACCGTATCTGGCTGCTTTTGCTTGACAATTAGGACTTTAGGATTCATCCATGTTGTATGTTTGCAGTTTATTCATTTTCCTTTTTTTTTTTTTTTTAACTAGTTCGTTTTTATTGCTGAGTTGTACTCCATTGTTTGAATATATCAAAACGTACCCACTCACCTGGTGATAAACATTTTTGTTGCTTCTAGTTTTTTTGGCTACTACTAACAGTGCCAATAGAAACATTATTATACACCAGTTTTAGTATATACAAGCATGTGTTTTTGTGGAGTATATACTAGGTATAGAATCTCTGGGTTATAGGTTACACATTAGCTCTGTGACATATTGCCAACCTATTTCAATGTATACTCCCACCAGCAGTACATGAGTTGACCTTGTTTCACATTGTCACTACATTTGATATTGTCAGACTTAAATTTTTTGTAAATATGTATGTAATGGTATTTTATTGTGGCTTATATTTTCATAAGCATCTTTTTATATGTTGTTGGTCATTTGAAGTACTTATTTCTTCTTTTTTTTTTTTTTGAGACACTGTCTTGCTTTGTTACTCAGGCTGGAGTGTAGTGGTGTGATCTTGGCTCACTGCAACTGCTGATTCCTAGGTTCAAGCGATTCTTGTGCCTCAGCCTCCTGAGTAGCTGGGATTACAGGCATGTGCCACCACACCCAGCTAATTTTTGTATTTTTAGTAGAGATGGGGTTTCACCATGTTGGGCAGGCTGGTCTTGAACTCCACTCAGGTGATTTACCCGCCTTGGCCTCCCAAAGTGTTGGGATTACAGGCGTGAGCCAGCACATCTGGCCTGGAGTTCTTATTTCTTTTTGCGAAAGGCCTCTATTATATATTTTGCCTTTTTTGTTAATGAGTTGCTTGCATTTTTCTCATTGATTTGTAGGGGTTCTTTATGTAGTCTATATTTGAGCCCTTCGTGGGTTTCAGTGTATGCATTACAGCTATCTTTTTTTTTTAATTTTACTTTAGGTTCTGGGATACATGTGCAGAACGTGTAGGTTTGTTATATAGGTATACATGTGCCATGATGGTTTGCTGCACCTATCAACCAGTCATCTAGGTTTTGCCCTGCATGCATTAGGTATTTGTCTTAATGCTCTTCCTCCTTTTACCCCCAATCCTTGACAGGCCCTGGTTTGTGATGTTCTCTTCCCTGTGTCCATGTGTTTTCATTGTTCAGCTCCCACTTATGAGTGAGAACATGTGGTGTTTGGTTTTCTGTTCCTGTGTTTGCTGAGAATGATGGTTTCTAGCTTCATCCATGTCCCTGCAAAGGACATGAACTCATTCTTTGTTATGGCTGCATAGTATTCCATGGTGTATATGTGCCACATTTTCTTTACCCAGTCTTAATCATTGATGGGCATTTGGGTTGGTTCCAAGTCTTTGCTATTGTGAATAGTGCTGTAGTAAACATACATGTGCATGTGTCTTTATAGTAGAATTATTTATAATCCTTTGGGCATATACCCAGTAATGGAATTGCTGAGTCAAATGGTATTTCTGGTTCTAGATCCTTGAGGAATTGTCACACTGTCTTCCACAATGGTTGAACTAATTTACACTCCCACTGACAGTGTAAAAGTGTGTCATTGGCAGCAAATACTCTGTTTTCTTTGAAGTGACAGGCTCACTTGGGTTTTTTTTTGAGAAAAACCTATTTTTGAGAAAATTCCTGTGAAAGACCCATGTCTAAAAATCATAGTTTGTCTTTTAGTCATTCTTTCAAGTAAAAAATGGTATTTCACAAAATCAAGCTAGTTCAGTTTACAGTTCAAACAGTTGCATGAGTGCTTTACCTGTAGACAAATATTCTGGCTGTATTTGGGTGTGTGGCAGAAATTATCTATGCACGCTTTTAAATTTCATCACATAGGCGATTAAAAGGGTGTGTTCTTAAAAAGTACATCTTTGGCCAGGTGCAGTGTCTTGCTCCTGTAATCTCAGCACTTTGGGAGGCTGAGGCGGGCAGATCACTTGAGGTCAGGAGTTTGAGACCAGCCTGGCCAACATGGGGAAACTCCGTCTGTACTGAAAATACAAAAATTAGCTACGCATGGTGTGCATGCCTGTAATCCCAGCTACTCAGGAGGCTGAGGCAGGGGGATTGCTTCAGTCTGGGAGATGGAGGCTATAGTGAGCCAAGATCGCACCACTGCACTCCAGCCTGAGTGACAGAGCAAGACTGTGTCTAAAAAAAAAAAAAAAAAAGACACCCAAACAACATGTTCTCAGGGCTTGGGATTTGACAAAATGGACAACTTTTCTTTTTTAATGTGGTTAAAAAAAAATACGGGATCTACCATCTTAACAAATTTTAAGTGAGCGGCACAATATTGTCAACTATAAGTACAATGTTAGCAGATCTTCTCTTGATCTTTTTCATCTTCTGTGAGCTGAACTTTATACCCGTTATGTACCAACTCCGCATTTTCCCTTTCCGGCAGCCTCTGACAACTGCCAGTCTACATTTTGCTTCTGAGTTTGACTGCTTTAGATACTTTATATAAGTGGAATCATACAGTATTTGACCTGTGACTGGCTTCTTACCTTAGCATACTGTCCTTAAGGTTTATCCACATTGTAGCATGTGACAAGATTTCCTTCTTTTTTATGGCTGAATAATGTTTGATTTCATAGATGTACACCATGTTGTCTTTGTTCGCTCTTCTGTTGGTGGACATTTAGGTTGTTTCTACCTCTAGACTATTGTAAATAATGCTGCAGTGAACGTGGGAGTGCAGCTATCTCTTTGAGATCCTGACCTAAATTCTTTTGGATAAATATCCAGAAGTAGGAATGCTGGATCATATGGTAGTTCTACTTTTAATTTTTTGAGGAATCTCTATACTGTTTCCATAACAGTTGCTTGACTTTATTTTATTTTATTTTTTAGAGAGACAGGCTCTTGCTTTGTCACCTAGGCTGGAGTACAGTGGTGCATTCATAGCTCACTGTAGCCTTGAACTCCTGGACTCAAGTGATCCTCCTTTCTCAGCCTCCCAAGTGGCTGGGACTATAGGCACATGCCACCATGACCTGCTAATTTAGAAAATTTTTTTGTAGCGATGGGGTCTTGCTAGGTTGCCCAGGCTGGTCTCGAACTCCTAGACTCAAGCAATTCTCATGCCTCAGCCTCCCAAAAGGCTAGGATTACCTGAGCCACCATGCTTGGCAAGAGTGCCCTTTTATCTACTTCTTCAACACTTATTTTTTGTCTTTTTGGTAATAGCCATTCTGACAGGTGTGAGATGATAACTCATTGTAGTTTAAATTTGCATTTCCCTAGTAGTGATTTTGAGCTTTTTTTTTTTTTTTTTCCTGCCTGTTGGCCACTTGCATGCCTTTTGAGAAGTATCTTCTCAAATCCTTTGCCCATTTTAAAATTGGGCTGTTTTCTTGAGTTCTTTATATATTTTGGATATTAACCCCATATTAGACATTTGGGTTGCAGGTATTTTCTCCAAATCCATAGGTTGTCTTCATCACATTGTTAATTGTTTCCTTTCCTGTGTAAAAACTTTTTTTTTTTTTTTTTGAGATACAGTCTTGCTTTGTTGCCCAGGCTGGAGTTCAGTGGCGAGATCTCAGCTCACTGCAATCTTTGCCTCCTGGGTTCAAGCGATTCTTCTGCCTCAGCCTGCTCAGTAGCTGGGATTACAGGCATGTGCCACCATGCCTGGCTAATTTTTGTATTTTTAGTAGAGATGAGGGTTTTGTCATGTTGGCCAGGCTCCTCTCAAACTTTTGACTGCAGGTGATCCTCCTGCCTCAGCCTCCCAAAGTGCTAGGGTTACAGGCATGAGCCACTGCACCCGGCCTCCTGTGTAGAAACTTTTTTGTTTGATGTAATCCCAGTTGTCTGTTTTTCCTTTAATTACTTGAGCTTTTGGGGTCAGATCTAAAAAATTATAACTCAGGCCAATGTTGGGTAGCTCTCCCCCTATTTTTTCTTTTAGGATTTTTATAGTTCCACGTCTTACATTTAAGTCTTTAATTCATTTTGACTTGATTTTTGTGTATGGTGTGAAATAAGTGTCCAGTTTCATCGTTCTGTATACAGATATTAAGTTTTCCCAATATTCTTTATTGAAGAGACTGTCTTTTTCCTGTTATGTGTTCTTGGTACCCTTTGTTGAAAATTAATTGACTATAAACGCATGTGTTAATATCAGGGTTCTCTATTCTGTTTCATTGGTTGATGCGTCTGTTTTTATGCCAGCGCCATGCTGTTTTAATTACCGTAGCTTTGTAATATACAGTTAGCTGGCCTTATCTTTAGTTTGTTGGCCGCATCCACAGATTCAACCAACTCTAGGTCAAAAGCTGTGGATATGGAGGGCTGACTAAGTATTTTCTATCTACAGTTGTTTGGATCCGCAGATGTGGAAGCTGCAGATACAGAGGGATGACTCTATATATGCTGTACATAAGGGACTTTTGAGCATCTGTGAATTTGGTGTGTGTGGAAGATGGCCCAGGAACCAATCCCCTTGGGATACAGTGGGCCAACTTTAGTTTGAAGTCAAATAGGGTGATACTTCTAGCTTTTTTCTTTTTGTTCAAGATTGCCTTGGCTATTTGTTTTTTGTTTGTTTGCTTGTTTGTTTTTTGGTTCCATATAAATTTAAGGATTTTTCTGTTTCTGTGAATAATGTCATTGGTGCTTTGATAGAGATTGCATTGAGTCTTTATATCTCTTTGGGTAGCATGAACATTTAAACAATCTTAATTATACTAATCAATGAACATGGAATATCTTTCCATTTTTTTGTCTTCTTCAGTTTCTTTCATCAGCATAGTTTGTGGTTTATAGATCTTTCACCTCCATGGTTAAATTTCTTCCTAAGTATCTTATTTTATTTTTTGTAGCTATTTTATTTTGTTTATTATTTTTCTCTTTTTGTCATTCTTAGAATGCTATAATGTAGCTATTTTAAGTGGAATAAAAATATTTTTTCAGGTAGTTCATTGTTAGTATATAGAAACACTGCCTATTTTTGTGTGTTGATTTTTATATCCTGTGACTTTACCCTATTTATTATTATTTTATTTTTTAATATTTTTTCACGTTGATGGATACAGCGTATTTATTATTTCTAACAACTTTATGGTGTAGTCATTAGGATTTTCTAAATATAAGATCATTTTGTCAGCAGAGATATCTTTCACTTCTTTTCTTGTTTGGATGACTTTCATTTCTTCTTTTTGCCTAATTGCTCTGGCAAGGACTTTTAGTACTCTGTTCAGTAGAAGTGATGAGGGTCGGCATGTACCTGATCTTACAGGAAAAACTTTCAGCTTTTCACTGTGGAATATAATGTTAGCTGTGGGCTTGTTATTTATGGCCTTTTTTTGTGTGTGTTGAGGAACATTCTTTCTATAGTTAGTATGTATTTTTTTTTGATATGGAGTCTTGCCCTGTCACCCAGGCTGGTGTGCAGTGGTGAGATCTCGGCTTACTGCAACACTGCAGCCTTCATCTCCTGGGTTTGAGTGGTTCTTCTGCCTCAGCCTTCCAAGTAGGTGGGATTACAGGCACGTGCCACCACACCCGGCTAATTTTTATGTTTTTAGTAGAGGTGGGGTTTCACCATGTTGGCCAGGCTGATCTCCAACTCCTGACCTTAAGTGATCCTCCTGCCTTGGCCTCCCAAAGTGCTGGGATTACAGGGGTGAGCCACTGCACTCAGCCTTTATAGTTAATTGTTGAGAGTTTTATCATAAAAGGGTATTAAATTTTGTCAAAATTGTTTTGACATCTAATGAGATGATGAAGTGATTTTTATCCTTCATTCTATTAATGTGTCACATTTAGTGTATGTTGTATCATCTTTGCATCCCAGGGATAAATCCATTGTGATCATAGTGAATGATTTTTTTTTGAGATGGAGTGTTGCTCTGTTACCCAGGCTGGAGTGCAGTGGCACAACCTCGGCTTGCTGCAACCTCCACCTCCTGTGTTCAAGCAATTCTTCTGTCTCAGCCTCATGAGTAGGGGGGATTACTGTTGCGTGCCACCACTGGTGGCTAATTTTTGTATTTTTAGTAGAGAGGGAGTTTCATCATGTTGGTCAGGCTGGCCTCAAACTCCTGACATTATGATCTGCCCGCCTTGGCCTCCCAAAGTGCTGGGATTACAGGCACGAGCCACTGTGCCCAGCCGGTGAATGATCCTTTTAATGTGCTGTTAAATTCTGTTTGCTGGTGTTTGTTGAGGATATTTTCATCTGTGTTTATAAGATGCATTGACCTGTAATTTTCTTTTTTTGTAATGTTTTTGTCTGGCTCTGGTATCGTGTTATAGTGGCCTCTTAAATTCCATTTTTTTTTCTGTGTAATTTGTTGTAATGTTTTCTCTTTTTCTAATATTATTTGAATTTTTTTCTTTATTAAATGTCTAGCTAAAGATTTGTCAGTTTTGTTTGTCTTTTAAAAAAAAACACCAACTCTTAATTTTGATTTTTTTTTTCTTTTCTTTATTTTATTATTATTTTTAAATTGAGATAAGGTCTCACTTTGTCACCCAGGCTGGAGTGCAGTGGCGCTATCTTGGCTCACTGCAGCCTCGACCTCCTTGGCTCAAGTGATCCCCCCACCTCAGCTCCCCAAGTAGCTGGGACTGCAGGCATGGGCCCCCATGCCTGGCTGAGTTTTTGTATTTTTTTGTAGAGACAGGTTTTGCCATGTTGCCCAGGTTGGTCTTGAATTCCTGAGCTCAAGCAATCTGCCAGCTTTGGCCTGTCAAAGTGCTAAGATTACAAGCATGAGCCACCAGGCCCAGCCGATTTTTGTTTTGTTTTGTTTTTTAATTCTGTATTTCAGTTGTTTCTGCCCTAATCTTTGTTATTTCCTTCCTTCTATTAACTTTGGACTTTGTTCTTCTTTTTCTAGTTCCTTGAAGTTTTGAGTTAGGCAGTTTGAGAAAAAAAAAAAAAAAAAAAAAGGCATTTATAGGCTGAGCTCAGTGGCTCACGCCTGTATTCCTAGAACTGTGTGGGGCTAAGGTGGGCAGATTGCTTGAGCCCAGGAATTCAAGACCAGCCTGGGTAACATGGTGAAACCCTGTCTCTTCAAATACAAAATTAGCTGGACATGGGGCATGTACCTGTGGCCCTAGCTACTGGGGTATGGGGGTGGGGGGGCACTGAGGCTGAGGTGGGAGGATCACTTGAGCCCAGAAGGTTGAGGCTGCAGTGAGCCAAGATTTTGCCATTGGAGTACAGCTTGGGTGATAAAATGAGATACTATGTCCAAAAAAAAGCATTTATTGCTATAAATTTACTCTTTTGAACTGCTTTTGCTGCATCTCATAAATTTTGGTATTTATGTTTTCATTTTCATTTGTCTCAGGATATTTTTGAATTTCCTTTTTGATTTTGTTCTTTGATTCTTTGGTTGTTCAAGAATGTGTTTAATTTCCACATAGTTGTGAGCTTTCCAGTTTTCTTTCTGGTATTGATATCTAGTTTTATTCTATTCTGTTTGGAATATTTTCCAGTCTTTTAAAATTTGTTATTTTTTTGTGATCTAATGATCAGAAGGTTAGATCACATGTTAGAGCCTGGAAAAAGGTTTGTGTGTGCTTGAGAAGAATGTAGTCTCCTTATCTTGGGTGGCATGTTGTGTATATGTCTGTTAAATCCATTTGGCTTGTGGTATTATTCAAGTCTTCTGCTTCCTTATTGATCTTTTGTCTGGATATTCTATGGAAAGCAGTATATTGAAATTCCCTACTATTACTGTGTTGGTGTCTATTTCTTTCTTCAGCTCTGTCACATATATTCATGCGCTTTTGTCCTCTGATGTGGTATGTGTATATATTTATAATTGTTATATTTTCAAAGTATATTTGTCTAATATAAGCATAGCCACTCCTTTTCTCTCTTAGCTAACATTTGAATGGAGTATCTTTATTCATCCTTTCACTTTCAGCCTGTGTCCTTAAATCTAAAACTAGTTTCTTGTAGACAGCATACAGCTTTTTTAAAAAACCAACTCATCTTAAAAAAAAAAATCAGTTTAGCTGGCTGCGGTGGCTCATTCCTGTAATTCCAGCACTTTGGAAGGCCAAGGTCAGTGGATCACCTGAGGTTAGGAGTTTGAGACCAGCCTGACCAACACGGAGAAACCCCCTCTCTACTAAAAATACAAAATCAGCCAGGTGTGGCAGGGCATGCTTGCAGTTGCAGCTACTTGGGAGGCTGAGGCAGGAGAATTGCTTGAACCTGGGAGGTGGAGGTTGCGGTGAGCTGAGATTGCGCCATTGCACTCAGTCTGAGCAACAAGAGCTAAACTTCATCTCAAACAAAACAAAACAAAACAATTTAGATACTTTGTCTTTTGATGTGGAGTTAGATCCTACATTTAAGGTAATTAGTGATAGGAAAGGACTTACTACTCCCATTTTGTTAATTGTTTTTCTGTTTTGGAGCTCTTCTGTTCTTTTCCTCTTTTGCTCTCTTCCTTTGTATTTTATTATATTTTTCTATTTTTCCTTGCAATTTGTTTGTTCAAGAGATTGGGTCCCTCTCTATTAGATTTTCCCGTAGTTTGAATTTTGGTGATTGTATCTCTATGGTATCTCTTAATATATTACCCTGTGGTCTTTTTCTGTAAATTGGTAGTTGGATCTAGATGGCTTGATCAGATTTTGATTCATGTTTCCCCACCCCTAAGACAACTTCGTAGGTGGATGATGCTTTCTTTTCTTCTTCTTCTTTTTTTTGGTGAGATAAGGTCTCACTCTGCTGGAATTACAGGCGTGAACCACCACATCTAGCCTGCATGGTGTTTTCTTTCATCAGAATCTGGAGACACATATTGTTTCATAGTCTCTTTTTATAATGTGAGCAGTCATTGGTAGATGCCTAGATTCTTTAATTAATTAGGGATCTTAAAATGGTGATATTCTAATTTCATAATTCCTTCTTTTTTACTACAGAGATATTTCTAATCTTCTATGGGTTACCAGTGGTACAGTTAGTATATGAAAGGCAGAATAAATGCTTGATTAAATTTTTTTATTTGTCAGTTGATATAATTTGCTCTATAAGAATCATCTTGTTAGAGTGGAAATTGAAACATATGTTTTCTGTTTTATTTTAGTTTGCATTTATGTCGGATCCTCAGTGAAAATAAAAGCCATGATAGTTCGACATACAGAGGTAAGATTTTTAAAAGTATCTTAGCTATCATTTTCAGCTTGATTACAATTAGTAACTATCCTGGTTTCTATTCATTGTTAGGTATGAACACAAAAGATATATAGTTCATTTTATATGAAGGTTTTACATGGTTATATTAGAGTCAGGATTAAAATTGTAGTTGTATTAAGACTATATCTCTTACTATACCGATGTTATTTGACCTGCATTATAATGATATTATATTGCTTGACTTATGTAATTAGGACTTGGTATATTTAGCTAAATTTCAGCAGTTGTTAGCCGTATCAATCATAAATAAGAGAGAAAAAATAGCATGGAAAGAAAAATTGTTCTGATCTTATTTGCACTAGAAAATTTCCAGAAACTGAAGTTTAGTGTTTTTACTAAAGCTGGTTATGTTTAGGTGCTGTCTGGGGATCTTGTTAAAGGCAGTTGTCATGGAAAACATTCACACAAAGGAGTTGTTTACTGCATTTCACAAATATGATTTATTAAATAAAATATTTGTAATTAAACAGGATGTATTACAATTTTCCAGTAACTTTAGTTTTAAAGGATTTTACTATTAACATTTTGTTAATTTAAAATTAGACCTGTAGATTTGGGAAAGAGGGCCAAAACTAAAAACAATTGTGTCTAGTAAGCGTAAAGCATTTACGTTTGTAGTATTGTCGGGGGTAAAACCCACAGTGTATATTTAAATTATAAAATATGTTTTTATAACCCATATTCTATTTGAGGCCAAAAATCATTAGATAAAATTAATTATGGTCATTTAAAGTATGCATTTGTGAATAGAAGGTAAAAAACAGAATCTCATATATACATGTGTGTGTTTTATTTTTGTTCTACCAAAAATTAATTATGACTTTCATAAGAGAGGGGATATATCTTTTTTTTTTTTTTTTTTTAAGACAGGGTCTTTTTCTGTTGCCCAGACTGGAATGCAGTGGTGTAATCATAGCTCACTGCAGCCTTAAACTTCTGGGCTCAAGCGATCCTCCCACTTCAGACTCCCAAGTAGCTGGGACTGCAAGTGTGCAACACTACTCCTTGCTTTTTTTTGTTTTTTTGTTTGTTTGTTTTTGAGACGGAGTTTCACTCTTGTTGCTGAGGCTGGAGTGCAATGGTGTGATCTCGGCTCACTGTACCCTCTGCCTCCCGGGTTCAAGCAGTTCTCTTGCCTCAGCCTCCCAAGTAGCTGGGATTACAGGCATTTGCCACCACGCCTGGCTAATTTTGTATTTTTAGTAGAGACGGGGTTTCACCACGTTGGTCAGACTGGTCTTGAACTCCTGACCTCAGGTGATCTGCCTGCCTCGGCCTCCCAAAGTGCTGGGATTACAGGTGTGAGCCACCATGCCTGGCCTTATTTTTTAAATTTATTTTTTGTAGAGATGAGGGGTCTTGCTATATTGCCCAGGCTGGTCTCATACTCTTGGCCTCAAGCAGTGCTTTCGCCTCTGGCTCCCAAAGTGTTGGGATTGCTGTCATAAGCCACCTTGCACAGCTGAGGATATACTTTTTAAAGAACATTTAGGCTAGGTGCGGTGGCTCACACCTATAATCCTAGCACTTTGGGAGGCTGAGGTGGGCGAATCACTCGAGATCAGGAGTGTGAGACCAGACTGGCCAATATGGTGAAACTCCTTCTCTATCAAAAGAAAAAAAAAATTAGCTGGGTATGGTGGCGTGCATCTGTAATCCTAGCTACTCTGGAGGCTGAGGCGCGAGAATCCCTTGAAACCAGGAGGCATAGGTTGTAGTGAGCTGAGATCACGCCACTGTACTCCAGCCTGGGTGACAGAGTGAGGCCTTGTCTCAAAAAAAGAACATTTGGATGTGTGAGTGGAAAGTGTTTTTTTAAAAACAAATGAAAAAACCATTTTTCACCTTGTCATATGGGTAAGACCTGTTTTAAGAGTTAACATTCCTAGCCTGCCATCCCCCAAATTATTTTCTTGTTTATCCTGCTTATAAAATTGCATGATCACTCAAAATATTTTTGAGATTGATAGACAGTAATGTATTCTTGTTGAAGTTAGTTCACTGTCAGAAGTGTAAGAATGTACAAAAAGACTCATTTCTAAAAATACTTGGGTACTTTATCTTTTTTCTTCCCCGTGTTTAAAATCAGCTTTTAACATCTCAGTTAACTTTGATCTTGTTTGATAGAAACATTGGGTGGATAAAATAGAAGAATTCTCAATAAATGATAGCGTAGTGGGACAGTTTGACTCTGGAACTTTAGTAACTATTAGATTATTGTTTATTTGCATGGTTCTGATTCACATATGAAACGAGAAATAGTTATAAGTGTGGCCTTATTGGCTGAATTGCCAGTGCTCTCTTTCTCATATGTACTCCTTAACACATATACTCCTTGGCTGATCTCTGTTAACAGTCAGGCTTTGGTTTGAGGGCCCCAGTTTGTTGTCCTAGCAGGAAGCTGTCATTTCTTCAGAGTCTCTTTTCTGTCTTAGGGGTTTGAGTTTGGGCAGTGTTCCCTCTGACCTTTCTCTTTCTGCCCCTTCCCTTGAATTAATTTCATTTCAGACAGGCAGTTTCCCTTGCACACGTTGCTTCTCCTTGTTTTTTTTATAAATCACCTTTCCTTGACCCCAGCCACTACCAGTGAAACAACATTGTAATGATGGCTAATAAACATGAGTAATTGGGGTACAGTGTGATATTTTCATATCTGTATATAATGTGTAATGATCAAATTAGTGTAATTAGTGTATTACCTCAAGCATTTATCATTTGTGTTGGGAAAATTCAAAATCCCTTCTAGCTTTTTGAACATAAACAGTACATTATTGTTAAAAAAAAAAAATGAGTAGTACTAGTGATATTAGATATAACCAAGAACTGGTGTCTTCAGCCTTCAAACCCCGCAAAAACTAAGAATCTCTACCTTCTAGTAGCTATTCTTAAAACTACTCTTTCTGAAGTGTTAGCATTAAGATAAAATATTTCATTGAATTTTTTGTGGATAACTATAAGGGTTGTAAGTTTTCCTTCTCATTGTAAATATAAATTAAAATTTTTCACCTGCGATATAGATTTTATAGGTTTCTATGGAACTAGTCTGATAATTTTAAACCATAGCTAGTGTTTATCTATGGATAAAACACAATAGGAATTCCTAACCATTTTTAAATAGGCATTTAGAAAACTGGTGAATTAGGCCAGGTGCTGTGGTTCACACCTATAATCCCAGCACTTTGGGAGGCTGAAATGGGCAGATCACTTGAGGTCAGGAGTTGAAGACCAGCCTGGCCAACATGGTGAAACCCTGTCTCTACCAAAAATATAAAAATTAGCTGGGTGTGGTGGCAGATGCCTGTAATTGCAGTTGCTCGGGAGGCTGAGGCTGGAGAATCACATGAACCCAGGAGGCAGAGGTTGCAGTGAGCCAAGATCGCGTGACTGTACTCCAGTCTGGGGAGCGAGACTCTGTCTCAAAATAAAAAAAAAAAGAAAAAGAAAACGTGTGATTTGGGGACTGTCTTTGCTGCTGTATGGATTACAATGTGATTGTTTTTATATCATTTTAGTGTCAGCAAAATGACCCAGGCCACTTGTTCTCTATTTTAATCTCCTTCTGTGATTAAGATTAGACTTCCTTGGTCCCCTATGAGTACCAGAGAACATACTCGCATGGGACCTTAGTTTTAGATAATTGGCTATTTTGTTCTTCTAAGTGATTGCTTTTTAAAAACAATAACAACAACAAAAAACTTTAGTTGTCTGGATAATTTTAAATAAGTATTATTTGTTGTTCGTTGTAAAGCATTTTATTCATGGAGATACAAAGCATGAAATTGACCTCTTATTCCTGCCATACCAAAAAATATAAATTTTTTGCTTGGTCCCCTATGAGTACCAGAGAACATACTCGCATGGGACCTTAGTTTTAGATAATTGGCTATTTTGTTCTAAGTGATTGCTTTTTAAAAGCAAACAACAACAGCAACAAAACTTAGTTGTCTGGATAATTTTAAATAAGTATTATTTGTTGTTTGTTGTAAAGCATTTTATTCATGGAAATACAAAGCATGAAGTTGACCTCTTATTCCTGCCATACCAAGAAATATAAATTTTTTTCCTTTGTTTTTATATTGTTTATTTATTTAAAAGCACAATGAGGCCAGGCATGGTGGCTCATGCATGTAATCCTAGCACTTTGGGAGGCTGAGATGGATGAATCACCTGAGGTCAGGAGTTCAAGACCAGCCTGAGCAACATGGTGAAACCCTGTCTCTATTAAAAAAAGTAAAAAAGAAAAAGCACAATGAAGGTATAGTTGTGAAAGAGGCAGAATATATTTAATAATGAATTCTTCATAAAGAATTGGAATAATCTGACTACGTTTCCTTAGCAAATGATTTAATGAACAAGTTAATTTTACTGCAAAATAGTGTTTTCATTAAGGGGGGATTTATATACATTTTGATTTCTATTATGTTCCTTTTTGTGGGCAGTAGTCATAGCAGGGGAGAAGTTTTTATTTTTTATATTTTTTGAGATCATCATGTAGTCAGAACTCATTGCTGCTTTGACCTCCTGGGTTCAAGTTCCTGCCTCAGCGTCCCGAGTAGCTGGCACAACAGGTGCACCGCCACCACACCTGGCTAATTTTTTTTTTTTTTTTAAAGTAGAGACGAGGTCTCCCTAAGTTGCCCAGGCTGGTTTCAAACTCCTAGGTTCAAGCCATCCTCCTGCCTTGGCCCCACAAAGTGCTGGGATTACAGGCGTGAGCCACTGAGCCTGGCCAAGAAGATTTTTTAAATATTTGATTTTTTAACTTGCTGTTCGGTTCTGAAAAAAATTTGATTCCGCTCAAAAGGAGGTTATAAACAGACTTTATTTTACATTAGCATCTTTAAAGCTTCTTGTTTCACTACTTTTCATGATTGGAAGGAGGTAAATTTTAGTATATGGGACGAAAAATAAGATGACCAGAAGGTGTTCACCTGACCACTAACTACCCTCTCCAAAACCAAAAAATATTTCTTCAGGAAAGGGGGCTGTGGTAATTAGTAGTGAATGGGGTTATTTGTGGTTGACAGTTATAGAGCTGCCATTTTATACATGTATATATAGATGTATTTTTTGTTTGATTTTTATGGGACAAAGAGATTTAGATTTGGGGAGAAATTTCTCTGACAGTAGGGTATGGTTAAAACTCAGTACTATGTTTACTGCTACTCTTTATCTGGTGTCACTGTGGCCCTGGGGTTGAATTGAGTATATATCTGAAGTCTACTGGTGAGGAAAATGATTAGTTTAAATTCACTTGCTAGAGTTCATTGAAAATAATTATAGAGAGTATAGTAGCATGAAAAAAATGCTTTTAAAAGTGTTTTGGGGAAATTAGAATACTATATGATGTGCATAGCAAATTTAAATATGTAAAATCTGTAGACATCCAGAATAAACTGGAAAGGAATGCTCAACCTGTGGTTATAGTAGTGGAGGGATGGTTAATATTTTTCTAACCTTTTAATTTTGTGTTTTTATGAAAATAAAAGAAGTACTAGAGAAAAAGCATTAGAAATACATTTTTCATTATTGATGTTTATAATAATTCTGAGAAGTAGGAAATATATAGATTTGTTTTTCATGTTCAAGAGATTGTATCTTTATATTATTTCTCTTACGTTCAACAGATTTCCAGCAAGCTCTCTATGAATTGTCATATCATGTAATTAAAGGAAATCTAAAGCATGAACAGGCATCTAATGTTCTTAATGACATTAGTGTAAGTATATAATATATATAAGAGTTGTTATATATCTTTTTGCTTTGACACAAAAGATCCCTGAAGTGTATAACTTTTATTGTATTCAAAATTATAGTAGTAGATGGATTTTTAAATTTTCTCTTTTAAAAGTAATTTGGCTAAAATATTTTTCTCCCAATACAGCATAATAAGCCATTTTTTTGTTTGTAGTTATGTTTAGAAATTAAATATATTTTAAAAATTGAGGATTAAATTATTTTAAATTGTGGTTGGTTGTCTCTAACATTCAGTTGGTGCTAATTTTCATCTACTTATGGTTTAAAAAATATTAACTAGATTAAAAAAAACTTACATGGTTATTGTGTTTCACTCTTTCATTTATTGGAGAATTTAAGTTAGAGTCACACCAGATATTCTTCATAGTGCTTTGGCTTTTCAATTGGAAGATGGGCTTTCAAATTGTAAACTAGCAGTTAAGTTTGAGGTTTTTACGAGTGGTGTGCTGTTCTTTTATGCTTGTTTTTAAACTTGTATATAAATAAAATTATCTTGTGTATATATATATGCGTGTGTGTGTATATCCATATATAATGAACTTGTATATAAATAAAATTCAGATTCTCTTTTATAATAGGTTTTATTAAGGTGTGGGATCTGAAGTTTCTTGGTCTCAGTCTGAGCTTCACTACTGTGTTTCATTAATCTTCTGTAGCCTTTTTTTTCTTTTAGGGGAGGTAATATTTGTATGTTTTTTGTGCTTTCCCAGGGATAGTCTTAAGGAAATTCTAAGTTTAGCTGTTGTGATTTTCCACCCCATATTGGGGTGTATTTGAGCAGTAGGAATTCATTGAGTTACCCTTTTGTCTCTAAATTGTCTCCAGCTGATAACAACAGCATTAGTTCATGTTGGAGTAGGTCTATTTCCTTTTTTTTTAACATTAAAAAAATTCAGTTGCTACCAATCTTTCTTAACTAATATTTCATGTTTGAAAACTCTTGTCTTACTTTATTTCTGATCTTCAAGTAGCCTGAGTACTTGCATTTAAATAGACATAACCAGAGTTCAGAGTCCTTAAGAAATTTGAGGCTACAATCTGATTGACAAGGTTATTTCATTTTGTAAATTGAGCATTGGTATAGGTTTTAGTTTGTTTATGGGATCTGATTCTAATTCTTTTTTCATTTATTGAAAATGGATAATTCAAGTCAATTTTATGTATGTGTATTTAATTCTTACATAACTTCTTCTTTCTTTTGAGTACTTAATGATGTCTTTATAGATACTTCTGCAGCTTGATTGTCTTTGTCATGGCCTTCTCTTAGTACTATACATTGTCTGTAGCCACAGAAGTGTGTCTTATGTGCCTCCTTGCAGCTGCCAGATTTTTCTTCAGAATTTCTTTTAGTTTCTGAAAATAGGCTAATTTTAGTGTTGCTGTACTGCCAGCAGACTATTCATTGCAATAAATGAACTATGATCCTTACTAATGGAAAACAGTCCTAAAATTGAGTGTGGGAGTGGAAAGTCAAGAGACAAGTCTAGAATAATGCTGAAATTTTTATTTAGACATGGGAGGATTTTGGGTCATTTTTTTTTCCCTCAAAACGGGGACTTGCTCTGTCACCCAGGCTGGAGTGCAGTGGCGCAATCTCGGCTCACTGCAATCTCTGCCTCCTGGGTTCAAGCAATTCTCTTGCCTCAGCCTCCCGAGTAGCTGGGATTACAGGCACGCACCACCACACCCGGCTAATTTTTGTGTTCTTAGTAGAGACAGGGTTTCACCATGGCCAGGCTGGTCTTGAACTCTTGAGCTTGTGATCCACCCACCCTGGCCTCCCAAAGTTCTGGGATTATAGGTGTGAGCCACTGCGCCAGCCCGATTTTGAGTCATTTTCTCCAAAGGCTACAACAAGAGTGAGTAAAGAAAATGAAGAGAATATTGAGCTTCAAGAAAGGTGGGAGAGAGGGAGGAGGAGGGCTAAGTGTTAAAAAACTACCTATTGAGTATTGTGTTCACCGTTTGGATGATGGATTCAGTAGAAGCCCAAACCCCAGCATTACAAAATATATTCATGTAACCTGTATATTTATCTCCTGAAACTAAAAAATAACCCTCAAAACTAGCCTTTAGCTTTTTAGCTGGTTTTATATTTTCAAGATTCTGTTTCTCTCATACCATTGTGATTTTTGCATAGTCAACATCTAAAGTCTTGGATGAAGAATGCACCATTTTTATTTATTTATTTTTAATTTTTTAAAATTTATGTATATTTTTTTAAGAGATGGGGTTTCAGCATGTTGGTCAGGCTGGTGTCAAACTCCTGACCTAGTGATCCCCCTGCCCCGGCCTCCCAAAGTGCTGGGCTTACAGGCATGAGCCACTGCGCCCGGCCAGAATCCATTTTTAACAGTCTTCCTTTAGGTAGGTATGAGGTACTCTAAATTCCAGTGATTTCTAAAATGAAACTTCACTGGAAGAATGTTACTCATTTGTGCTCTTTAATATTTCCTAAAGTGTTTAGGTTTCTTTTGTTTTCAAATTATTTCATGGTAGACAGTTAAACATTTTTTCTAAACATTATCTCCCTCTTTTATTTCCTCTGTATTAGGAGAGTTAACGTGAAAAATTTTAATATTGGTCAATATAATGATGGGGTTTTTGTTAGTTTAAAAAAATTTTTTTTCAGCCCCTCTGCAAATACATTTTTTTCTTTTTTGACAGAGTTTCCTCTGTTGCCTAGGCTGGAGTGCAGTGGTGCAATCTTGGCTCACTGCAGCTTCCACCTCCTGGACTCAAACAATCCTCTGACCTCAGCCTCCTGAGTAGCTGGGACCACAGGCATGTGTCATCACACCTGGCTAATTTTTTTTTTTTTTTTTTTTTTTGTAGAGACAGGGTTTTGCCACGTGGTCCAGGCTGGTCTCAAACTCTTGGGCTCAAGTCAGCTGCCCACCTTGGCCTCCTAAAGTACTGGGATTACAGGTGTGAGCTACTGCTCCCAGCCAGTTTTTGTTTTTAAGTTTCACTGAAGAATGTTATCAGAATAACCCTCATACTTGCTGTGTGCTTTTCTGGTATTTACTGTAATTATATTTTTAAAATTAGGAATTTCGTGAGGATATGCCCTCCATTCTTGCTGATGTATTCTGCATATTAGGTAGGTATTAAGCCTTTATTTCACCTGTAATGTGTTATTTGGTAAATTAATGTACTGTGTTAAATAAGATGTTTTACACTAAGAATTTCACAAATGTTTCTGCAAATGTAGAAGCAAACTGATTCTTTATAGAGAATATAGTAATATAAGTCAAATGTTATAATCAATGTTATAAACAAGCTTTAGGAGTATAATTCAAATTGAGTTTTTGACAATGTAGATTTGTATAAATTTGAGCTAAATTAAGTCATTTAAAGTCTTATAATAATACAAGTCAAATGTTACAATCAATGTTATAAATAAGCTTTATAGGTATAATTCAAATTGAGTTTTTGACAGTGTAGATTTGTATAAATTTGAACTAAATTAAGTCATTTAAAAGGGCAAGTTTTCTGAGATTTTAGTAACCAAATAATCTTATTCAATGTAGGTTTTCAATGAATGTTGTCAGAATCTCAGACTTAGGACACTCAAGAAATACTTACTTTGCTATTGCACTCTTTGATTCTTCTTAATTTTAGAAACAGCAAGAAGAACCAGAGTAATCAAAAATACTTTTGTTTTGAGGATGAGAAACCAGCTTTGGTAATAGCAACTTCTTTATTTTTCCAGAATAAATAAGGATTCATGTAAGATTAAAAAGGAATATTTCTTTGACTTAGAAATGTAGTGTCCCATGGCATGGATTTTAAAAATAATGTTTATAATTTTTTTTCTCTAATTTTAGATCTAGATGAAAATAACTGAGTACAGTTTTCCCCATCAGTCAGTCCTGTGCTTTCTTTTATGTTCTTCTCTTTTTTGAGATATGGTCTTGTTCTTTTGACCAGGCTGGACTGCAGTGGTGTGATCTTGGCTCACTGCAGCCTTGACTTCCTGGGCTTAAGCGATCCTACTACCTCATCCACCACATCCTGCTGATTTTT
>NW_016107547.1:2155642-2182543 GCF_001604975.1 Cebus imitator | reverse complement strand
CAAATAAATATAACATGAAACAAATTTCAATTAAAAAAATTTTTTACTATAAATTTATAAGGCTGGAAGACTGATTTGTAGGTAACATTTTGTGGAAGCTGTTGTTCCTTGTTAGTGTCAGGAGTATATCTTTCTTTGGGTAATCATTAATTATCAGCTTATTGGTGCTAGTAATTTCTTTATTGACTTATTAGGTTGTATTTTCCCTTCATAGTTATTTAGCAATATGAATTATTGTTAATTCATTGCCTTTTACTAGTAACCTGATTCATGAAGATGATGCTTGGTTGCTCTTGGGACATTTTTCTTACCTATTTTTTTTTTTTTTTTTGAGATGGAGTCCTTGCTCTGTTGCCCAGGCTGAGTGCAGTGGTGCAATCTTGGCTCACTGCAACCTCTGCTTCCCGGGTTCAGGTGATTCTCCTGTCTCAGCCTCCCAAGTAGCTGGGATTACAGGCATGTACCACCATGCCTGGCTAATTTTTTGTGTTTTTAGTAGAGATGGGGTTTCACCATGTTGGCCAGGCTGGTCTGGAACTCCAGACCTCAAGTGATCTGCCCACCTTGGCCTCCTAAAGTGCTGGGATTACAGGTGTGAGCCACTGCGCCCAGCCTATCCAGTCCATTTTTACAAGCAAGATTATGACAGCAAACTTGGAAAGAGGATTTCCCTCACCTGCCCCCTCACTCACCCACCCTCACCCTTGGCAGAGAAAAGGTGATTCAAGTTTGACCCCAGATCAAGGCTGGGGAATAGGAATAAGAATATGAGCTGCCTCTAATAATGAAGCTGATGATGACGATAATAATGATAATAATAACAATGTAAGTTCTGCTTTTAGAGTACCTTCCGTGTTCTAGGCATTGTGTTAAGCATTTAGTTTTTATTTTAATCCTTGCATCAACAACTGTAAAGGTGGTAGGTGTTCAGATCAGAAAAGTGAGGTTCAGCGAAGCGGTGATTTTTTAAGGCCATGCAGACCAGTAAGACAGAATTTGAACCTGGGTCCCTTTGGCTCCACAGCCTGTGATATTTTTATTGCATCATGTTGTCTTTTTAAATGTTAACAGTTATAAGAGAAATTAGTGCTGCACTTTGGAGGTTAAGATAGCTTTTTTTTTTTTTTTTTTTTCTGAGACGGAGTTTCACTCTGCTTGCCCAGGCTGGAGTAAAATGATGTAATCTCGGTTCACTGCAACCTCTGCCTCCCAGGTTCAAGTGATTCTCCTGCCTCAGCCTCCCAAGTAGCTGGGATTACAGGCATGTGCCACCATGACCAGCTAATTTTTTTTTTTTGAGACGGAGTTTCGCTCTTGTTACCCAGGCTGAAGTGCAATGGCGCGATCTCGGCTCACCGCAACCTCCGCCTCCTGGGTTCAGGCAATTCTCCTGCCTCAGCCTCCTGAGTAGCTGGGACTACAGGCACGCGCCACCATGCCCAGCTAATTTTTTGTAGTTTTAGTAGAGACGGGGTTTCACCATGTTGACCAGGATGGTCTTGATCTCTTGACCTCGTGATCCACCCTCCTCGGCCTCCCAAAGTGCTGGGATTACAGGCTTGAGCCGCCGCGCCCGGCCGCCCAGCTAATTTTTTATGTTTAATAGAGATGGTGTTTCGCCGTTTTGGCCAGGCTAGTCTGGCATTCCTGACCTCAGGTAACCTGCCTGCCTTAGCCTCCCAAAGTGCTGGGATTATAGGCATGAGCTGCCGAGCCCAGCAGATAGCAACTTTCTTTAACAGACTAATCATATGAAGGTGAGGGGCCTCGGAGCTATAGAAAGGGTGAGTCTGTTGTAAGTTGATATGCTGCTATGCTGAGGGACCTCTAGGCTGGGGTAGGTAATTGGTGATACTGGGAACTAGAGCTGGAAATAGCTGAGGGCTTTTTATTAAAATCATAGGGAAACTTAAAGAGAATTTATTTGAGGTAGAGGAGTCAGAGAGAATAAATGAGTTTATTAGAATGGTGTTACGAGTTTGAGCCAAAAGAATAAAGAAATCAGGGAAAGTACATTTGGCATAATAGAATCCTGTACTGATTGTTGAGATAGCTCATCTGAGAAATTTACTGAGACCTAATTAAGCATTTCTTAACATGGTCAGAACCCTAGAGAATGGTTAGACATTTAAGTAATTTATCTAATTCTAAGAATTAAGATTAATGAGGTAGGCCGGGCAAGGTGGCTCACGTCATAATCCCAGCACTTTGGGAGGCCGAGGTGGGTGGATCACGAGGTCAGGAGACCAAGACCATCCTGGCCAACATGGTGAAACCCCATCTCTATTAAAAAAAAATAAAAAAAAAGATTAATGAGCTAAAATAATTCATTCCAGATTCACAAACCCTCAGAGGATAAGTGTCTTAATCAGATTAGGTGGCTGAGTGGAGAGAGACTTGACTTGAAGAGGATGAATCTGCCATCCGGTGCCCCGATCTTAGAGACCTTGAGGGGTAGATCTTAAGGACTTTAGCGCCCTGGAGTATAGATAGATGTTGGGTAAAAGGATGAACCCAGTTTAGCCCCAGTCCCTTAAAAATCAGCATCCTTAAAAGTTCTAGACTGAGGAGGGACCAGAAAACCAGATAACAAGGCAACAATTGGGGATCCCTGAAAAGGATTGGTGAGATACACATTAATTAAAAGTCTTAATGAGAAATTGAGATTGTACTGTAATTTACGTTGCATAAATTACACCCTAAAATTTCGTTAATAAACTTGAACTGACTGTGTATATAGCTACAGTGGCCAGGATATGTGGAAATGGCAACTGTCCAAGAAGGGAAAGTGAAGGGCCAGGAAAATGTGGATATGTTTGATGAAAAATCCCCTTCTCTTTGGATTCTCAGTGTTGGCAGTAGAACATGTAGAGGACAATTTTTATTATTTCACTAAAACCAGTGCTTCTCTTTATAGCACATTCTAAATTATGATTTGACTTTAAAATTAGGTTAATAGTATGTAGTCAGTTAAAGCAGTAATCCTGAGATCAGCTTTGTTTGTAATCCTGCCAATACTGGTTGAAATTTTTGGTGCTTGGCATTTGACACTAATTGTTTTCTTTCTTCCATACTTAAGAAAATTTTTTGACAAATTTTCTGAGTAATTTACTGAAACTCACGGTCTCAGTTTTTAAATATTTCAGTAGGAATATACAATTTTGAATAATTTTTATTTACTGACTAGAATTATATTTCAAGATAAGATGTTAAATTGTTTTTTGGAGACAGAGTCTTACTCTGTCACCCAGGCTGTAGTGCAGTGGTGTGATCTTGGCTCACTGCAACCTCCGCCTCCCAAGTTCATGTGATTTTCCGGCCTCAGCCTCCCTAGTACCTGCAATTATAGATGTGCACCACCATGCCCAGCTGATTTTAGAATTTTTAGTAGAGAAGGGGTTTCACCATCTTGTGCAGGCTAGCCTTGACCTCAGGTGATCCATCTGCCTCGGCTTCCCAAAGTGCTGGGATTACAGGCATGAGCCACCGCACTTGGCCAAAAATATTTTTAAATACTGTCTTTTCATGAGGTTGGTGGCCAGGTAGCCTGGTTAGAACATAGTAATTGGACCAGGGTGGCGAAAGTCATGGGTTTGATCTTGAATATTAGGATCTTTAGAGTTAGAAGAAATCTTTGCTGTAACCCTGTTTAACTTTCCACCTAAAAGAATCTTTTTTTTTTTTTTTTTTTTTTTTTTCTTTTTTCCACAATTTTTTTTTTTTTTTTTTTTTTTTTTTTTAGCATCTCCGACAAGTGGTCATTTAAACTTTGTTTGAATGTTTCATTTTTTGCGAACAATATTTTTTTGAATCTTTGTTGCTTCCAGTGCCATAACAGGTAGCTTCAGTGTAATTGATAGACCGTTTTTGGCTATATCATAGGTCACAGGGTCAATCTCTAGTTTTAGGAGAAATTAAAGCATTCATATGCACATGAAGGACATCTCGTGTTACCATAGTTTTGAATTTTTCCAAATTTAGATTGAGATATTTTAAAATTAGGTTTAAGGAAAGTAAATATCTTACTTTAGTGCAGGGGAGTCTAGAAACGTCAAACTTTTGTCTTCTTTATCATTATAGATATTGAAACAAATTGTTTAGAAGAAAAAAGCAAGAGAGACTATTTTACACAGTTGGTATTAGCATGTTTGGTAAGTTTTAAAAAATATTTTTCTCTTTTAAAAATCTGCATTTAACTGTTATAATAGAAGTTAATCATGTTAATGGTGGAGGATATTGACATTCATTTGGCTTTTCTCATTATAAGGTGAAATTTGGGTTTTGAAAGGGAGTGTTTTGTGAAATTAGACATGCTGTTTCTATGAAATTAGCATGTAACCATATCCATATAACTTAAACTATACATTCAAAACTGGTGATTTTCTTGACCTAGTTAAGTTCCTAAGAAAAAGGTTAGCATTTATAAAGTAAGTAGAAATGATTGTAGACAGCTTTTAAATGGATTTTTCCCCTCATGAACTGTTAAAAAGAGCAGAGGTAGTTTAAAAATGGTAAATTCTAGTTGTCTAGTAAACCATTTTGTGTTCATAAATTTAGAACCAGGGAGAGCTGCCATGGCTGAGACCTGGAAGAAAGTGCTTGTCTTTGCTATATTAGCATTAAAGTAGGAGGCTATAAAGTGCTGTATTAGGTGAAAATCCAGTTAAGCCAAATGTAATCCTACTGAAAATTTCATCTATAGTTTTTGTCATTTATAGGTAGTATACAGCATGGATATAATTTTGTAGTGAATTTTTGGAAAGCTGTTTATTAAATATTTCAATATTTGGAGTCAAAATGTTTATTAAATTAAACTTCCAAGCCTTTTTATAAATTGTAGGTTGTTATATAGAGAATGTGATTTTTGTATTCTTATTTAGGAAGCTTTAGTTTGAATATATTTAAGGTTGTGGATGCAATGCTAAGGAATAAATGACCCTTAATGTTTTTTAATCCAGTATTTAGTTTCAGACACAGTCCTGAAGGAACGCCTGGATCCAGAAACACTGGAATCATTAGGGCTTATCAAACAATCACAGCAATTCAATCAAAAGTCAGTTAAAATCAAGACAAAACTCTTGTAAGTAAATGTATCTTATGTTGCAGATCAAGTAGCTGAGTATGTTTTTTTGTTCATATTTTGAATGTTAGTAGCTTCTTTGAAGATTATTTTTTTTGTTTGTGATTAGCATATATCTTGTGTTTTTTGCCTTCTAAAAGTAGCCTAATATTTTTGAGTCATCAGTGACCTTTACCTGTGTAAAACCAATGCTACTTTTGTCCATATTCAAAGTTAAAATAATACTCATGCTTTCATCATTAGCAATAAAATAATTTATGACTGGCTGTACTTGGGGTATAGTCTTAGTCAGAGATGGAAATAGTGATATGTTATCATTCCCTAAGATTAACAATATTCTTTTCTTATGTTACTGGTTTTCCCCACGTGATTAACATTGGGGTTCTCATATGAACCACTGTTATTTTTTACTCTAGAAGGTACACAAAAAGGTAAACTTACAGAAAGTATTCTTATGATTTTTGTAGGTTGGAGATAAGAAAATTTGATGAGAATACAGTACTCTGTGCAAGCTTGTTAATTGAAATTAATTTTATCCCCTTAATGATATTTTATCTGATTTCAGTTATAAGCAGCAGAAATTCAATTTGTTAAGAGAAGAGAATGAAGGTTATGCCAAGCTGATTGCTGAATTGGGGCAAGATTTATCTGGAAGCATTACTAGTGATTTAATCTTAGAAAATATCAAATCTTTAATAGGTAAGATATACATTTGTATAGTATGTGTTGTTAAGATAACAAGTTGTTTTAACTGTTGGAGAATATCCATAAACACAAAATGAGTGCATTCCATATACTTTTTTTTTTCCAGTTAAGGAATGGGAGAGGTGTTTAGATTTTACTTTTAATGTTTTATCAGTAATTATAAAATTTAGCATGACATTTGTGAGAAATCTTTTTGTCACTGTTACTTGTGTGTTAATATTAGGTCCTGCTCTGTCTAATCTTTCTTTTTTTTTTGGAGGGGGTCCTGAGTGATAAACCAATGCTTTCAAAAGAGAATGGATAACAAAGAACAGGATGGACTGTTCTGATACAAAATGCCCTATGTTTCTCTAGTATTTCTATTTTTAATTTTTAAGTATTTCTCTATCCTTTTATGGAGGACTGAAAAGCAAACATGAAAACTTTAATAAAGTAAATCTTCAGTGAACTTTTGAAACCTACAGATGTGTAATTTTGAACTTGATTTTCAAAATAACTTTACAAGGGACTTTGATACATAGTTTATTTTATCTTTCTAATAGCCTTTTAAAGTCAGTGCAACAGCGATTGCAAAAGTGTAACAGATAGGAAAGTTTTATTCTCTCTACCCTTTAAGTAGAATTTGTGTAACATTACTTTTTTCTTTTTATTTGCATTGAGTGTTTGGAGGAAGTAGTTGACTTCTATAGAAAAGATGAATGAGTACTAGAAAAATACAGTAATCTAGATTTTCCTAAGGTGGAAAGAGTCTTTTCTGTTATTTGCTAGGTGTTGTGCTGTCTTAGGGACGATTTTGCACCACCTGCCAGAGGAGTCATATTTTGTGTCTCACTTGTTATATTTTAGGGGTGCTTATCCTCAGCTTCTTGGTTCTTCTGTTTTTTAGAGTTTATATATGACTAAGAAAGAGGGAGAAGGCGTTATTTCCTTCCTCTAGTGCTTTGTGTAGGAATCCAAATAAAAGTATATTTACTATAATCACCCTTGTTCTTACCAACAAGTAAGTACCTTTTAGTTTATTTTTTTAATTTTAATTTTTTTTAAGAGATGGTGTCTCATTATGCCTAGGCTAGTCTTGAACTCATGAGCTCAAGTGATTCTCCCACCTCGGCCTCCTAAAGTACTGGGATTAAAGGTGTGAACCACTGTGCCTGACCAAAGAATAGCTTCTAGTTTAAATTTACCCTTTTCTTTGAAGTATATCTAGTTCCAGCAGCTGATCTTAGTTTCTTTGCTGTTTCTTCCAGTTGTCAATTTAACATCAAGATGGGTGGCCCCTTAGGGCTGTGGGACTCTTGCTTACCTGTGTGGCAGTAACCCGTTTTTAAAAACCTTCCTGCGGGGGTCCCTTTCTGTTCGTTCATTCATTCGTTCTTTCTTTGCTTTCTTTCTTTGCTTTCTTTCTTTTCTTTCTTTGCTTTCTTTCTTTTCCTTCTTTTCTTTCTTTCTGATGGAGCCTCACTTTGTCACCAGGTTGGAGTGCAGTGGTGCGATCTCAGCTCACTGCAACCTCTGCCTCCTGGGTTCAAGCAGTTCTCCTGCCTCATCCTCCTGAGTAGCTGGGACTAGAGGAGCCTGCCATCACGCACTGCTAATTTTTGTATTTTTAGTAGAGACAGGATTTCACCATGTTGGCCAGGTTGGTTTTGAACTCCTGACCTCAGGTGATCCGTCCACCTTGGCCTCCCAGAGTGCTGGGATTGCAGGCATGAGCCACTGTGCCCTGCCCCTTTCTGTTCTTTCTAGGGTAGGCGCCACACTTTCCTGAAGTGTTTTTTGATCTAGCTTGAGAAGCTTGTCAGTACTGCTTTGCTATAAGTTTGTTTTTCCTTGTACCCTATCATGTACTTAAGATAGTATTCCCCACATAAAAATTCTGTGCAATGTAAGCTCCTCAGTCTTTTCTTTTTTTTCTTTAGATCCTTTTTTTGTTGACATCTGTTTCTTCCTCTGTTTCTTGTGAGTTTATACCTTTTTATTCCTTTGTTATTTGGGGAATATTTCAAAGAGGGATTTTCTTGAAGGTGTGCTTTTATCTTACTAGACAATGTACACTACTTAGTTTTCTTGAACTTTGCTCTTGGGAGAACAGGCTGCGATCCTGTTTCTGATGAACAATGTAACAAACACAACTGCAAGTTCATGAGGTGTATGGACAGTCGATGAGTATAAACAATTTGATTTATTGAGCTAAACCTATTTTCTAACCCACCAAGTAGCACTCAAATGTCACCTTAGTGAAGACTTCCCTGCCCACCCCTGTCAAAATTGCTTGCTATTCCCTGATTATTTTTCTTTGTTTTGCATGTATCACCATATAATATACTGTATACCTCCTCCCGCTCCCCCTGCATCTAAGCTCTGTGAGGACTGGGGTTTTGTTTAGTACCTCATCCTTAATACTTGGTATGTGGGTGATGAATAAATACTGGGTTAAAAGGAATGAATATTTATTCTTATATAGTCTATACTGACTCTTAGCGTTTTTTTCCTGACATGGAGAATTTTAGAAAGTTCATCTCTCTGTCTCAATGTTTATTTATCTCTGGCTAGATGATTTCCTCCTCCCCAATTGTCTGAGAAATTAACTTTTTTTTTTCTTGAGACGGAGTCTTGCTTCGTCGCCCAGCCTGGAGTGCAGTGGCGTGATCTTGGCTCTCCACAACCTCTGCCTCCCAAGTTCAAATGATTCTCGTGCCTCAGCCTCCTGAGTAGCTGGAATTAAACACAGGCATGCGCCACCATGTCCAGCTAATTTTTTTTTCTATTTTTAGTAGAGATGGGGTTTCACTAAGTTGGCTGGGCTGGTCTCGAAGCCCTGGCCTCAAGTCATCTGCCTGCCTCAGCCTTCTAAAGTGCTGGGATTACAGGCATGAGCCCCTGCACCCAGCCTGAATGAAAATTTTTTCATTGATGTGAAAATAGAGGTTGAAACTTCAGTTCCAATTCAATTCTTTCAGTGTTCTTAGCATTTATTGGATTCCCTCTTAGTGCAGACTTCATCCAGACCTTGTCTCATCTGTCCAGAACAGCTTACTGACCAGCGTCCTGTTTTTCTTGGCCTCTTTGGATGGGTTTCTCTGTATTTATTCCCATTGTTTTCTGTTTAGGAACAGTCTAGACAGGTAATACCTCCTTCACCAATCTGTGTTAGAAACTGATACCTAGTTTGGACGGTACCTAGTTTGGTGCATGTACATTCAGGGTACTTGGTCTGACCGGGATAAATCCTTACTTATCATCCTTTAGTTAAAAGGCAGTTTTTTGGCTGGATGCAGTGGCTCAAGCCTGCAATCTCAACACTTTGGGTGGCTGAGGCGGGCAGATCACCTGAGGTCAGTAGTTCGAGACCAGCCAGGCCAACATGGTGAAACCCCGTCTCTGCTGAAACCACAAAAATCATTTGGGCGCAGTGGCACGTGCCTGTAATCCCAGCTACTCCGAAGGCTTGGGCAGGAGAATCACTGGAACCCAGGAAATGGAGGTTGTAGTGAACTGAGATCACGCCACTGCACTCCAGCCTGGGTGACAGAGTGAGACACTGTCCAAAAAAAAGAAGAAGCCATTATTTGCTCCCAAAAGATTCTGGCACATCAACATTTTTATGTCCTGTCAGGTAGCCTGGGGCTGTTTACTACCCGTGCAAGCAAGGAAGCAGAACCATTATGCATCTGCATGGTGATTGTTATTTGACAATGTGAACAACTTATTAAACAGGAATGAGTAGTGAATAGTAGATTATTGAGCTGCCAAGTCATAGACACCAAACAAGTGCTTGAAGATGGCAAAAAAAAAAAAAAAAAAACTTTTAGAAATTAGAGGAAAGGGGGCCGGGTGCGGTGGCTCAAGCCTGTAATCCCAGCACTTTGGGAGGCCGAGGCGGGTGGATCACGAGGTCAAGAGATCGAGACCATCCTGGTCAACATGGTGAAACCCCGTCTCTACTAAAAATACAAAAAATTAGCTGGGCATGGTGGCGCGTGCCTGTAGTCCCTGCTACTCGGGAGGCTGAGGCAGGAGAATTGCCTGAACCCAGGAAGCGGAGGTTGCGGTGAGCCGAGATCGTGCCATTGCACTCCAGTGTGGGTAACAAGAGCGAAACTCCGTCTCAAAAAAAAAAAAAAAAAAAAAGAAATTAGAGGAAAGAATGTCACAGGTGGACTCCTTTATTTGCTGAGCTAAAGTGTAAGAACTCTACTCCTTTGGATGTCCTTCAAAAAAAATCAAAGTATGATGCTGTACACTTTAAATATGTATAGTAAAAACAAATTATTGCTAAGTGTTCTTTCCTTTCTTCTAAATCAGTGGTCAGCAAGTGTTTTCTGTAAAGGGTGAGATAGTAAATATTTTTTGGCTTTGTGGACCATATGGTTTCTGTTGTTAACTACTCAATTTTGCCATTGTAGTGTAAAAACAGCTATTGATAGTACATAAGTAAATCTGACTATGTGCCAATAAAATGTTACTTACAAAAACAGACAGCTGAATGGATTTAACACACAAGGCATAGTTTGCCTATTCTTGGTCTAACTCAAAAGGTCTGCCTAAAAACTAATCATGGAGGTAGGTTATTTGAACCTAGCTTTAGAGAGTGGAAATAGTTCTTCCTGATTTTCGGTTTTAGTGGTCCAGGACTTTTAAGTCCTAGGCTCTAACCCATTTACCTTCTCTTGCAGAACCAGAGCTTGCTTCATCAAACCTCAAGACCTTCATTTGTTACCTGGTGTTAAAGGGTATAGATTTGCCTAGGGAAGGGTAGAGTGAGAGTCTTTACCTCTTCAGTCTCTCAAGTGACCAGAGGAACATTAAAAACAAAATAAATCCTCAAGCCAAATGATTATTTTCGGATAGATTATGGTACATTTTACCCCTTTGACTACATGATTTTGAGTGTACTTAGTATTTTATCTTTGGTTCAATCTGAATATAGGGTCCGTTCAGCCTAGACACTTCTTATTGTGCCAGCTTTTCCTATCCCTTTGAACGGGAAGCTGGCTGCCTTCTTTATCTAAATTTTTACATTATCGAAGTTTCTTGGCTATATGTTAGAAGTTTTCCCTTCATAGTACGAAAAAGAAGACAGCAATTGGTGTTTCCAACTATAGGGTTTTTTTGTTGTTATTTATTTTATTTTTATTTTTATTTTGAGACAGGGTCTGGCTCTGTCGCGCAAGCTGGATTGCAGTGGTATAATCTTGGCTCACTGCAACATCTGCCTTCTGGACTCAGCTTCCCAAATAGCTGGTACTACAGGCACATACCACCATGCCCAGCTAATTTTTGTATTTTTTTGTAGAGACAGGGTTTTGCCATTTGATCTGGCTGGTCTCAAACTCCTGAGCTCAAGCATCCACCTGCCTTGGCCTCCGAAATTGTTGGGATTACAGGCGTGAGCCACCGTACCTGGCTTTGTTACTGTTTTTTACATCATACTTTTATTTTGTTATTCATTGGTCCTTGCTTTGAGATGTGCAGCTTTTTGCAAATAGTGTTTCTTAGAAATAGTCTGACATAGATTTTTATTAGCTTGCTTCTAAAGAAATTCTTTTTACATGCTAGATAATTTCATTTTGTTAAAAACATGCTTTTCTTTGTCTCCTAAGGTCCATTCTCTCAGGAACATGATGTTTGAGGCTATAATTCTGTTTTCTTGCCTGAAATTTATAGGCTGGACATCTCTCCTAGTTAGGTCTGCAATATTATCTTGGTCTTTTATTTTCCTGTTAACATCTCAGTTTGGCCTAATTTCTACAAGAGTCATTGTCAGTTTGATCATATTTCTTGCCCCTAGTCACTGTCGCTGTAACATACTGGCCGTTTTTTTCTATCTTTGGGGGAGATTCCAGTTGCTTTTTATTGCATTTCTTCAAAGATGTATCATTCAAAAGGTGTGAACTCTCCTCAAGGGTAGCATAATCATTTTATTAATGACTGTAATTTTTCAGTTTTATTCAGACTTCATTGACGTATAATAGAATGCACGTATTTAAAGTGTACAATTTGATTTTTAACATACGTATACCTGTGTGAAAACACCACAAACAAGATAATGCACATTCCTCCCACTTCCCCTGAAATTTCCTCTTGCCTCTTTGTGTTTATCCCTCCTTTCTACTCTCTTCTCTATTTTTCCAGAGAATCATAAGCACCTGGCACATGGTGGGTAATTATTTCATACTTATTTAAATGAAGGAGGGGATCTATGGCCATTGTAGATCTGCAGTTTCTTTATTTTTTCCACTCATTCTCTTTAAATATGGTTTCTTGTTTGTTCCTCAAAAGGCATAAAGTTGTGTGTGTTTGTGTGTGTGTATGTATGTGTAAATATATATAAATGTGTGTGTGTATGAATGTAACTGGTGGTAGAGGTAGGGAGCAAGGTTTATGATCTCTCCAAAGATCATGTGACTATCAATGCTTGGGCTGGACAAAAGTCTTTCTAAGATGTTTGCATACAAGACTGCTTATATTCTTCTATAGCTGCCATTAGGAAAACATTTTGGATATTCAGACTTACTGATTATTAGTAGAGTCTCACTGTGTATGAACTAGCTTAACTATTAATTAAAACACTAAGATTTTAAAAATAATTTTCAGGGGGGCATGGTGGCTCATGCCTGCAATCCCAGCACTCTGGGAAGCTAAGACAGGAGGATCACTTGAGATCAGGAGTTTGAGACCAGCCTGGGCAACATAGTGAGACCCCATCTCTACAAAATGTTAGCTAGGTGTGTTGGTGTGCATCTGTTGTCTTAGCCAATCGGGAGGCTAAGACGGGAAGATCACTTGAGCCCAGGAGTGTGAGGTTGCACTGAGCTATGAATGCACCACTACACTACAGTGTGGGCAACAGAGCGAGACCCTGTCTCTAAAAATAATAATAAAGAAAAGTAAATGGAAATAATTATCTAAACTTTCAGTTGGTTACAGCTACCTTTTCTGTCTTATGGATAAAATTGATTCAACTTACGGCACCTGAGATATGTCATAGAAAACTCATAAACCAGGTTTTCTTTAATGAAAGATGCAAAGGTGGTACCTCTTAGATATAAAAGTACATACCTCTTGTTTCAGATTACTGCCTTAAATTGCACCTAGAAGGAAAATGGGTAGTTGACAGTACAGATCACTGATAGAATAGCCTTGATGGAGTAATGCTGTTAAATAAAACATAATTGCTAGTGGTTCACATTTCAACATATTGAAAATGTAAACTTAAAAGCAATGTGAGTGAAACACTTAAAAGATTTTCATCTAACATGTTGCTATTCCATCCTTTATTTATGAGTTTTGTGTATGTAGCCTAATGGGTAATTATAAGCCAGCCAGTTTGTCAAAAATTATATTCAGTGTCCCTTTTGTCTTCTATGATACAATGGTAATTCATTTTTATTTAGTGATTTAATTTTTTATATTTAATGTAGGAGAAGTTACATGATTGGAGAATTTGCTAGATCTTCCATAATCTATCATCAGTGTCACAGCATTGTGAAGGCATTTTTCATCTTTGTTCAGGCTTCATTGACATACAATAAAATGCACATATTTAAGCTGTACAATTTGAGTTTTAACATACGTATACATCTGTGAAAACACCACAAACAAGATACTGCACATTTCTCCTACTCCCCCTCAATTTTCCTCTTCTTGGCTCACTGCAACCTCTGCCTCCCGGGCTCAGGTAGTCCTCCCGCCTCAGCCTCCTGAGTATCCGCGACTACAGGCATGTGTCACCATGCCTGGCTATTTTTTTTGTAGTAATGGGGTTTTGCCATATTGCTCAGGCTGGTTTCAAACACCTGGACTCAAGTGATCTACCTGCCTCGACCTTTCTAGGTGCTGGGATTACAGGCGTGAGCCGCCATGCCCAGCTTGATCTGCTTTTTGTTACTGTAGATTAATTTCCTTTTTCTAGAATGTCTATAGATGGAATCATACAGTGTGTACTTTTTTTTTTTTTGGTCTTGCTTATTTCATTCAGCATATTTTGTGATTCTTTCATACTGTTGCCTGTATCAATAGTTCTTCCCTTTTTGTTGCTGAGTATGTCCACTGTACTTATCCTTACTCCACTTATACTGCAAATTGTTTATCCATTTATATGTTGATGGACATTTGAGGAGAGGAGTGTTATATATTACAAATAAACCTGCTTTATTGTGTACAAATCTTTGTATTGACATAGACATTTATTTCTCTTGGGTAAATACCTAGGCTGGGTCATATGGTAGGTGTAAGTTTAAATTTTAAAGAAACTGCCAATTTTGCAAAGTGGTTGTACCATTTTAAATGCTGCCACCAGCAGCATTTAAGGATTTTAATTGCTGTCTGTCTTGGAATTACTTTTATATTCGTAGGCCATGCTTTTTGGAAGTATGGGGGAGGTAAAAATATTTAGAAATTTTCTTCCTAGAACTTCAGGGAAATGTCTTTTTGGAGAGTTTATGAAAATATGTAGCTTTTTTTTTTGACTAAGACATGATCACTGCTTTAGTCCTCCTTTTCCTTAGTATGAGAAGCAGAAGAAAATGTGTTCTTAAGTTTGGATCTCATAAAAAGGGAAAACTTGTATTTGGAGGATTTGGTTTTCTAAGCGATTGCTAAGGTACAAAGAAACATTAGTTTTATAGCATTTAATATAAATAACTGTGGAGTTAATAAAAGTACCTGGAGATATCTTCTTACAAAAGGGTTGGGACAGGAATAGGTTATATAAAAATTTTCTTGGAAAAATCCCCTAACCCATCCATAAGGTATAAGTGTTTAGATTTAACATATGTCCCTAAATTGATCACAGTTCTTTTTTCCTCCAGTATTAGAAGAAATCAGTGTTTAGTTTTTGGCCCAATGAAGTGGTTAGCTTGCATTTAGGGACTGTGTTTAATGAAATATACATATTTTAAAATACTAGAATCCCATTCAGCTTGATGAAAGGCATGTGGAAACTGACATAAACCAGGAGCCTCCAACTCCCTTGGTATTCTTTAATTTATTAGTATCAATAGCATACCACTTTTCCCTTTAGAATGCTACTAAAAGCCATGGATATTAATCAGCGGTATAATTATATTTTATAGTTCTGTAGTATATGTAAAATAAAATAAAAAATGATGATCCACTTTTGTGAACCTGGACTTTTAACTGTTTATCAACATTCCAAATACTTCTGCCTAAAGCATTTAAAAAAACCCTTTAGTTGCTTAATTTGTAAAATGCATTGTTTAATTTTCATGTTTTTCTAAGAATTTATAATGTGGACCTGTTTTCACTAGCCCGACTAATCAGGAACTGATGAGGCCAAATGTGCCATAGAGGAATATTTATTTGACTGGTGTCACAGGTCCTGGACTGTACCGACCCAGATCGGTCATTAACCCATTCTTTGATTCTGGGAAAGTCACATTCTCATCTGTAAAAATGTGTAGTGGATTTATTTCCCTTTGGGAGAGGGGAAGCAAATTTGTAAAGGAAGTTGTTTTTAAAAATATTTTTATCTTGCTATATGAATTATCCCTGAAAATTAATGGTTTCACTAGCAATGATGTATAATCCTTTTAAAATTTTTGTATGTCTCATCTGTTGCAGGATGCTTTAATCTGGATCCCAATAGAGTTTTGGATGTCATTTTAGAAGTGTTTGAATGCAGGCCAGAACACGATGACTTCTTTATATCTTTGTTAGAATCTTACATGAGTATGTGTGAACCGCAAACACTGTGTCATATTCTTGGGTTCAAATTCAAGTTTTACCAGGTAAAGAAAAATGTGTATATATGTATATTTGAGATTAATTTCTTAATCTTGTTTGTATAATTTCATTTGTAAATGATTGGTCTCATCTCAGACATTCTAGCAGAAGAGATAGATAAATGGATAGCTAAAAATGTAATGTGATAAGTACTATATTAGTAGTACGAATGATGTGATGTGAAAGCCTAGAGGAAGGTATTATTAAGTTTTGCCTTGGGAGAGGTGGACTCAGGGAAGATTTTGTAGATACATCCTCTTTTTAAAAGTGGTCCTTGAAGGATGAGTAGGAGTTCATTAAGGTTTTCTCTGCATAAGTAACATACAAATTCTGCATAAGTAACATAAAGATGTGGCAGTGTGAATATATATAAAAGAAGAAATGGTTCATAGTGTAATGTGGCTGGGTTGTAAGATGGGAAAAGAAGGGACAGGAAATGACGTTGGGAAGGTATGTGTACTTTAGATTGTCACAGGCTTTGAATCCGTGTTGAGAGTTAGAATCTTATTTTTATTTATTTATTTTTTATTTTGAGATGGGATCTCACTATGTTACCCAGACTAGTCTCAAACTCCTGGGCTGAAGTGATCCTCCCACCTCAGCTTCCCAAGTAGCTGGGACTACAGGCATGTGCTACTGTGCTTGGATTAAGAATTTTATTTTATAAACAATGGCTATTGGAATTTTTTATGGACGTGAATAAATATTCAAGGCATATCTGACGTCATTCGCTTGAACCAGTGAAATATCTGTCAAGCTAATCTATGTCTCTGATTATTTCTGCTTCAGTCCATCTTTCGTATTATTGTTACTGTTGCTTTCTAAAAGAGACCTAACTGAGGCACTTCACTGGTCACAAACCTTTACTTGTAGGATGAAATTCAAACTTCTAAATGTGGCAGAGACAGCTCTTCACAATTTGGCACTGTTCTTTCTGGCCTTATCTTCATAGTTATTCTTTCTTATATTCTAGTCATATTACGTGACTAGCCATTTCCTGAACTTAGGTGTTGATATTGCTGTGAATCTTTGTTCCTTATAACTAAAAAACTATTCTTACCCAACCTTCTCACTTCTCCTTTTTTCATCTTGTGAACTCCTATTTATTCTTTAAGAGCAAATGCTACTTGCTCTGTAAAGTCTTAGCTGACTCTTTACCCATGCAGAAGTAGTCACTTCTTAATCAGTGTTCTCATAAAACTTGACCCATAACTTCTAACACCCCTCAGATTGTCTTAGAATAAACTGTATCTATCTCCTTTTCCAGATTGTAATCCATATGAGGCAGGTTCTATGTTACTAATTCCTATGGATTAGTTTACTGGCTAGCCTATAGTAAATGTTCACTAATTGTAAATGAGTGATTTATGTTTTAGGAAGATAATTCTCTTGATAGCACGGAGAATTTTAACAAGGCCTCCATTTACCTTTTGATATAGCTTTGCTAATTTGTTTACTTGCCTGGGATAGTCAGTCAGAAAGCATTCATTGAATGTTTATGATTATGCTCTTTGCTAGGCACTGAGGTTACTTTGGTGTAGAGGAGTGTCTGTTTCTGTACTCTTGGAATGTGAGGTCAGGATAATAAGAGAATTCCTTTTAGTATTCTTAAATTATATAATACTGACTGCCTTTGCTCATCTTTTGTTTTCTGTGATCTGGGATGCTCCAGCAGACAGAAGAGAAAGCAGACCAGAGCTTAAAAGCATATTGCTTTTCAAGGCCAAACAAGAGACATGGTAGGGTTTTAGGGCAGGAGCACAATACCTTCATTTAAAAATGAGCAGTGGCGGCTGGGCTCGGTGGCTCATGCCTATAATCCCAGCACTTTGGGAGGCTAAGGTGGGTGGATCACCTGAGGTCAGGAGTTTGAGACCAGCCTGGCCAACATGGCGAAACCGCATCTCTACTAAAAACACACAAAAAATTAGCTGGACGACATGGTGGCGGACACCTGTAATCCCAGCTACTCGGGAGGCTGAGGAAGGAGAATCACTTGAACCCTGGAGGCGGAGGTCACAGCGAGCTGATAGCGTGCCACTGTACTCCAGCCCGGGCAACAAAAGCGAAACACTGTCTCAAAAAAAAAAAAAAAAAAAAAAACCATTCAAAAAAAAAAAAAAAAAAAAAAAAAAAGGAGCAATGGCAGCTTTTTCTTTTCTTACCAGCACCCAGAAAGTCCACTCTTCATATTGGAAAAAGAGATTCAAGCATTTCATCAGATTTTAAGAGCCACCATGATTACTTTGGGTTTGAGTACATGAAGCCAACTGCTTAAGTGACAGGTTGGCTGAAATTTAACTTGTGCATGATTAATTAAAATATAAATTAGGGCTTTGGAGACTGTAGGTTTGAGAGCATATGACAGTGAATAATGATGACCTGCTGTGTAACATCCAGTTAGTTGAATGTGAGTTTTGGAATTAAAAATCTTTTTGTATGAAAACATTCCTTATAAATAATGTAACTTTTTTGAGAATTAAAATATACCTGGGGGTTGATAGTATTTGAATAATCCATTATTTTTGTAGACAGCAACCATTTTTCTTATATAAGAGATAGTCAAGAAATACTTAATTTAGAAATAACTTGTTCTTGGAATGACTAACCCTCATAATGCTCTGTGTAATACCATCCCTTTGTTCATATTGTCAGAACTGTCTTGTCATTGTGGGAATCAGCAGTCTTAAAGTCACTGAGGGTAGGGGAAGAAATGTCAGATATTTTTGAAAAATTGTGGCCTTAAAGGTAAAGTAAGGAAAGCTATGAAAATCAGGAACTGCTTAGGTGATGTAACCTTGGGAGTTGGCTCCCAGGCATGTATGGTCAGTCTGTGTATTAGTCCCTGGCCTAATTCCACCATCCCCCTTCCTCATCACTACCTGAAAATGTTCACATCTCCTTTCCCCAACTTTTTGACCAGCTGGATCTTATTTGGATTAACAGGCTTCTTTTTTCACCTGAATGCTAGTATTATACTATGGTATGAACGACAGTCACAGGTTGAACATCACAAATCCAAAAAACCTCCAAAATCCAAAACATTTTGGGCACTGAATGATGTTCAAAGGAGATGATTGGAGCCTTTTGGATTTTGGGTTTTCAGATTTGGGATGGTCAGCCAGTATGCAAATATTCCAAAATCTTAAAAAAAAAAAAAATCCAAAATCTAAAATACTTCTGGTCCCAGGCATTTTAGATAAGGGATACTCAACTTGTACAATAGAGAATTTGGGGACAGCATGAGAGACAGCACAAAGGACAGGAAGGGACTACAAGAAAGTGTGAAGGTACCAGAAGACAAACTTGTCTGGAGTTCTTGTTACAGGAAAGGAGGAGGAGGTGATAGCTCTCAACCATATTGCCATTTGATTTCTGGATTCAAAACACAATACTATATAGTAGTAATTGTAGTACCATGGATCAGCCCTATTATCCATATCCAAATTCATTAATTTAAATATAGATTGAGCATCTATATTTGTGCAAGGTACTGTACTAGGTGCAAAGGCTACATCTGTAAATACATTTTTTTTTGGTGTTTAGATTCTGAGTAAATTATATATTATGCTAGAAAATGATCAATGAGATGGGGAAAAATACAGAGCAAGGTAATATCAGGAGTGGTGGGTTGCAATTTTAACTAGAATAGTGTATACTCATTGAAAAGGTGAGATTTAAGCAAAGACATGAAGGATATGAGGATGTAAACTGTGTAGATGTCTGAGGAAGAGCCTCTAGGCCAAGGAAACAGTCAATGCAATGACCCTAAGGTGTGAGCATGCCTTATGTGTTGAAGAACAGTAAGGAGGTCAGTGTGGATGGATCAGAGTGATTGAACAGAGCACTAGAAAATGAGGTTAGAGATGCCGGGGATGAGATCACAGAGCCAGTGCAAAGTCTTTGATTTTGATGCTGAGTGAAGCCAGTGGAGGCTTTTGAATAGGGTAGAGTGATGTGATCTAATTTAACTTTACATTTTGTTTCTCTCTTATTCATTTTATCATGAACATTTTCAAATGTAGAAAAGAGTGAGTAGTATAACGAATTCTTACAACCCCATCACCTAGAATTGTTTATTAACATATTGCTATATTAAAAATATTGATTTAGGTTACAAATAATCATGAAAGCTTCTTCCTAAATACTATAGTTCACAGTTTGTGAAAGGAAGGACATTTTCCTTTTTTTTTTTGAGACAGAATTTTGCTCTTGTTGTCTAGGCTGGAGTGCAATGGTTTGATCTCGGCTCACTGCAACCTCTGCCTCCTGGGTTCAAGCAATTGTCCTGCCTCAGCCTCCCAAGTAGCTGGGATTACAGGCATACACCACCATGCCTGGCTAATTTTCTGTTTTTAGTAGAGATGGGGTTTCTCCATGTTGGTCAGGCTGGTCTCGAACTCCCGACCTCAGGTGATCTGCCTGGATCAATTTCATACCTAACTAGATTACTTTCGTATAATAAACCTAGACTGTATTCATATTTTGCAGATTGTCCCCAAAATGCGTTTTACGGCTGGTCTGTTCAAATGATGGTCTAACCAAGGACCACATGTTGTATTTGATTGCCAAGATTCTTCGTCTCTTTTAATTTAGAATAGTTTCCCACCCTCTCCATATTTTAATGTCATTGACTTATTGATGAGACCATTCCCTAGAAGACCCTATCTTTTGGATTTATATAATTGCTTTTTCATATTATTTGTTTTTTATTTCCTGTATTTGTTATATACTTGGAGTTAGGTCTAAAGGCTTAATTATGTTCAGGTAAAATATTAATGGCAAAAAATACTTCATAGATTGTGATATTAATAACGCCTAATGTTTGACTGTCTTTAAATGGTTCAGTAAGTTGGTGACAGTCTGATCCTTCAGTTATACAATGGCATCCCCCTACCCACCCACTGCCTTTCCCTTCAGTAACAAATTATCTGCAGCTTGATGCTTTGGCAGCCTGCGAATACTCAGTTTCTCACCAACTTTACATTAAATGGTTTAGAATCCATGGATGACCTTTGCTTGAGATAGTTTTCCCCTTAGGGGTTCCAAATTGGTGATTTACTAATTTTATCATGCTCTATATATTTATTATTTGTCATTCTTCTAATAAAGAAGAGTTGTCCCTTACTAACTTAGGCTGTTTGCTCTCCTTGAAATACAGTTCCTACTGGAAAGGTAGGACAAATGATTAATATTTTCCCACTGATTGCCAGCTATCAGAGTAAGGAGTTTCTTCAATAGCAACCTCCAATGGTGACAAGAGTGTGTGTGTTTGTGTTGCATGTGTATGTGTGTGTGTGAGAGAGAGAATGTATGTGTGTGTGTGTGATTATTTAGGTTTTCAATGGATCAGTCTGATAGTGTATGGCAGCAGTGAATGTTGATGAGATTCTGAATGTATTTGAAGATAAACCAGTAGTGTTTGCTGATGGATTGGATACAGAATGTGAGAAAGTAAAGTTAAGGACTATTCTGAAGTTTCTTGGACTGAGCAGTTAAAAAAGATAGTGTTGTCACCAACTTAGGGAAAATTTCAGGTGGATTGGGTTTGGAGTGTTGGGAGTGAGAATTAGGAATTCAGTTTGGGCATGTTAAGTTTGAGATGCCTCTGAGACGTACAAGTGTAGATAATTGACATATAGATCTGAGTAAATAATTGGATATATGGTCCTGGTGTTCAAGAGAATACAGTAGGCCAGAAATAAAAATGTGGGCATCAAAAGCATGTAGATGCTATTTAAAGATATGACATTGGATGAAATCACTAAGGGTTGTATATAGAGGCAAGAGAACTAAGGATTAAGCCCTGGGGCACTCCAGTATTAAGGGTCTAGGAGAAGACAAGGAACCAGCAAATAAGTTAGATGAGGAGCAACAGGTAAAGTAGGAGGAAAACAGAGAATGTGTCATTTTGGAAGCTAAATGGAGGAAAGAATGATTAACTCTGTCAAATGCCTCTGATAGGCCATTTAAGGACTGAAAATTGACCATTGGGTTTATCATCAGGGAGGTCAAAACTAGCAGTTTTGGTGGAATTGGGTGATATTAAGAGAGAATGGGAAGAGTAGAATTGGAGACGGTGACAATTGACAACTTAAGCAGTTGCTACAAAGGGATGCAGACCAAACAGGGTGGTAGATGGCAAGGGAAGTGGGTTTGAGAGATTTTTTCAGATGGGAAAGAGAACACATTTGTTTGCTGATGGGTATGACTGAGTGGAAAGGGGAGAATCGGTGATACAGGGGATAGAAGTGAGAATTATTTGGAGCAGTGTTCGTGAGGATAGAGAAAATGGAGTTTAGTGCTTAAGTGAGTGGATTAACTTTATATAGGAGGATAGAGAGTTTATCATAGTATAAAGGAAGTACATGTAGGTATAGTTGGGTAGGTGTGATTGGGAGTTTGTAGAAGTCCAATTGATCTAATTTTCTTACTGAAGTAGAAAGCAAGGACATCAGCTTAGAGGATGAGAGAGGAGGTATTGGAGGTTAGGAGAGAGGTAGGGAAGTACAGTTAGTGCTGCACAATGATGTTTCACTTAAAAATGGACCATATATATGACAGCGGTTGCATAAGATTATAACGAAATAGAAACACATAGCTGAAGAAGAGGCCCAAGAAAAGGAAACTACAGGAGAAGAACCCCCTAGAAAATTCACAGGAAAGGGTTTAGTGGAAGTTTTTGCAGACTTCAGCAAGCTCCTTAACAAGTTTGAAAACATGGGCTGGGCACGGTGGCTCATGCCTGTTATACCAGCACTTTGGGAGGCCGAGACGGGTGGATCACTTGAGGTCAGGGGTTTGAGACCAACCTGGCCAACATGGTGAAACCCCGTCTCTACCAAAAATGGAAAAATTAGCTGGGCATGGTGGTGCACGCCTGTAATCCTGGCTACCAGGGTGGCTGAGGCAGGAGAATCACTTGAATCCAAGAGGTGAGGTGGAGATTGCAGTGACCAGAGATAGTGCCACTGTACTCCAGCCTGGGTGACAGAGCAAGACTCCATCTCAAAAATAAACAAAACCAAAAAAGTTTGAAAACATGGACCCCAACACTGACCAAGGTTTTTATTAATTGAAAGGAACGTACATGGTGCATTACCCACTTAGAAGCAAATTTGTGATATTGCCCCTAAACATCTTCCAGTGGGACAAGATCTGGAGATGGAAGACAGTGATATTGGTGATTCTGATCCTGTGTAGGCCTACGCTCATGTGTATGTTTGTGTCTTAGTTTTTAACAAAAATGTTTAAAAAGCTTAAATTTATTTATTTATTTTTGAGACAGAGTTTCGTTCTCGTTGTCCAGGCTGGAGTGCAAGTGGCACGATCTCAGCTCACTGCAACCACTGCCTCCCTGATTTCAAGCAATTCTCCTGCCTGAGCCTCCTGAGTAGCTGGGATTACAGGTGCCTGCCACCATCCCTGGCTAATTTTTTCTTTTTATTTTTAGTAGAGATGTGGTTTCACCATGTTGAGCAGGCTGGTTCAAACTCCTGACCTCAGGTGATCCACCTGCTTCGGCCTCCCGAAGTGCTGGGATTACAGGTGTGAGCCACCGTGCCTTGCCAGCAAATCTTAAAAAAAAAAAAAAAAGTATAGAATAAGAATGTAAAGAAAAAATATTTTGTACGGCTGTACAATGTGTTTGTGTTTTAAGCTAAGCATTATTATAGAAAGTCAAAAAGCTTAAAAATATTAAAAAGTTTATGAGGTAAAAAGTTACAGTAAGCTAAGCTTAATTTACTGAAGAAATATTTTAAAAAATAAATTTAATGTAATCTATGTATATAGTGTTTATAAAATATATAGTAGTGTACAGCAATGTCTTAGGCCTTTATATTCACTCACTGACTTATCCAGAGCACCTTCTGGTCCCGCACACTCCATTCGTGGTGGGTGCCCTACACAAGTGTACCATTTTAAATCTTTTATACTGTAATTTTTTCTGTTCCTTTTCTATGTTTAGAGGTTTAGATACACAAACACTTATCATTGTGTTACAATTGCCTATAGTATTCAATATAGTAAGTTGATGTACAGGTTTATAGCCTAGGAGCAATAGATTGTTCCATATAGCCTACATGTATAGTAGGTTATATACCATATAGGTTTGTATAAGTATGCTCTAAAGATGTGTTCCTCAGAATGTATCTCCATTGTTAAGTGATGCATGACTACAGTTGAGTGAATGGCTGAGAGAAATGGAGTATGATTGTCCAGCAGCAATGGGCCCATTTGAGGTCAGATACAATTGGCATTATGGAAGGATTGTCACTATTGGTGATAATAAGATTTAGGATATGGAGGAGGTAGTTAAGATAGGATAAAGAAGATCTTCAGAAGAGGAAGCGTTCAGGAGAACCAAGAGGCTACGTGGTAGAAGGCTCACCTACATGTATTTGAAAATCTCCAAAAGTTAAGAATTGCAGTCAGAGAAAGAGTGACAGAGGCTAAGATCGTTGCAGAATGGAGGGCATTTGACTCAAGAATCCATAAATGTCAACAACAGGACATCACTGAAAATGACATAGTGGGGAACTCCAGAGCTCTGTCTCTCCACAAAAACAACATGTGAAAGTGAAAAAATCCTACCAGTCAACTTTGCTGTTGCCTTATTCTTCTCCAGTCATTTCCCTGGTTGGTGTAAGGTTTTTACTGTATTCCAGAGCTCTACAGAGTTGATTGAGAGTGCTGTGGCATTTTAAATTGCCTACCTACTAGCCTCCACACCCAGATCAGTGGTGACCATGATGATAGAAGCCCACACTCCTCGTACAGGTTGCTAACGTTAGAACGAACAAAGAATTGTGTTTGTGGGTTTTAACCTGGCTAGCTGCTCCCTGGACCAACATAGGGGCCTACCTTTGTATCTTTTGACTGGGACTATTCCCACAGCTGGGGTGGCTTTTGCCAAAAGCATTTAAAGGCACAGTTATTGTCTGCAGTGGCCTGGAGCAAGGGACAACAGTTGAGACAATCGGTAGTGAGACTGAAAAGCCTGAGAAGGAAGACATTAGAAAAGAGATACTTGGGGAAAAAGAGCTTTTTAAAAAGCTGCCATATATACCGGGAAATGAAGAAGGTCATGCACATGCCCAGAGCTGGGCACATGCCCAGAAGAGGCCATCAGAAACCCTAAGCTGTCTCTTCTGGCTCTGAGTAAGCAGAAAGTGAAGACTGAGGCAGAGTTGTGAATGGTCTGGCCAAACTTTGAGGAGTGTCCTAATGCAGAGCCAATCTGCAAAGACTAGGAGTGTATTATTTCTCTTTTCCCATTTATTTTTGCTCCAGGTCTTTAAAAAAAAAAAAAACCAAACTGTCAATATGCTAGTTGGTCACTAAGCTAACAGAACATAGATTCAAAGTGACCACATGTGATGAAGAATACAGACTTTATAAAAAGAGTTTGTAAAAGTCACTAAACACACACACACACACACACACACACACACACACACAACAATAAATCCACAATAGGCAACATCAACCAACCTCTGGGTATTGGCGAGCGTGGAGAACAATTTGATTTCCATAGTTGCTACATAATATTTAATATGTCCAGTTTTTAACAAGAAATAATGAGGCATGGAAATAAACAATGAAGTGACTCATTGACAGGAAAAAGGAAATTAATAGAAACTGTCTTCAAGGAGGTTAGGCAGTGGATTTACTAGGTAAGACTTTTTTTTTTTTTTGAGACGGAGTCTCCCTCTGTCATCCAGGCTGAAGTGCAGTGGCACAGTCTTGGCTCACTGCAACCTCTGTCACCTGGGTTCAAGTGATTCTCCTGCCTCAACCTCCCGAGTATAGCTGGGACTACAGGTGCGCGACAGGGTTTTACCATGTTGGCCAGGCTGGTTTCGAACTCCTGACCTCAATTGATTCGCCTGCCTTGGCCTCCCAAAGTGTTGGGATTATAGGCATGAGCCACTGCGCCTGGCCTAGATAAGAAATTTAAATCAAGAGTCCTAAATTGCTTTATGAGCTAAAGGAAACCAGGAGTGTGCTGTCTCACCAAATAGAGAACATCCATAAAGAGATACCAAATTATAAAAAGGAACCAAACAAATTCTGGAATTGAAAAGTACAATAACCGAAATAAAAAATTCACTGTAGAGTTTCAGCAGAAGATTTGAGCAGGCAGAAGAAGCCAAGACAAAGAAATAAAAAACACTGGTTAAAGTAACTCTAGGTAAAATATAAAAGCCAGCATTATATTTGTGGTTTGTAACTCCTCTTTTTTTCCTATATGATTCAGATGACAAAGACATAAAATAATAATTATAAATGTTTAAAAAAATTTGACTTATTTTAGACTCGGGGTATATTTATTATCTAGGTATACAGGTATTGATCGACTTACGACCTATGCAACGTCTGACCATTCGACTTTACGACCATAATCGCTAGCCACGACAGCTCCACGTCTGGCAGCGCAAACGTTGCCCAGCTGGGCGTACGACAGTGCGGACCAGCTTCCGGCAGCACCACCATCTCCGCGTGCATATAGCCTACTCAACTTAACGACCAAATCGTGTTACGAACGGTCTGTTGGTCCCAATCATGGTCGTAAGTCGAGCACTAGCTGTATTGTGTGATGCTGAAGTTTGGGGTACAATTCATCCCATCACTCAGGTTATAAATCTGACAAATGGCACACTATAAAAATGTAATTTGTTTCTGAAGCCACTTCAAAAAAAAGAAAAAAAAAAGTAATTTGTAACTAACAATAGATGGGGAGGGTCAGAGATGTATAGGTGCAGAGGTTTTATACACTATCGAAGTGAAGTTGGCATTAATTCAAACTAGGTTGTTTTAAGTTTAAAATGTTAATTGTTATACCCAAAGGAACAACTAAGAAAATAATTAAAAACTAAACAGAAAAGAGAAGCAGGGAATCAAAATGGTACACACACACAAAATCAAACAAAAAAGGCAGTGATGGAGGAAATGAGGAACAAAAATATGACAAATAGAAAACAGCAAAATGATAAAAGTTCATAGTTATTTGTAATTATTTTGAATGTAAATGGATAAAACTCACTAATTAAAAGGCAAGAGTTTGGCAGGATGTATAAAAAATCATGATACATCTATGTACTGTGTGTAAGGAACTCACTTTAGATCTAGAGATACAAATAGTTTGAAACTGAAAGTATGGAAACATATTCTGTGCAAGCATTATGCTGAAGAGACCTAGTGTGGCTATACTAATATGAAAGTAGACTTTAAGACAAAAATTTTTCACAATGAAAGACATTATATAATGATAAAGTGGATAACCCATTGAGAAGAAATAACAGTTATAAACATACATGTACCAAACAACAGAGCCTCAGAGAATTTGAAGCAAACATTGACATAAT
>NW_016107547.1:2150654-2154692 GCF_001604975.1 Cebus imitator | reverse complement strand
GGAGTCTCTCTTTGTCACCCAGGTTGGAGTGCAGTGGTGTGATCTGGGCTCACTGCAGCCTCTGCCTCCCGGGTTGAAGTGATTCTCCTGCCTCAGCTTCCCAAGTAGCTGGAATTACAGGTGCCTGCCACCATGCCCAGCTAATTTTTGTATTTTTAATAGAGACGGGGTTTCACCATGTTGGGCAGACTGGTCTCGAACTCCTGACGTCAGGTGATCTGCTCATCTTGGCCTTGCAAAGTGCCAGGATTACAGGTGTGAGCCACCGTGCCTGGCCTATAAACAAACATTTAGAATTAGGAAACTATTGTTACATTGAAGACATCTCATCTGTTTTATATATTTATTTTAATTAAAAATTTTTTTTATTTTTGCATTCTTTTTTTTTTTAGCTACTGCAAATCATCATCTCATCTGTTTTTAAAAAATAGAGTGAAATAATGCCTTCTATAAATGATATACATTAGTTTGGTTGGCTTTGTATTTTATTTGTATAATATCATACTTGTGGGAGGAACCTTACATACAAAAGGCCTCATTTTCAGTATTGAGTATAAACAGAACATAGTGTATTGTCACTGTTTGCTTTTTATTTATATTTGGCCAGTTAGTTATTGCCAGTTATTCTCACTTCACTGTTCCATTCATCTGACCTCAGCAGTGTAAAAATTAGCTTCGAAAATTGATAGCATTCAAAGATTCTTATCTTTCTATGTAGGGTCCCCATGGCTGGCCTGAGATTGACTTTGCCATTCTGTATTTTAAGACATAGATTTATTCATAAAAAATAGCCATTTGTGGTGGCATGTACCTGTAGTTCCAGCTACGCAGGAGGCTGAGGTGGGAGGATCACTTGAGCCTGGGAGGTCAAGGCTGCAGTCAGCCATGATCATGCCATTGCACTCCAGCCTGGGTGACAGAGTAAGACCCTGTCTCAAAACAAAAAACAAAAAACAAGAAAACACACAAACCAGAAAAGAAAACACACATGTAAACAGAACTGCAGACTAAATCTTGTGCATTATGAAATCTCACTTATTCTGTTTAATTGTCAGATCTTATTTAAATGTTAACATGCACTGTAAATTGTGTTCATTTTTGAAATTGCTTTCCTTGTGTTCTTTAGAAGATGTTCCAATGTGAAAGGGGATGTTGGGATAATCTTGTCTTAAATTCAGATGTTTGGTAAGATAAGGAACAGCAATGAAACATTTTCTTGGCCTAAAGTATTTGCTCTAATTGTTCTTAATTATTGGTAGGTGAAGGATATTGCTTTAATTATCCTTTTTGCACTAAGTGGAAACTTTTTTTTTTTAAATATTTCTAGGAACCAAATGGCGAGACACCATCATCTTTATACAGAGTTGCAGCTGTACTTCTACAATTTAATCTTATTGATTTAGATGATCTTTATGTACATGTAAGTCTAGTGGGCTGCTAAGAATATTTGGTTGTCTGTCCCAAGGGTGGGGAAGAGGAGTAAGTAGCCACATAGCACCCCCAGGGTTGGGTTGGTTCTAGGTTCTCAAGTTTTACTCTTTGAAGCCCCAATACATTGTTGCTTTGTGTTTACTCTATAAAGTGAGTGAATTTAGTTCTTTTCTTCGGCAGTCTATGAAAATGAAATACCTTTTTGGTCACTTTTATGAAGTTGCAGTTTGGATATGAAGTTCAAGTTCTTAATTGTCATCAAGGCATATCTCGTGGGGAGAGGCCAAGTTCTAACCAATTTGGTTTTAAGCCTCTTTATTATCTACAAATGATGGGAAATATAGGGTTACCTATATACTGTTTCTTTCTCTAAAATATTAATTTTAGGCATTCAGGATGAATGGGGAACTTTGTTAGTGTATTTTTATTTTTAGTATATTTAAAAAATATTTTTCTTGTGTTACTCCTGTGTACTAAATGACTTATGCTTTTACTGCTGTGACAGATGACCTCTAGTTTAATAACAATTTAGCCATCATCTTGAAAATCTAGGCTAATAGTATATAAATTCCTCTTCTATTAGGTTTTGCATTAGGATATCAATTAATTATTTTTTTGAGATGGAGTTTCGCTCTTGTTGCCCAGGCTGGAGTACAATGGAGTGTTCTCTGCTCACTGCAACTTCTGCCTCCCGGATTCAAGTGATTCTCCTGCCTTAGCCTCCTGAGTAGCTGGGATTACAGGCGCCTGCCACCATGCCTGGCTATTTCCTTTTTTTGTATTTTTAGTAGAGGTGGGGTTTTGCCACGTTGGTCAGGCTGGTCTTGAATTCCTGACTTCAAGTGATCTGCCTGCCTTGGCCTCCCAAAGTGCTAGGATTACAGGCATGAACCACCCCACCCGGCTGATATCTGTTAATTTAAAACAAATATGTCCAAAGGTGATATCATCTTCAATGCCTTTGAAATCACTTTATTAACATCATTGCCTATTTTTGTATACTGTGGCTACAGAGTTGAATAAAACTTGGTCTCTGCCTTGGAAACAGTCATAGTCTAGCAAAGGACAAAAACATTTTGCATTATTTAATAGGTACTCTACTGGAGATATTCACAAAGCTCAGAATAGATAGTGACCATATCTGTGGGGGCAGGGCTTTGGAAGACTTTCCCAGACTAGTGATATTGAACTGGAATCTTGATAGACAAGTAGGGTCATCTAGGATGAAAGGGTAGAAAACTTTGTAGGTAGAATGAACTGAGAAAAGGTAGGAGATTTTTTAAAATTTTTATTTATTTATTTATTTATTTATTTATTTATTTATTTATTTATTTATGTGTGTGTGTGTGTGTGTGTCAGCCAGGCTGGAGTGCAGTGGCACAGTCTTGGCTCACTGCAACCTCCCCCTCCTGCGTTCAACCTATTATTTTGTCTCAGTTTCCCGAGTAGCTGGGAGGCGCATGCCACCATGCCTGACTAATTTTTGTATTTTTAGTAGAGGTGGGGTTTCACTGTATTTTTAGTAGACACTGAGTTTCACCATGTTGGCCAGACTGGTCTTGAACTCCTGACCTCAGGTGATCCGCCTGTGTGGCCTCCCAAAGTGCTGGGATTACAGGTGTGAGCCGCTGTGCCTGGTCAAGGTGGGAGATTTGAAAAGGCTTTTTTATCCCTTTATGGGACTGTCAGGAAGCTCAGAGTGGTTGGAGCCTAGGGTGATATATAGGGGGGAATGAGGATGGAATAGATAAGAGCTAAACTGTTAAGGGCTTAAGTGACATAGGAAGGAGTCTGGATTTTTCTCTTGGGAGTGGAGAACCATTTAGTATTTAAAGGAGAGATGTGATATACAAACGGAATATGGAAAATTGGTCAGAAAAGGGAGAATTTGAAAACAGAGGTATGACTTTAGAGGGAAGTATAGATTGGCATATGTGCAAAGTACAAAATTGATGATAGATTTATTGCTGATATGATTGCATTTAACAGTAAATGTAAGCAGACCAAGTGTTCCTGTTAATATGACAAGGATTGTCAGATGGGATTAAAAATTAGTTTATTATTTGATAAACAGCTGAAACCTAAGGATAATGAAATGTTGATAGTAAAAGGATGAGAAAATATATCGGCAAACTTACTATTGTTGGACAAAATAGACTTTTTGGCAAAAGAAGATAAAGAGGGCCACTTCATAATAATGAAGTTGTGTTCACTAGGAAGATAAAACAGTTCTAACTTCACATGTACCTAATGACATGTTCTCAAAATACACAGAAATACAAGTTGAGAGAACCGTGAGAAGAAACGGTTTGCCCATTGGAGTTGTAATCGTCTGGCTAAAAGATAAGGACCTATGGCTGGGTGCGGTGGCTCACACCTGTAATCCTAGCACTTTGGGAGGCTGAGGCAGGCAGATCACCTGAGGTCAGGAGTTCAAGAGTAGCCTGACCAAAACGGTGAAACCCTGTCTCTACTAAAAGTACAAAGTTAGCTGGGCACAGGTGGCACATGCCTGCAATCCCAGCTACTTGGGAGGCTGAGGCGGGAGAATCGCTTGAACCCAGGAGGCAGAGGTTGCAGTGAGCCGAGATCACACCATTGCACTCC
>NW_016107547.1:2137223-2150459 GCF_001604975.1 Cebus imitator | reverse complement strand
TTTTTTTTTTTTGGTTAATGGAATGAAATCTATAATGTTTACTATTTCATTATTTTCATTTACTGTTCACTTTAAACCTAGTTAATGAAATAGATTATGCATTTGTAGGGGGTAGGAACACTTACAGCTTATAGTGACTAGCAGAAACTACTAAGTAATGGTTTGTTGGCTGCAGTTTTCTTTGTGTCAGGGTTATTTTATATATGTCTGCATTAATTATCTTCCACTCAAACACGATGACTGTACATGAGATACTTGAGCCTTTTTCGTAATGGAGGGTTGATTATACACATGGTTCTTTTTCTTTTGCAGTAAACTAGTAACTAGCTTGTGACTTGAGTTAAATAAGCTCCCAGAAAAAAGTGAGATGTCCAGTTACTAATCATTTTTCTACTAGAAAATTTTCATTTAGAGGATTTAAATTAATCCATTTGTGTTATTCAGCAGCTCACTTCTCCAAAATTGGATCTATATTGCAGTGCTTTATTTGATTTGGAGTTTAGCCTTTAATGGGGAAATTTGTAATGTTTTTAATGGAACTTCTATATATTTTCTTGGGTAAACTAATGCACTTAATGATAAACATCACTGTTGTGGTATTATATTACTTTAGGGACTATCAGAAGATGTGAAACTTTGAGCTGCCACTTGATTTTAAAAGGGGTTTAGAATTCAGGTACTCAATTCTGTCAAATTACAAGAAAATAACTGAAATTTACTTAGAAGGCAAATATAAATAAGTTAGACTTCTTATTTATAGTTTTATCAGTTGAAAATAGTTTGCTTTTTATATGAGCAAGTAGTAGGTATTAGCTGTTTTATGAAATTTTAATGAACCATTTTTAGCTTCTTCCAGCCGATAATTGCATTATGGATGAACACAAACGAGAAATTGCGGAAGCTAAGCAAATTGTTAGAAAACTTACGATGGTTGTGTTGTCTTCTGAAAAAATGGATGATCGAGAGAAAGAAAAGGAGAAAGAAGAGGAGAAAGTAGAGAAGGTATGTAATTCATTCTAGTAAAATTAACACTGTCTTGGATTTTGAATTATGAAATTTAACTTCTAAATAGTCAATTATGGAATAATTTCTTAGTTTTCATTTTGCTGAAACCTCATTTCTGAATCATTTGCTACAGTGATTTTATTTTTAATCTGAATGGCACCTTTTTAAGAGAAGCTGTCATATTTTTTTCTTGTATAAATTTCAAAATGTTTTCTAAGTAAAATCACAAGATGTATTGACTTTATCCTTTTTGTATTAGTGGCCCTCAGATCCTAAAGGGATTCTCAAAGATGATGAATTCTGGTTTCCTGTGGCATGCCATAACATTAAGTACAACTTAATTCCAAGTCTATAAACTGTAATGCCTGTGTCTGCTAACTGAAAAAGCAGATCCTGTTTTTTTTTCTTCTTTTTATTATTATTATTATTATTACTTTTGAGACAGGGTCTCACTTTGTAACTTGGGCTGGAGTGCAGTAGCGTAATTACATCTCATTGCAGCCTTCTACCTCCTGGGCTAAAGTGATTCTTCTGCCTTAGCCTCCTGAGTAGCTGGAACCACAGGCATGTGCCACTATGCCTGGCTGATTTTTGTATTTTTTGTAGAGATGGGGTTTTGCCGTGTTGCCCAGGCTTGTCTCAAACTTCCTAGTTCAAGTGATCTGCCCACCTCGGCCTCTCAAGTTGCTGAGACTATAGATGTGAGCCAATGCATCTGGCCCTGATGTTTTTTCAATAGCTAAAAATTTTCATTGTACTTTCAGAAAAATACTGTTCAATTTCCCGTGAATAGCAAATATTTTTTTGACATGTTGTGTTGCTTAGCTCAATTTTTTAAGTGAAAAAGTATTAAGATTTCTTAATGTCTGTATCCTGTGTATCTTAGTTTTGACTATTCATTTTCAGCCACCTGATAACCAAAAACTTGGCTTGTTGGAAGCCTTATTAAAGATCGGTGACTGGCAACATGCACAGAACATTATGGATCAGATGCCTCCATACTATGCAGCTTCACATAAGCTAATAGCACTTGCTATTTGCAAGCTCATTCACATAACTATTGAACCTCTCTACCGAAGGTATGTAACTGTATACTTTACTAATCATTGAGGTAGAAATAGTTTAGGACTACAACAGAATCTATATGTATATTGATCTTATCGCCTCAAACCAAGCCTGTATTTTAGTACCTTTTATCAAAAGATAAGAACTGTTCACAGAATGTATCAGTGTAATACATATAAATCAGTGACGTGTCTTCTAACGTCTAGACCAGGGGTTTTATAATTTGTGCTGCTGTGTAGTCTAAAAACTATAGGTTACACTTCTAGGTTGGGTTAGTTCCATTGAGAGTTGAAACTTCATTCTTCTGGTTTTGACTTTTCCTCCTCTCAGTGGGTGGGAGGGGCAAAGAATTCCTGAGGTTTTTTTCTTAGTATAATTTTTCTCTATCCTGGCTGAGTGGCTCTGAGGGAGGACATTGCTTCTCTGATTCTCTCATCTTTCCTGGCATATAGGCTATTGTTCCAGAAATTACTAGTGCAGCCTCTCTTACCATCCCCAGTTATTGTGTCGTCTAGTCCTTTAGCTTTCTGCCTACTTACAGGGTACTTAGGAGCAGTATTGACAGCAGCTCTGGCTACAGCCCCATAGATGAGAGCCTGCCTCAGAAGCCTCAGCCTTGTGACTTTTGTGTAGCCGCTGGTTGCTGCCTTCAGTGTCATCTCATGGGCTGTGGACCATGCAGGCTTCTTAGAGGGTGATCCCTGTGATTCCACAGTGGGACACCTGCTAAGCAGGTGAGAACTCTGGGTATGCTGTCCTAAAGTGATCCTCTTTTATTACACAGCTGACTTTCCCTACCACCCCTTTCCATACCACCTCTGCATACTCTAGTTTGTGGAATCCAGATTGAGAAATGTCAGTTGACTTGAATCAGTGTTGTTATATCCATATTTTTCTGTTTCATCTCCCGATGTATCTTAGGTCCATCCCTTGTTTCCCATTCCCATATCCAAGTTCCCAGTACTGGCCAAGTTTAAAAACAAGAGTCAGATGGTGTATGTTAAACGTTCCTTGAAATCTGCACTTCTCTGAATAAACAGTTAATTTGGAACATTCTCCTCTGAGCTCTGATTTTTTTTTTTCATTAGAGACTGTTGTTTTTATGTGTTTCTACCAGTTGAGAATTATCTGGTATAATAAAGTTAGGCACAATTGAAATGTAGAAAGCAAATATGAGCAAGAAAAATTTCACTGATTAAGATAACTGTGTTAAAATGGTAGGTATTTTAGTATGTGTGTGTATATACTTACATATATTTATTTTACTTTTTATAATAGAGTTGGTGTTCCTAAAGGTGCTAAGGGCTCACCTGTTAATGCTTTGCAAAACAAGAGGGCACCAAAACAAGCTGAGAGTTTTGAAGATTTGAGGAGAGACGTGTTCAATATGTTCTGTTACCTTGGTCCTCACCTTTCTCATGATCCCATTTTATTCGCAAAAGTGGTGCGCATAGGCAAGTCATTTATGAAGGAGGTAAGTAAGATTTTTCTTACAAACATATAAATTTTGATTTGAAAATGTTCTGAATATACTTGTGTTATGAGTATCTTTAGACATAAAAATGAACCCCATTTGTCAGTTGGGGGGAAATAGGGGAGGGACGGTGGGGGGTGGGGAGCTGGGGAGAGATAGCAAGGGGAGAGATGCCAGAGGTAGGTGATGGGGAGGAAGGCAGCAAATCACACTGCCACGTGTGTACCTATGCAACAATCTTGCATGTTCTTCACATGTACCCCCAAAACCTAAAATGCAATAAAATAAATAAATGGAAAAAAATGAACCCCATTTAATAAAGGGTTATGCTGAGTGAGGTTTGTGGAAAAGTCCAATGTGTCCTAACCATATACAGTCAAGTGTTGCTTAATGACAGGTGAGAAATGGCATCATTAGGTGATTTCATCATTGTGCAAACATCATAGAGTGTACTTAAACAAGCCTACATGATGTGACCTACTGCATACCTAGGCCATATGGTATGGCCTATTACTCCTAGGTTACAAACTTGTACAGAATATTATTGTATTGAATACTGTGAGCAGTTGTAATAGACTGTTAAGTATTTGTGTATCTGAACATATCTAAACACATAAAACCTTGCACTAAGTTGTTAGAACAGCCATGATATTACTAGGTAATAGGAATTTTTAAACTCTATTACAATGTTATATAACCCTGGTTGTATATGTGGTCCATCATCAGCCAAAACATTATTAAATGGTACATAACTGTATATATTAATATAACCCAAATCTAGCTAGATTATTAGTCAAGTCCCTCACACAGGAAAATATACTTCAGACAAGTGGCTACTTTTTGAATTCCCTTATAATTAGTGGTTACTTAGCATTCTTTTCCTTTGCTTACCTTCTAGTCATTTTCTTGGGTGTAGTTTTCAGTCATTGCTGCTATGTGTAAGAAGTCTTTTCAGCCTCAGACTGTTGAGGACCCATTCTTTTATTTTCATTTTTTAGTAAGCTTTTCATTGAAATAAAACATACATGTGGAAAAATACAGCTCAGTGACTTTCCCCAAACTAAGCACCCATGTGTCCACTACCCAAATCAAGAAATAGAATAGTACCAGCAACCTTGAGTCTTTCTTATACTCCATTCTAGTTACTATCCTAACCATAACCATTTACACTTTTTTTTTCAAAATCAACTTTGAGGTATAATTTAAATACAGTAAACTTCTACAATTTTAAGTGTACAATTTGATGAGTTTTGACAAATGCATACAGTTGTATGTTCACCACCACAATTAAGATATAGAAGTTCCCTCCTTCCACTGGTGTTCCTGGCAACCTCTGATAGGCTTTCCATCACTATAGTTTTGCTCTTTCTACAGCTTAATTAATGAATGGAATCATATGGTATATACTCTTTTCTGCCTAGTTTCTTCCACTTAGGCCTTTGAGATTTATCCAAGTTGTATGTGTCAGTAGTTCCTTTATTGCTGCATAATAATTTGTTATATAGATGTACCAGAGTTTATCTAGCCACCAGTTGATGGGCATTTGGGTTGTTTCTACTTGGAGGCTATTATAAAGCTGCTTTGAATATTCTTGCACAAGCCTTTTGGGAGGCATGTGTTTTTGTGTCCCCAGAAGTGGGATTGATGGGTCATATGAGTAACTATATGTTTAACTTCATAAGAAATTGCCAAACTGTTCCAAACTGCCTGTACCGTTTTGCAATTCCTAGTCTCAAAGTGAGACTTCTAATTGTTCCACATTACCACCAATACTTGGTGTTGCCACTCTTAAGTTTTTGTAGGTATGTAGTGGTATTTCATTGAGCTTTTAATTTTGTTATGGTGACTAGGGAAGTTGATCATCTTTTTATGTGCTTATTTGCCATTTTTAGTTATCTTTAGTTAAATGTCTGTTTATGTCTCTTGCCCATTTTTAAGTTGGGTTATTTGTCTTTTTATTGCTGAGTTCTAAGAGTTCTTTATATATTCTGGATGCAAAGCCTTATCCGATACATGATTTTTGGAAATTTTTTTCTTAGTCTGATTTGCCTTTTCATTTTGTTAACTATCTTTTGACAGCAAAAAATTTTAACATTTGATTAATTCCAATTTAGTAGTATTTTTCTTTTATAGTTTGCTTTTCATGTTATAAGAAATCTTTGCCCAGCTCAAAGTTTTAAAGCTGAAAAGAATTATACATAGTTTCTTTAAAATTGTAAAACATGACAACCAAAAAACATCTAGACCTTGTTATAAGCACAAATGCAGGGTGTCTTCAGTGTTCAGTGATTATATCTAATTTAATTTTAGACAATAGTAACTGTATAGAAATATTAACAGCTATTGTATATTAATTTATTGACATCTGAAATATTTGACTTGGCTTTTTATACTTAGCTGGTAGGTTTTTTTCTTTGTTTTTGAGGTAGGGTCGCACCCTCATGAAGGCCAGAGTGTAAGTGGCACCACCATGGCTCACTGCAGCCTTGATCTCTTAGGCTGAAGTGATCTTCCCACTTCAGCAGCCCAAGTAGCTGGGATCATAGGCATATGCTGCCCTGCCTGGCTAGTTTTTAAAATATTTATAGAGACAGAGTTTCCCTATGCTGCCTAGGTAGATTATTTTTAATGCTCACAAATTTACATTATGTAAAGGTACTCTAAAGAAATCTGTTAAGTAGTTACTTATTACTATATTGTTATTAAATAACATGTGAAATGGAAGTATATCATTTCTAAATGTTGGGAACATTCTAAGTCCTCTGTTCTAGCTATTTTGAAATATACCAATACATTGTTGTTAACCGTAGTTACCCTACTCTGCTATTGAACATTGGAATTCATACCTTCTATCTAACTGCGTATTTGTACCTGTTAACCAACCTCTGTTTATTCCCGCAACCCCCAGCTTCTGTTCCCCCAACCCCCAGCCTCCGTTATCTGTCATTCTGTCTTCTCCCTCCATGAGACCACTTTTTTTTTTGAGGCGGAGTTTCACTCTTGTTGCCCAGGCTGGAGTGCAACGGTGTGATCTCTGCCCGCTGCAATCTCTGCCTCCTGGGTTCAAGCAATTCTCCTGCCTCAGCCTCCCAAGTAGCTGGGATTACAGGTGCCTGCCACCACGCCCAGCTAATTTTTATATTTTTAGTGAAGACAGGGTTTCACCATGTTGGCCAGGCTGGTCTTGAACTCCTGGCTTCAGGTGATCTGCCTGTCTCGGCCTCCCAAAATGTTAGGATTACAGGCATGAGCCACCACCCCCAGCCATGAGACCACTTTTTTTTTTTTAGCTCTTGCACGAGTGAGAACATATGATATTTGTCTTTCTGTGCCTGGCTTGTTTCACTTAAAGACCTCCAGTTTCATCCACATTGCTACAAATGATATGATTTTATTCTTTTTTTTTTGTGACGGAATAGTATTCCATCATGTGTATATACACCACCTTTTCTTTATTCATTCATCCATTGATGGGTATTTAACAGATGATTCCATCATCTTTGCTATGGTGAGTAGTGTTGCAGTAAACATGAGAGTGCAGGTACTGTTTTGATTTACTGATTTCTTTTCCTTTGGTTAAATACCCAGAATGGGATTGCTTGTAACAAATTATCACATGCGTCCCATAAATATGTACAAATATTTGTACCAACAAAAAATTTAAAGAAATTTAGAAAGGAAGTATAATAATGTTTCACTCTTGATTTTTATTGTCTGAAAAGGATGATTTCATGTTAGCTAGTGCCTGCTCAAGAAACAAAAGGGCTGTATTTTTTCCAGTGCGTCATATCAGGTGCACACGAAGTCACTTTGTTCAATTGCTGGTGATGTTAACTTTATCATTTGGTTAAGATGATCTCTGCCAGGTTTTTCCACTATAGGGTTACTATTTTTTTCCTTTGTTATTAATATATGTCTTGTGGGAAGTTAGAATGCTTTGAGACTAAAAACAGGCTGTTTCTCCTCATATTTTCACCTACCGAATGCTGCTCTTTTTAGTTGAAAATCGTACATCTGTTGTTCTGAAATTCTTTGTTTGGTTACAAATACCAGACATGTGAGCAGGAGACCAAACCTCCAACTCATGGAAGTCCTGTACATAACCACGTACAACATTGTTACCAAGATACTCACTTGCTAGAGCTGTCACACTTGCCCTCTTGCCTTCTCCATTGCATTCATCCTGTATACCCATTCTTCCTCAGTTGTGCCAGCTTCCTGCATCAACTCCAGTCTATTCTTGCAGAGATGGAGGGCAGAAGGGAAGAGAAAAATGTTAATTTTGACCATAGAGGTCAATGTAAGAAGAAATTTGCTTTTTCCCATTACTAGGTTTGTGATGGAAAAGTGAACCTTTCCAGTTATCTGAGTTAGAATTTTGATCTGCTTTTACCCATAAAAGATTTTGCTGTGACAAATCATTTGTTCTGTGTTTAAAAGGCTTTTTTTTTTTTTTTTTTTTTTGGAATTCAAGCAATCCTACAAAGCAATCCATTTGTGAGATTGCTTCTAAAGGGTGAATATGACCTTAGTTCCAAATAATGTATTTACAATTATGCTTCTTTAACAAATCTCATTTATAAGCTTGGGGTTGCTTTTATATACAAATTATGCTTATTTTTAAAAAGAGGTTTGTATACTTATACCAGGTATCACTTAACAGAATAATCTTTCAGCCCTAAAGTTATTGGTAATTTATTTATCTGATTATATATATATATATATATATGTTTCTTAAATTTGAGGTATGTAGTGTAGGGCTAACACCTAGTACAGTGATTCGCAAACTTCAGCATGCATCGTAATCACCCAGAGGACTTGTTAAAATAGATTGGTTGGGCCCCATCCTTGGAGTTTCTGATTCAGTAGATCTTGAGATCGGACCTTAGAATTTGCATTTCTAACAAGTTCTTTAGTGATGTTGATGTTCCTGCCCAAAGACCAAACTTTGAGGATTCTTGTTCTAGGTTTAAGAGGTGGACGAGTATGGTGGCTCTAGAATTGTCTCATATATAAGGACACATTTTGCTATAATAACATTTTCTTTAATTGTAGAGCACTAACATGCTCACCTGACATATGTTTTTGATAGGACCTATACATTTTTTTTTTAGACTTTATTTACTTTTTTTGAGATGGAGTCTTGCTCTGTGACCAGGCTGGAGTGCAGTGGCATGATCTTGGCTTACTGCAACCTCTGCCTCCCGGATTCAAGCGATTCTCCTGCCTCAGCCTCCTGAGTAGCTGCGACTACAGGCGCATGCCACCCAACCCAACCAATTTTTGTATTTGTAGTACAAATGGGGTTTTACCATGTTGGCCGGGCTGGTCTTGAACTCCTGACCTCATGATTCACTTGCCTCGGCCTCCCAAAGTGTTGGGATTACAGGCGTCAGCCACGATGCCTGGCTAGACTTTATTTTTTAGAGTGGTTTTAGGTTCACAGCAAAATCCAGAGGAAGGTACAGAGATTTACCATATACCCACTGTCCCCATATGTGCATTGCCTCCTTGGTAATCAACATCTCCCACCAGAGTGGTACATTTGTTACAAGGGATGAATCTACACTGACACATCACCCAAAGTCAGTAGTTTACATCAGGATTCGCTTTGTATTGTACGTACTAGGGATCTCGACAAATGTGTAGAATATTATCACTGCCCTAAAAAATCCTCCTGCTCATTTATCCCACAACCCCTGGCAACCACTGAGCTTTTTATTGTCTATATGGTTTTGCCTTTTCCAGAAAGGCATATAGTTGGAATCATACAGTTTGTAGACTTTTCAGATTGTTTTCTTTCACTTAGTAAAATTATACACACTTAGGTTTCCTGATTGTCTTTTCATGGCTTGGTAGCTCATTTCTTTTTAGCACTGAATAATATTTCATTGCCTGGATATACCACAGTTTATCCATTTACCTACTGAAGGACATGTTGGTTGCTTCCAAGTTTTGGCAATCAAGAATAAAGCTGCTCTAAGCATCTGTGTACAAGTTTTTGTGTGGAATTAGGTTTTTTAATTTACTCTGACAATCTATGTGTTTTAATTGATGTATTTAGACTACCAATGTTCAAAATGATTATTGATATATTTGGATTAATATTAATATCTACCATTTTTCTTACTCTTTTCTGGTTTTTGCCCCTGTCTTGTGCTCCTTTTTTTGTCTTCCATTCTTTACCTGCCCTTTCTGGCCTTTTTTGGTTAAGTTTTTTAATGATTACCCCAGTTTGCAATGTACATTCACGTTAATCCATGTCCACTTTCAAACACACTATATTGCTTCATGGGTAGAATGAGTACCTTACAGTATCAGCATAATCCTAATTCTCTCCTCCTGACTCTTTTATCACTGAAGTCATTCATTTGCTTACACACACACAGAGTCGCACACACTCTCTCACAAATATATTGTTGCTATTGTTATTTTGAACAAACTTTTAAAAATTATATCAGTTAATAAGAAAAATAAACGTTCTTATTTTACCTTCACTTAATCCTATTTCAGTGTTTCTTTTTTTGTTTGTTTAGATATATCCAAGTTTCTGACCTATATCATTTTCTTTTTCTCTAAAGAACTTAGTATTTCTTGCAAGACAGGTCTACTGGCAACAGATTCCCTCAGTTTTTGTTTGAGAAAGTATTTCTCCTTTACATTTAAAGTCTAATTTCACAGGGTCCAGAATTCTTGATTATTTATTTTATCTCAACGCTTTAAATATTTCACTCCACTCTTGCTTGCATAGTTTCTGAGAATAAATGTGTTGTAATTCTTATCCTTGCTTCTCTATAGGCAAGATGTTCTTCCCCACCCAGGTTCTTTTAGGATTTTTTCTTTATCTTTGATTTTCTGTAGTTGTAACATGATATGTCTAGGTGTAGTNGTTTGTTTATTTATTTATTACATCTGTCTTACTTGGTATTCTCTGAGTTTCCTGCATCTGTGGTTTGGTGCCTGATACTAGTTTGCAGAAATTCTGTCATCAGTGCTTCAAATATTTCTTCTCTTCCTTCCTTCCTTCTGGTATTTCCATTATGCGTATGTTACAGTTTTGTAGTTGTCCTATGGCTCTTGGATATTCTGTTCTGCCTTTTTCCAGCCCTTTTTCTCTTTGCTTTTCAGTTTTGCAGGCTTCTTTGGAGGTATCCTCAAGCTCAGAAATTTTTTCTCAGCTGCTTTGTCTCCTAATAAGCCCATCACAGGTGTTCTACATTCTGTTACTGTGTTTTTGATCTGTAGGTTTCTTTTTCTTTCTTGAAATTTCCATATCTCTGCTTATATTGCCCCATTGCCTTTTTTTGAGGTGGAGTTTTGCTCGTCACCCAGGCTGGAGTGTAATGGTATGATCTTGGCTGAGTACAACCTCTGCCCGCCCCCCTACCCCCAGTTCAAGCGGTTCTCCTGCTTCAGCTTCCCTAGTAGCTGGGACTATAGGCATGTGCCACCATGCCCAGGTAATTTTTGTATTTTTAGTTGAGATGAGGTTTCAACTTATTTGCCAGGCTGGTTTTGAACTCCTGACGTCAGATGTTCTGTCTGCCTCAGTTTCCCAAAGTGCTGGGATTACAGGTGTGAGCCACCACGTCGGGCACCCCCACCTTTTGTTTTTTTGAGAGAGAGTTTTGCTTTGTCACCTAGGCTGGAGTGCGGTGGCATGACTTCAGTTCACTACAACCTCCACCTCCTGGGTTCAAGCAATTCTCATGCCTCAGCCTCCTGAGTAGCTGGGATTACAGGCACATGCCACCATGCCTGGCTGAATTTTTGTACTTTTAGTAGAGATGGGGTTTTGCCCTGTTGGCTAGGTTGATCTAGAACTCCTGGCCTTGAGTGATTGACCTGCCTCGGAACTCCCAAAGTGCTGAGATTACAGGTGTCAAACACTGTACCCAGCCAGTCACGGAATCTTGTTTCTCTTTTTTCCCTTCATGAAATAAATAGTATAGTTTCTTCTTGTACTGCTTGCTCGCTGGTGGTGAATTCTGGTCATTAAAGAAAATATATTTTATTTATTGTGTTAGGAATTGGGGGAGAGAGATTCTGTGTTTATATTTTACTCTGCCATTCTAATTTATTTGTTTAGAAAGACTGTCTATTTCATATGTTGGCCCTTGGTAAAAGCCAAAGTGCTCTAAATTGATTTACAAATAAAGCTTAGTAAAACCTGAAATTAGGCAGGCAGAATATACCCCAGACTGGGTGTTAGATGATAATAGGAAATAGGTGAGATAGTGATCTTCCAGAGGTAATATGGAAGAATGTCCTTGTTCTTCGGAGACATCTGGAATTATTTTGAGAAAAGTGTCATGCCTGCAAATTTTTTTGGTCTGCCAAAAAAAAAAAAAGGGCAAAATGTTAATTGTTGAATTTAGAAAGTAGGTATATATAGGTGTTCAGTATACTGTCCTTTCAGTTTTTATGTAAATTTGAAATTTTTCATAATAAAAATTTGGGTTTCTAGGAGGAGAATGTACCTTAGACCAGTAGTTCCAAAACTGTAGTTTATGAACCAACTGCTTTAGAACTTTGAGGCTGATGTTTACTACTTTTTGTTTTTTTGGTCAGCTATTACAGGAGGGAGAGTCTGTGATTCTGCTTCATTCTACTTATTTGCTTTCAGAATTGAAAATCTATCTTTGTTGTGTAGCTTAAAGTCCAAGATTTCATAGTGTGGTTTTAAGAAATAAATGCTCAAGTTTTAGTCTGTACACGGCACATAGTGAGTAGTAAATAAATGCTGGTAAGAATGAGAAGAAGGGGAAAGTTGAAAATAGTGTTTTAATTCATGCAGATTCAGCTTCAGTCTCTTAAAAAATCTTGTGTTTTTTTCTCTGTCTCAGATACAGTCCTGAGTAGTGTTTGAAATGTTCAAGGGGTAGAGATACTAAAAATAGGTCATTAGTAATAAAAAATTATCTGGTTACATCTATAACTTTTCCATTTATTCCTTGACTCTCAAAAAACCCTCCTCCTAATAAACCTATATATTTTTTGTGTGTCCTGTACTGTTAGGCAGCCTGATCAGCTACTCTGTCTTTATAGGGCAATTTTGGAACTTGTTTTGGGCCATTCAGCTAATGGCCTATATAGGCATAATTGTATCTAGTTTTATTCAAGCTTAAAAATTCAGTTGCCGTGTTCCATTGGTCTATTTCTCTGTTTTGGCACCAGTACCATGCTGTTTTGATTACTGTAGCCGTGTTGTATAGTTTGAAGTCAGGTAGCACGATGCCTCCAGCTTTGTTCTTTTTGCTTAGGATTGTCTTGGCTATGTGGGCCCTCTTTTGGTTCCATATGAAGTTTAAAGTGGTTTTTTCCAATTCTGTGAAGAGGGTCATAGGTAGCTTGATGGGGATAGCGCTGATACTATAAATTACTTTGGGCAGTATGGCCATTTTCACAGTATTGATTCTTCCTAACCATGAGCATGGAATGTTTTTCCATCTGTTTGGGTCCTCTCTTATTTCCTTGATAAGTGGTTCATAGTTCTCCAGGCCTCGGAGGCAACACCACACATCTACAAACCATCTGATCTTTGACAAACCTGACAAAAACAAGCAATGGGGAAAGGATTCCCTGTTTAATAAATGGTGTTGACAAAGCTAACAATAAGCAGAAAGCTGAAACTGGATCGCTTCCTTACACCTTACACTAAAATTAACTCCAGATGGATTAAAGACTTAAAC
>NW_016107547.1:2127547-2135465 GCF_001604975.1 Cebus imitator | reverse complement strand
AAAAAAAAATTAAAAGTTGTCTTTTGAGAAGTGTCTGTTCATATCCTTTGCCCACTTTTTGAAGGGGTTGTTTCTCTTTCATGTAAATTTGTTTAAGTTCCTTGTAGATTCTGAATATGAGCCCTTTATCAGATGGAGAGATTGCAAAAATTTTCTCCCATTTTGTAGGTTCACTCTTGTGATAGTTTCTTTTGCTATGCAGAAGCTCCTTTTTTTTTTTTTTTTCTGGAGACAGAGTTTCACTCTTGTTGCCCAGGCTGGAGTGCAATGGCATGAGCTTGGCTTACCACAACCTCCGCCTCCTGGATTCAAGTGATTTTCCTGCCTCAGCCTCCCCAATAGCTGGGATTACAGGCATGTGCCACCACACTTGGCTCATTTTGTATTTTTAGTAAAGATGGGTTTCTCCCTGTTGGTCAGGCTGGTCTCAAACTCCCGACCTCAGGTGATCCACCTGCCTCGGCCTCCCAAAGTGCTGGGATTACAAGTGTCAGCCACCACACCTGGCCCAGCTCCTTAGTTAATCAGATCCCATTTGTCAATTTTGTCTTTTGTTGCCATTGCTTTTGGTGGTTTAGTCAAGAAGTCTTTGCCCATGCCTATGTCCTGAATGGTATTGCCTAGGTTTTCTGCTAGGGTTTTTATGGTTTTAGGTCTTGTATTTAAGTCTTTAATCCATCTTAAGTTAATTTTTGTATAAGGTGTAAGGAAGGGGCCCAGTTTCAGCTTTCTGCATTTGGCTAGCCAGTTTTCCCAACACCATTTATTAAATAGGGAATCATTTCCCCATTGCTTGTTTTTGTCTGGTTGTCAAAAGTCAGATGGTTGTAGATATGTGGTATTATTTCTGAGGCCTGTGTTCTGTACCATTGGTCTATATATCCGTTTTGGCACCAGTACCATGCGGTTTTGGTTACTGTAGCCTTGTAGTATAGTTTGAAGTCAGGTAGTGTGACGCCTCCAGCTTTGTTCTTTTTGCTTAGGATTGTCTTGGGGTATATGGGCACTTTTTTGGTTCCACATGAAATTTAAAGTAATTTTTCTAATTCTGTGAAGAAAGTCGATGGTAGCTTGATTGGGTAGCATTGAATCTACAAATTACTTTTCGCAGTGTGGCCATTTTCATGGTACTGATTCTTCCTGTCCATGAGTGCGCAATGTTTTTTCCATTTGTTTTTGTCTTTCCTTATTTCCTTGAGCAGTGGTTTGTAGTTCTCCTTGAAGACGTCCTTCACATCCCTTAGGAGTTGTATTCCTAAGTATTTTATTCTCTTTGTAGCAATTGTGAATAGGAATTCATTCATGATTTGGCTGTCTGTCTATTATTGGTGAATGAGAATGCATGTGGTTTTTGCACATTGATTGTGTATCCTGAGACTTTGCTGAAGTTGCTTATTTGCTTATGGAGATTTTGGGCTAAGACGATGGGGTTTTCTAAATATACAGTCATGTCATCTGCAAACAGAGACAATTTGACTTTCTTCCTTCCTGTTTGAATACCCATTATTTATTTCTCTTGCCTGATTGCCCTGGCCCGAACTTCCAATGCTATGTTGAACAGGAGTGGTGAGAGAGGGCATCCTTGTCTTATACCAGTTTTCAAAGGGAATGCTTCCAGCTTTTGCCCATGCAGTATTGGCTATGGGTTTGTCATAAATACATCTTGTTATTTTGTGAGATGTTCCATCAATACCTAGTTTATTGAGAGTTTTTAGCATGAATGGGTGTTGAATTTTTTAAAAGGCCTTTCTTGCATCTGTTGAGATAATCATTTGTTTTTTTGCCATTGGTTCTGTTTATGTGATGGATTATTTTTATCAATTTGCATATGTTGAACCAGCCTTGCATCCCAGGGATGAAGCTGACTTGATCTTGGTGGATAAGCTTTTTGATGTGCTGCTGGATTTGGTTTGCCAGTATTTTATTGAGTTTTTTCACATCGATGTTCATCAGGGACATTGGTGTGAAATTTTCTTTTTTTGTTGTGTCTCTGCCAGATTTTGGTACCAGGATGATGATGGCCTCATAAAATGAGTTTGGGAAGAATCCCTCTTTTTCTTTTGTTTGGAATAGTTTCAGAAGGAATGTTACCAGCCCTTCTTTGTACCTCTGGTCGAATTTGGCTGTGAATCCATCTGATCCTTGGCTTTGTTTGATTGGTGGGCCACTAATTACTGCCTCAGTTTCAGAACTTGTTATTTGTCTATTCAGGGATTCGACATCTTCCTTGGTTAGTCTTGGGGGTTTGTATGTGTCCAGTAATTTATCCATTTCTTCTAGATTTTCTAGTTTATTTGTGTAGAGGTGTTTATTGTATTCTCTAATGGTAGTTTGTATTTCTGTGGGATCAGTGGTGATATCCCCTTTATCATTTTTTATTGCATCTATTTGATTATTCTCTCTTTTCTTCTTTGACTGGCTGGCGGTCTATTTATTTTGTTGATCTTTTCAATAAACCAGCTACTATTGGATTCATTGATATTTTTTTTTTTTTTGAAGAGTTTTTCATGTCTCTATCTCCTTCAGTTCTGCTCTGATCTTAGTTATTTCTTGTCTTCTCCTAGCTTTTGGATTTGTTTGCTCTTGCTTCTCTAGTTCTTTTCATTGTGATGTTAGGGTACTGATTTTAGATCTTTCCTGCTTTCTCCTGTGGGCATTTAGTGCTATAAATTTCCCTCTAAACACTGCTTTAGCTGTGTCCCAGAGATTCTGGTACATTGTGTCTTTGTTCTCATTGGTGTCAAATAACTTACTTATTTCTGCCTTAATTTCATTATTTATCCAGTAGTCATTCAGGAGCAGGTTATTCAGTTTCCATGTGGTTGTGCAGTTTTGAGTGAGTTTCTTAATCCTGAGGTCTAATTTGATTGCACTGTGGTCTGAGAGACTGTCTGTTATGATTTCCATTCTTTTACATTTGCTCAGGAGTGTTTTACTCCCAATTATGTGGTCAATTTTAGAATAAGTGTGATGTGGTGCTGAGAAGAATGTATATTCTGTTGATTTGGGGTGGGGAGTTCTGTAGTTATGTGTTAGGTGTGCTTTGTCCCGAGCTGAGTTCAAGTCCTGAATATCCTCGTTAATTTTCTGTCTTGTTGACCTGTGTGATACTGACCGTGGGGTATTTAAGTCTCCTGCTATTATTGTGTGGGAGTCTAAGTCTCTTTGTAGGTCTCTAAGAACTTGCTTTATGAGTCTGGATGCTTCTGTATTGGGTACATATATGTTTATAGTTAGCTCCTCTTGTTGCATTGACCTTTTTACCATTATGTAATACCCTTCTTTGCTTTTTGATCCTTGTTGTTTTAAAGTCTGTTTTATCAGAGACTAGGATTTCAACTCCTGCTTTTTTTGCTTTCCATGCGTGTGGTAAATCTTCCTTCATGTGTGTCTTGGCACATGAGATGGGTCTCCTTTATATGGCACACTGATGGGTCTTGACTCGTTATCCAGTTTGCCAGTCTGTGTCTCTTAATTGGGACATTTAGGCCATTTACATTTAAGGTTAATATCATTACGTGTGAATTTGATCCTGTCATCATGATGCTAGCCGGTTATTTTGCCTATTGATGCAGTTTCTTCGTAGTGTCAATGGCCCTTACAATTTGGTATGTTTTTTACAGTGGCTGGTTCTGGGTTTTGCTTTCCATATTTAGTGCTTCCTTCAGGTGCTCTTGTAAGGTAGACCCGGTGGTGACAAAATCTGGTTCCGAGTTTTGCTTTCCATATTTAGTGCTTCCTTCAGGTGCTCTTGTAAGGCAGGCCTGGTGGTGACAAAATCTCTCAGCATTTGCTTGTCTGTAAAGAATTTTATTTTTCTTTCACTTACGAAGCTTAGTTTGTCAGGATATTAAATTCTGGTGTGAAAATTCTTTAAGAATGTTGAATATTGGCCTCATTCTCCTCTGACTTGTAAGGTTTCTGCACAGAGATCCGCTGTTAGTCTGATGGGCTTCCCTTTGTGGGTAACTCGACCTTTCTCTCTGGCTGCCCTTAACAATTTTTTCTGCATTTCAACCTTGGTTTATCTGATGGTTGTGTGTCTTGGGGTTGCTCTTCTTGAGGAGTATCTTAGTGGTGTTCTCTGTATTTCCTTAATTTGAATGTTGGCCTGTCTTACTAGGTTGGGGAAGTTCTCCTGGATAATATCCTGCAGTGTTTTCCAACTTGGTTCCATTCTCCTCATCACTTTCGGGTACACCAATCAAATGTGGGTTTGGTCTTTTCACATAGTCCCATATTTTTGGAGGGCTGGTTTGTTCCTTTTCATTCTTTTTTCTGTAATCTTGTCCTTATGCTTTATTTCATTACGTTGATCTTCAGTCTCTGATATCCTTTCTTCTGCTTGATGGATTTGGCTGTTGATACTTGTGTATGCTTCATGAAGTTCTTGTGCTGTGTTTTTCAGCTCTATCAGGTCATTTATGTTTTTCTCTAAGCTGGTTATTCTATTTAGCAATTTGTTTTACCTTTTTTCAGGGTTCTTTGCTTCCTTGCATTGGGTTAGAACATGCTCCTTTAGCTTGGAGGAGTTTGTTATTACCCACCTTCTGAAGCCTACTGTCAATTTGTGAAACTCATTCTCTGTGCAGTTTTGTTTTCTTGCTGGCATGGAGTTGTGATCCTTTGGAGGAGAAGAGGCATTCTGGTTTTTGGAATTTTCAGCCTTTTTTGGGCTGGTTTTTCCTATCTTCGTGGATTTATCTACCTTTGGTCTTTGATGTTGTTGGCCTTCAGATGGGGTTTTTGTGTGGACGTCTTTTTGTTGATGTTGATGCTATTCCTTTCTGTTTGTTAGTTTCCTTCTAACAGGCCCCCCTGCTGCAGGTCTGCAGGAGTTTCCTGGAGGTTCACTCCAGACCCTGTTAGCCTGGGTATCACCAGTGGAGGCTGCAGAACAGCAAAGATTGCTGCCTGTTCCTTCTTCTGGAAGCTTTGTCCAGAAGGGCACCCGCCCGATGCCAGCCAGAGCTCTCCTGTATGAGGTGTCTGTCAACTCCTGCTGGGAGTGTCTCCTGGTCAGGAGGCATGGGGATCAGAGACCCACTTGAAGAGGCATTCTGTCCCTTAGTAGAGCTCGAGTGTCATGCCTGGGAGATGTGCTGCTCCCTTCAGAGCTGGCAGGCAGGAACATTTAAGTCTGCTGAAGCTGCCCCCACAGCTGTCCCTTCCCTCAGGTGCTGTGTCCCAGGGAGAGGGGAGTTTTATCTATAAGCCCCTGACTGGGGCTGCTGCCTGTCTTTCAGAGATGCCCTACCTAGAGAGCAGGAATCTAGAGAGGCAATCTGGCTATGCAGGCTTTGAGGCGCTGCGGTGGGCTCTGCCCACTTTGAACTTCCCAGCAGTTTTGTTCACACTATGAGGGGAAAACTGCCTACTCAAGCCTCCGTAATGGGAGATGGCTGTCCTCCCACCAAGCTTGAGTGTTCCAGGTTGACTTCAGACTGCTGTGCTGGCAGCAAGAATTTCAAGCCAGTGGATTTTAGCTAGCTGGGCTCCATGGGAGTGGGATCTGCTGAGCTAGACCACTTGGCTCCCTGGCTTCAGCCCCTTTTCCAGGGGAGTGAATGGTTCTATCTCGCTGTTGTTCCAGGCACCACTGGGGTATGAAAAAAACTCCTGCGGCTTGCTCAGTGTCTTCCCAAATGCACCCAGTTTTATGCTTGAAACCCAGGGCCCTGGTGGAGTAGGAACCCGAGGGAATCTCCTGGTCTGCGGGTTGCAAAGACCATGGGAAAAGCTTAGTATCTTGGCCAGAATGCACTCTTCCTCATGGCACAGTCCGTCATGGCTTCCCTTGGCTAGGGGAGGGAGTTCCCCAACTCCTTGTGCTTCGCAGGTGAGGCAACACCCCACCCTGCTTTGGCTCTCTTTCTGTGGGCTGCACCCACTGTGTAACCAGTCCCAATAAGATAAGCTCGGTTCCTGAGTTGGAAATATAGAAATCATCCGCCTTCTGCATTGATCTTGCTGGCAGCTGCAGACCAGAGCTGTTCCTGTTTGGCCATTTTGCCAGCCACCAAATCCATGATTTCTGAGAGTTCATAGAAGTGACACTGATGAAATTTAAACATGTCGCCAGGTTTCAGCAATTCTTACAGCTTTCCTTAACTTCCCCTTGACTTCTGCAGTTTTTATTTTCCATTTTCAAAATCTTTTTTTTTTGAGATGGATTTTCGCGCTGTTGCCCAGGCTGGAGTGTAGTGGTGTAATCCCGGCTCACTGCAACCTCTGCCTCCTGGGTTCAAGCGTTTCTCCTGCCTCAGCCTCCTGGGTAGCCAGGACTACAGGTGTGTGCCACCACAGCCGGCTGATTTTTGTATTTTTAGTAGAGACAGGGTTTCACCATGTTGGTCAGGCTGGTCTTGAACTCCTGATCTTGTGATCTGCCCACCTTGGCCTCCTGAAGTGCTGGGATTACGCCACCACAGCTGCCCCAAATATAGTTTCTGACCTTCAAGAGGTGTCAGCTTCTCAAAGATAGGAACTCTTTTCATATTTGAATTTTCAGTGCCTGGAATCTAGTCAGTGAATGAGTGAATGCATGAATGTCTCTTCTTGGCCCACCCACCCCCCCACCCCATTTCTGTTTCCTTCTCATTTCTAGCTGGGTTTCAGTAAAACTTAGAGTATTATGTGAAAGGAGAGTCTTACAGTTGCTTTGAATTAAAAAGCAAATTAAACTAAAAGCAGCAAGGGAGTAGAATGTATTTATTTTCCTACTAAACAAAAGAAAATTGCTTTTATTTGCATGTACCTCTTGATTTAATTTTGTGCATTCTTGCTATAATTAGACTTTGATAGGAAGGTCTTTTATTGTTCTTCTAGGTAGTTTTATTTTGCTTCCCATATTTTTTTCCCCTTTTCAAATTTTCCTGCTTATGAATTCTCGAGAATTGACACATAGATGCTTGAAACTCATGAGGCACCTAGAAAGGGAATTAGGACAGCTTAGTAACAAAGAAAATGTTTTATTTCTATGGGAAAAAACTGTTTTGCTTTATTAGGTTTGTTTAAATTATAGTATACCAGGAAAGGATGAGCTTAACTGTCTTTATCCCTGACATAATGTATCATAAACCTAGTTTTTCCAATTAGAGTTTACCTGTATTTTTGCTTCCCAGTGTACACCCAGTATGCCACCAGAATTATGTGTGTGCCGCCTCACCACCCCCAAACCAAACCATACCAAACCATCTGGCTTTTTTTCTGCCAGGCCACTCCTCTATAACCCAGTTCCTTCTTTGCTTACCAGTATATATGTTGACTTAATAAATTGTTTCTGTGAAAGGAATCATACCTTTTTAATCTGCCATTTAAAAACAAATTTAGTTTATGTAGCTTCCCATAAAGGTAACATGGCAGGCCCTCAATTAGTGTTATGTGAAAATGTAGCATAATGGTTAGACTTTTCCTATGGTAACATCTATATGTTACTGAAATGTGAAAATGTATGCATACAGAAAACACCCTTATCTACCAAGAAAATAAGAAGCTTGTTATCTAAATATTAACTTTTTCCCTTTCTCATCTGTTGTTGAGCTAAATCCTTGCCAGAAATCTAGATGGTCAGTAGTTGTTAGTACTTCAGTTGTCTTTTTGGCCTCTACAGACTCCACCAACCCTCTATCTGCTTATATTTAACCAAGTATCATTCACTGTTTTCATTTTGAATTAACAGTCATCTTGTCAAACATCACCTTAGGGGCCCATCTGCAAATCTGCAAATTGTTTATGTAATATGGACCCAGGGTTTTCCATTCAATCTGTACAATTTAGGCAAAGGTTTTGTCATTGTTAGTAATGTTTTGGATATTTTGGGCTTATCTTTCAGTCAGGACTTTGGGAGTGGTGAATTAAAAGATAGATTTAAATTGTGTTTAATTTTGGCTTTGTTTTTGCATTTTTTTTTTTTTTT
>NW_016107547.1:2123846-2127360 GCF_001604975.1 Cebus imitator | reverse complement strand
TTCTCTGCCTTAGCCTCCCAAGTAGCTGGGACTACAGGCGCCCACCACCACACCCAGCTAACTTTTGTCATTGTAGTAGAGATGGGGTTTTGCCATGTTGGCCAGGCTGGTCTCGAACTCCTGACCTCAGGTGATCTGCCCACTTCGGCCTCTCAGAGTACTGGAATTACAGATATGAGGCACCACGCCCGGCCCTGGCTACAATTTTACAATACATACTTATATCAATTTTAGGGGGCTTTGGTTTGATAGATTGAGAAAAGAATTGATTTATAAAAATTGACAAAATTCATGGATGTTAAGTATAATTTAGAGGTTAGAAACAAAATTTAAAAAGGTTAACAGGCTATATTTAAAATCTACATATTTCTGAAAAGAACAATTTACAGCCATGTGCAAATTAAATTTTTTTCAAATTAGAAACTAAATTGTGACAGCATAATGTTAACCTTTTTGCATTTACTAATTTTTTTTTTTAAATTGTAGTTTCAGTCTGATGGAAGCAAACAAGAAGATAAAGAAAAAACGGTAAGAGATTAGAAAAATCCAATAATGTGTCTAATGTTAGTCTTGGTACAGTATACTACAAGTTTTACTGTCAACAAGCTTTAATTATCTGTATGAGCAATTGTTTTATACCGTAGATGCTGATTATAGCTTTTGGCAGCTTATGCAAAGTTATCTTTTGAGATTAATCTTTCTTTTCCCTGAAGATTAGTATATTGAAAAAGGAAGAGAGATAAAAGTTCCTCATTCCTTTGCTACCCCTTTCCTTAGCCCATTGATGTCTTAGATGGAGAAACATAGATAAGCGTTGTGAAAAGGATGGGTGAGAAATGGGATATTGTGTGTTATGAGGTTAAGAAATGGTAATTTTCCCAAGGCTATCATAAATTTATTGTTGGATTCTATTAATATGGGCCTCTTACTGAAATAACTTTTCCTTTTTTCTCTTAGGAAGTTATCCTTAGCTGTTTGCTTAGCATTACTGACCAGGTACTACTTCCATCTCTTTCTTTGATGGACTGCAATGCTTGTATGTCTGAGGAACTATGGGGAATGTTTAAAACATTTCCATATCAGCATAGGTAAATACATATTATTTTCATTTTTTAAACTGCTAGTAATTCTAGTATACTAACCTCTAAGTGTTTTAACTTTTCCTAATTCTTCATCTCATCATTTTTTAAGATATCGTCTGTATGGCCAGTGGAAGAATGAAACTTATAACAGTCACCCACTTTTAGTAAAAGTTAAAGCTCAAACAATAGACAGAGCCAAATATATCATGAAGTAAGTTTTAATTTATTTATTTTTCATATTAATCTAATTTATTTCTGGGTCTAATTTACTTTCTTTCTGCTAGCTTCTCTGAGCCTCAGTTTTGAGAAAGCCTGTGTCTTGTGAATGGTATAGCTGATTTATATACTATAGACAGAATGACTATTAATTGTGGTTTTAGCTATATTTGATTACCAAGTTTTCATAGTTGTCATGTTTGCGTATGGATAAAAATCTAATGAAAATCCCTTTTAATGCATGCATCATATTATAGGATAAGAGTTTTGTGTTTTTTTTCTTTTTAAGGACAGCCTGCTGTGGCCTTTGTTCAATATGTTTAGTGATTTGTGCAAGGTAGTCAAAGTTCTAGCAATTTCTTCTGCTGAAAGTTACCATAATAATTTTTTTAGTCTGTTAGGAAGAACTAATGAAATGATGCAGAATTATCTCCATAGGGAGTCAACTTTTGAGAAATTTCTTTTTAAAAAATACTGTATGCTTTTATTTTCATATCATTAAAAATGAGTGATGTTCTACTTCCCAGTAGATTATTTGAAGTTTAATTATGAAAATCATATACTTCAGATTAGTATCAGTTTAGATGCTTAATTACACTGCTGTACTGAAAGTGTTTTCAACGAGGGTGATGTCAGTTGCCATTCCTTTTGTAAATTCATAGCAGTGGTATGGTTATTCTAATTAAAAGTGTTCGATTTCTAGTTTATTTAGATTTAACAGTGCGTAATGTCTGTTAAATGTTGTCTTTGCCCAGTGATAATGTTTCTGGTCACAGTCTACTGGGAAAACAGATGTGTGCATGATTACAATCTAGTTTTTTTTTTTTTTTTTTTTTTTTTTTTTTTTTTTTTTTTTTCTCTCCTGTGAGCCTATGGATTATATTAAAACAATCTAGTTTAATAGGTGCTGTTACATAGCATGAATAAAGTGCTATGGGAGGATAGATGAGAGTAAATGATTTTAGTTGGGGGAGTTTTGGCAGGAGATGATATTAGATATGAAAGAGTTTCTGGACTTAAGAGTTCTCCAGGTACAGTTTCTAGCTTAACAACAGTTAATATTTAGGGAGCTATTACTATATGTGCCAAGTATTAAACTAAGTGCTCTACATGGATTGTTTGATATTATATTTAAGCATTATTGAATCCCTTGAATCTGTCTCATCTACTGTCTCTACCACCACTATCTTAGTTCTTTTATCTGGTGTATTACAGTGATTTGTGTATTCTCTTACTAAAAATCATTTCATGACTGACTTTACCTGAAGGTTTATGTTAAGCTTTATGGCATAGTGATATATAAGAGGTCCTCCCTGATTTGTCCCTCCCTGCATCTAACCTCCTTTCCTGCCAATTCTGCTTCCAGATGTACTGAGTCTACTTATGTTTCCCTGACTGTACCACTGTTTCCTTAGCTTCTCTTCCCTTGTATGTACTTTTTGTTTCCTCTGTTTGTACAGGTTTTCCCTTGCCTTCCTTTCCCCCTTTCCATCTGGTGACCTCATTCTTGGAGAGTGAGCTCCAGTGTTACTTACAGTGAAGGCTTCCCTAGCATATACTGCCAAACACAATGGATCTTTATTTCTACCACTATTCTTTGTGCATATAATGTTATCATACCTGTAGGTACATTGCTACATTTCTATGATTATTTTTCTTTTTTTAGCTATCTAAAATTTTAATTAGTTTATATGTTTACATGGTTTAAATTTCAGTAAATAAGGTATACAATACATACAGCAGAAAGTCTCACCCCATCCTACATCTACTCAGTTCTTCCCCCACCCCGTAAAAAGTAACCACTATTTAGTCTCTTATATATCCTTCCAGCTATTTTTATGTATATATGTCAATACAAATGTATTATCTTCTTCTTCTTCTTCTTCTTTCTTCTTTCTTCTTTCATTTTAATATTGTTTTTTCCTTGTAAAGATGGGACCTCACTATGTTGCCCAGGCTGGTTTCAAACTCCTGGCCTCAAGTTATCCTTCCACCTTGATCTCCCAGTGTTTGGGTTACAGATATGAGCCACTACACCCCAGCCACCTTTTATTTATTTATTTTTGTTTGTTTGTTTATTTATTTATTTTAGAGATGTAGTCTCGCTTTGTCACCCAGGCTGGAGTCTAGTGGCACGATCTTGGCTTACTGCAACCTCCGCCTCGTGGATTCAAGCAGTTCTCTGCCTTAGCCTCCCAAGTAGCTGGGACTACAGG
>NW_016107547.1:2119783-2123476 GCF_001604975.1 Cebus imitator | reverse complement strand
CACCCGGGCTGGAGTGCAGTGGTGCGATCTCAGCTCACTGCATCCTCTACCTCCCAGGTTCAAGCAATTCTCCTGCCTCAGCCTCCCGAGTAGCTGGGATTACAGGCGCCTGCCACCACGCACAGCTAATTTTTTTGTATTTTTAGTAGAGACAGGGTTTCACCATTTTGGCCAGGTTGGTCTCGAACTCCTGACCTCGTTATTTGCCTGCTTCGGCCTCCCAAAATGCTGGGATTATAGGCATGAGCCACTGCACCCACCCTCATCCTTATATTTCCATACTTGACCTTAGCCAAAAGACTGAGACACAATCGTCCTTGTGTTTCTAATGCTTAGTACTTGGACTGTCATCGTAGGCATTAATATGAATGAATGAATAAAAATATAATTTACTATAGAATAATATGTGCAGAATTTTTAATATATTTGGATTTTTGTTATATTTGTAAGCTATAACTATTTTACCAGGCTTAAACAACACGATTTTGTTACTGTTCGAAGTTTTTAGATTGAGCATATAATGTATTAATTTATTACTTGCAGGATTTCGTGAGTTTTGAATACTATTTAAAACATGAGCTTGCTATAGGGCATTTAATAATTCTTTCTACAAATGTTTATTGTGTTCCATATGCCAGACATTGGTAGCTTGAGGAGAAGACAAAGACAAGAAAACATTTCTTTCTTTTTTGTTTGTTTGTCCCTCCAGGGGATGGAGGCAGAAGGGAATGGAATAAAAAACAAAGAGGAGGGGTTGGCCTTGGCAAGTAGAGGGTAGGGAACTGAAATATTGGGGTTAGAAATAGGGACAGGTAGTGGTAAGTTGCAAGTTTGAACAAAATACTGAATATCCAACGTTTAATGGTCTCTCTTTCTGTGAAACAGAAGAAACTGGGATATGGAGAATTGGAAAGAGAAACAGTTGATGATGAAATAATTTTGATTGATGGGGCCAATTTTGTCATAAGAAATTAATTATAGCAAGTTTGTCACTTGGAGAATGGTCACATTTCCTGAATTATAAACTGAATTCATAATTTACTTCATTATATTTTCATCCTAGAAAGCTTCCTTACTGTCACTTGTAGCCTTTTCAAGTCTCTGCATTTATTGTGTAATAATCTCATCACAGGCATTTGAGATTCTGTAATAATTGTTTTGAACTGTAAGAATTCATAGATATAAATTTGAATAATGAGCAAAGGAAGAAATAAAGGAGTAGAATTTAGCTTCAAAATAATTGTTTACCTTGACTATGAAAAGCAGGTAACTTTACATATTGAGGAATGCAGCATGAGCTATTACTCTGTTCAAGTCACTGAGCCAGATGGCATGAAGCATTTCATTGCATGACACCAAATTTAATCTCTTAATCCCTAAACTGATAAATGAGTCCTCCTAAAACTGAAATAATTTTGATTATTTGTAAGAAGAGTTTTATATACTTATAGAGTACATTAAGAGTTTTACTGATTATTTTACTGATTATTAGACTATTACTATAAAGCTGAAATGTGTATTTTGTAAATGTTAATCATTTAATATAAAGTCTCAATACTATCTGGGAGAATCCCTAACCAAAATAGCCCAAATCCTGCCATAAAGGATACGATGAATGTGGTCGTTTACGTGAATCCATTTTGAATATTTGGGGAATAACTGGTTTTCCCCCCACTATGATGTAACAAAGCTATCCACATTACAAGGAATGTTACTTAAGATGATCTCTGCCACCTTTTTCTTCCTCTGTAGGCGCCTAACCAAGGAAAATGTGAAGCCTTCTGGAAGACAAATTGGGAAGCTGAGCCACAGCAATCCAACCATTTTGTTTGATTATGTATGTTTTGAGGTTAATATTATTTTAAGGGATTTTTCTTTTTGTTGCCTTTAAATCAGTGCAAGTGGAAGTTAGAAAATGAAATATTGTAAGGTTACGCTAAAAAGAAAAGTATTATACAATGTATTTAACACATTGATCTATTTTTCTATTAATAGTAATATGTAACAGTGTTAATATTATAGACAATATAATGTTATTTTGTATACCACATTTTGATTTCTAGAAGTGTTACTTGTTGAATTTAGTTTTTAGAAACATTCAAATAACATTTCATTGTGATTGATACTTAATACTAGTACTTCAATATTTAGACATATCTTTCTTTCTTTTTTTTTTTTTGAGATGAAATCTCGCTCTTGTCACCCAGGCTGGAGTGCAGTGGCATGATCTCGGCTCACCACAACCTGCACCTCCTGGGTTCAAGCAATTCTCCCGCCTCAGCCTCCTGAGTAGTTGGGATTATAGTTGTGTGCCACTGCACACAGCTATGTTTTTTGTATTTTTCGTAGAGACGAGATTTCACCATGTTGGCCAGGCTGGTCTTGAACTCCTGACCTTGGGTAATCTGTCTGCTTTGGCCTTCTAAAGTGCTAGAATTATAGGCATGAGCCACCATGCCTTGCCAATATTTAGAGATTTCTAAAACACATGAGAGAGACTACACTCTTTCATTCCAAAATTGAGCTTTGGACCAACTGGAATGATTTCCTTTTTAAATTTTTTTTTTAAGCTTCAGGGCGTACATGTGCAGGTTTATTACATGTATATATTCCATAATGCTGGGGTTGGGACTTCTATTGAACCCTTCACCCAAATAGTGAGCATAGTACCCAATAGGTAGTTTTCAAACCTTGCCCCACCACCCCCCCTTACTTTTAGAGTCCCCAGTGTCTTTCTGTCTTTATGTGCCTGCAAACCCATAGTAAAGTTTCAGGATACAAAATTAACATACAAAAATCAGTAACATTCTATACACCAAATAATGTTCAAGTTGAAAACCAAATCAAGAGCACAATTCCATTTACAATAGCCACAAAAAAAGTACCAGGAGATACATCTAACCAAGGAAGTGAAAGATTTCTACTAGAACTATAAAACACTGATGATAGAAATCATAGTGATACAAGCAAATGGAAAGACATTTCATGCTCTTGGATCGGAAGAATCAGTATAGTTAAAATATCCATACTGCCCAAAGGAATCTGCAGATTCATTGCAATTCCAAATTACCAGAATTGGGATTTTTTCCTAACTGAAAAATGTAGCCTAAGAAAATATTCTCTAAGGCAACAACACAATAGTAATTTCTATATAAATATGAAGTGATAGGAAACCACTTTAATTATAAGCATTATTTCTTTTGACAAATAAAGTGTAGCCATTACTTAGTTGGTACAGTAGAAATCCTTTGATTAGTTAATGCCTTCTGTTGTTTGTTGCTGTTTTCCAGATCTTGTCACAAATACAGAAGTATGATAACTTAATAACACCTGTAGTAGATTCATTGAAATACCTCACTTCATTGAATTATGATGTTTTGGCCTGTATCCTTTAAAGGGAAGTAATATGTAGATTTCATATTTAATAGATAATATGGTAAATGCTTTATTTTTGTTCTGTTTTTCTTTAGTCACCATCTGAGGTTGATTCAGATGGCTGATCTGAAGTTTGGTCAGTCAAGCGTGTGTGTGTGTGTGAGAGAGAGAGAGTGTGGTGTATGTGTGTGTGTCTTTGTGTTGTATAAAGGGAGACATGTTAGGCTCACGGGAGAGCGTGAATTTAAAAAACACATTGATGTTAGTCAACTAAAGTCAAATTTTTTAATGCAGAATTTCAAATATTGTGGGTGTTGG
>NW_016107547.1:2111831-2119766 GCF_001604975.1 Cebus imitator | reverse complement strand
CTTGCCTCAGCTTTCCGAGTAGCTGGGATTATAGGTGTGTGCCACCACACTTGGCTAATTTTTGTGTTTTTGTAGAAATGGGGTTTCACCAGGTTGGCCAGGGTCATCTCGAACTCCTGACCTCAAGTGATCCACCCACCTCGGTCTTCCAAAGTGCATGAGCCACTGTACCCAGGTGGCTTACCAGACATCTTGTTATTGATGGAATCTATCTTGATTTCTGAAAGATGGAAAGGAGGTTAAAGAAGAGATGTTGGTACTACAGTGAGTGTATTTTTCAAGAATTTGTTTTAGCAACATCCCTGGTCTTAAAAAAAAAAAAAAAAAAAAAAAGAACAGTAATTTGTAATGACCAATAGTTTTGCCCTTAAGATGTGGCATATTTATGTTTTAAGGGTCTTTATTAGAGATGTAATGACTTAGTTTTTTTCTTAATATATGAAAGATTGTATCATTGAAGCTTTAGCTAATCCAGAAAAGGAAAGAATGAAACATGATGACACAACCATTTCAAGCTGGCTTCAGAGTAAGTATTTTTATTTTTTGAAAGATGAAATTATTGTCTGTGGTAACTGCCATGTTATGTATTTTATTATCTATGCTTAGAGACTTTTATAAGCCTATTTGTTAAGAGTTGTTGAGAATATCTAGCTACTAAGCTTGTTCTGTAGAGTCCTTGGCTATGTAAGGAGGTTGATATAGTTCTTGTTTATTTTCCTAACTTAAGAGACCGTTATTGACTCTGCTATCAGAGTCAATTTGGGTAAGCATTACTGGGGAGGTAAAATCTCCTTCATTTTATTTTATTTTTAATTTATTTTATTTTTTTGAGACGAGGTCTCGCTCTGTGGTCCAGGCTGGAGTGCAGTGGTGCAATCTCAGCTCACTGCAGCCTCTGCTTCCCAGGTTCTAGCACCTCTCCTGCCTCAGCCTTCTGAGTAGCTGGGATTACAGGTATGCGTCACCACACCCAGCTAATTTTTGTATTTTCAGTAGAGACGGGGTTTCACTATGTTGGCCAGGCTAGTCTCGAACTTCTGACCTTAGGTGATCTGTCTACCTCGGCCTCCCAAAGTGCTGGGATTACAGGCGTGAGCCACTGCGCCTAGCTGAAAATCTCATTTTTAACTAACATTATTTTATAGAAGTTGATCTTAAGGGAGTTAGTCTCATTTCTTCCCATTCCATCCTGAGGTTCCAGTCATCTTAAAAGAGCAAAAACTTGACTTAGTTTAACCAAAAAAACTAACCATATTTCTTTTTAATTCTTGTACCTTTGGTTTCTAGCAGCCAGTTCCCTTTCTTTCAACTTATTGTATCTGATAGCGGAATCTTGCAGTGACTCCCCATTGTCCTTTAAAGTCCGAAATGTTTAATAAGTCATACAAGTAAGTTCTTTTGAAATCAGGTCCTTTTGCACTGTTCTATCCTCATCTTTTCCCTGCTTCCCGATATTCTAGATTTCATTAATGCTGAACTTCTTGTACTTTCCATGACCTTTTGCTCATTATTCACGTGACTTGGAATATCCTTCATGGCCCACTCCATGTTCTGTTTATTCATTAGATTTCAGCTTTGAGGTCACTTCCTCTGGAAAGCTTTTTCTGTTAATGCTCCCACCCACAAGTCTGAATTAGGTGCTTCTCTTTTGTATTCCCATGGAGCCTTTTGCTCATCATAGTTATTTGTCTGCTTTTCCGTATCTTCCATTAGACTCAGCTCCTTGAGGGCAGGACTTGTGTTTTGTCCAATATCATTTAGGTGCTTAGCAAATAGTTGTGGAATAGGCTGCAGAGTACTTGACTTTACTAGAATCTCCTACTCTTTTATTGGCTGCGGTTTCCTCCCTATTCATGGTATGATGAGGACCTTTGGTTAAAATTGGTCTCTTGTCTGCTTCTAGGTCTGGTAATACTTTACTTATTTTCTGGCACCTCCACAACTAGTGGCATGTTCCTAGATAAAAAGAGATTTTTTTTTCTTGACTCACATTCAGGGGGCTGGCGTTTTGTCATTTATTCAGGTTTACTGAGTGATCTGCAAGATTTTGTTATATCTTAGTTTCACAAACTCTGGAATCAGGCTGCAAAGATTTGACTTACTGCTCTACTTCGTACTGTGTGACTGTGAGCAAGTTACATGACATATCTGTTCTGAATTTACCTCATCAATAGGTTATACCAACCTAAGATAATAGTTGCAAGGATTAAATGAGATAATCATTATAAAGTGCTTGGTACAGTGCTTGACATATATCTATGCTCAGTAAATATTGGTTATTGTTACTGTTATGGAACTCCATTCAATAGCATCAGCAATACAATTATTCCTACTTCATTTTGTTTTAGAAGTTTAGTTGAAGAACTGATACTTGTGCATTTTGTTTTATGAGTTGTTTTTACTCCTTTTTTATTTCATATAGGTCTGGCTAGTTTCTGTGGTGCAGTTTTTCGTAAATATCCAATTGATCTTGCCGGTCTTCTTCAGTATGTTGCCAATCAGCTAAAGGCGGGTAAAAGGTATTCATAGCAAATTATACTTAATAAAATTCAATAGAGTACTTCTGTTGGTTTGGGGGTATTGAGACTCCTGTTATCCTGAAAGAGTACTTGTTGGTTGTAGGCTCAAGTAGAATAGTTGCTCACCTATTTACATGAAATTCTTTAGTTAAATGATAATACATAGACACCTTTTTTCACGAATAAATGTAATATTTGGCTATATATGTTAATGCACTAAAAAGATACTTTCATTTATTTTGACTGCCTATTAGGCTTTTGAGTAAATGGCTAATGTAATATATTGTGTATCTTCCTATGACAAAACATACTGCATTAGGTCTGTATGCAGTAATTGACCTGTATTACGTTGAGCATCTGGTAGGAACATGTTTATTTGAGGGTGTATATAATACCTTTAAAGCATAATTTTTGAATTTGAGTTTTAGAGATACATAAGACTTCCATACCTTTTGGACAATGTCTTCTTTTCTTTATAAATACTGAAGTTTATTTTATTTTGGGCCAATATCAGTGCTTAGAGTTTGAATTAGTATGTGTGTATGTTAAACCTCATGAGAAGTAGACTGACTCGAATCAAAGAACTTGAAATTGTTTTCAAAAGCTTTCTAGTAGAAAGCAAACAAAAAATTAAAAACTATTTGGTGTTCTAAACAAGTATTACCTAAGTAAGTATCGACAGATTCTTATTTTGGCATAGGGAAAACTTAAAAAAATATTTAAACTTAAAATTGTATTGGCACATCCCTTATGCTCATCTTTCTGCCATTTCTACGTATTTTTATTCTTCTTTGTCTTTAGGCCAGCAGAACATACATTGTTTTTTAATCTATAACTCAGCTTTCTGTACTGTGAATACAGTGTTTGTGACCATCTAATTGAAACGTAGTTTAAAGGAAAAATAAACTGTTTCATTGGTACTTATATACTAGTTTCCAAGAGGGCTTTCTTAAAAAAGAAAAACTAAGGAAAACAAGGCAAGTTGAGAGAACACTTAAGAATCTTAGAAAATGGTTCCTTCATCTGTTAGCTTGTGTCTTGGGTATGTCTAACTTTATGTTTGGAAAAACATCTGTATTTTTTAGGAGAGAATGTTTTTACTTTGTTTAGATTAACTAAAGAAGATCTTAGAGGACATAAGGTATTGTTTCCATTGGTAGTCCTAAACTTTGAAGATTAAAAAACATAACTGTTGGCATATTACTGAAAAATGTGCTTCAGACTGGCCACTAAATTGTCATCTTTGGCTCAGATACCACAACTTAGAACTTCTTTTTTTCCTTCTTTCCCTGCCTCTCTTCCAAGTGTATGTGACCATGCTACATCTTTATCCCTTTTTAGTAAGTGGACTATTTAGAATGGCTCTATACCTTCAAAAACATTTTGGCCGTCCTGTATTGGAGGAGAAAAAAATGCTATGAAGGACTTCATTGGGTCAACCAAAAAAATGAAATATGAATGGTTGATTAAAGTATTGTATCAGTGTTAGATTTACTAAAATTGATAACTGCTGTGCTTAGGTAAGAGAATAGCTCTCTTAGGAAATGCAGTCTTAGAAATTTTAGGGGCAAAAGACCATGATGTAAATAATTTTCCCTCAAATGATTAAAAAATTGAGTGTGTGACTATGTATGTAGAGAGGGGCTTCAGAGAGGGAGAGAAAATGCAAATGATCAAGCAGGATTAAAAATGTTACTAGTTGAAGTTGAGGTAAAGGATATATGGGTGAGCTTTGTACTGTTTTTATTTTTCCATCCTATCAGTAAATTTGAAATTATTTCCAAGTAAAAGTTAAAATAAACATACACACCAAGTATTTGACAATATAGTTCTAAGAATGCAGTTCCTTAAAAACTGCTTCAGCCTCTTCCCCCATATTCATATACAAATAATTTAGGGATTCTCAGTGTATTAATTACAGTATATTATTTTTATATTTGAAGTTCTAACTGTAGACTGTTTTTTTTCTTTTTGAATAGTTTTGACCTGCTTATATTGAAAGAAGTGGTGCAAAAAATGGCAGGAATAGAAATTACAGAGGAAATGACAATGGAGCAACTAGAGGCCATGACTGGTGGAGAGCAGCTAAAAGCTGAGGTAAGAATTGCTATTTTTGTTCATCAACTTTTAAAATTCATAATGTATGTGTGATCATAGTAAAGAATCCAAACAATATGTAAGTTAATAAAACCAAATGTCAAAGCCATACATGCCTTCCTTTCACAATCACCCCTACTCCGTTTTAGAAATTGAGATACAGTAATTACTTTAACTTTTAAAAAAAGCTGAAACAAAATATAAAAGTAATGCATCTGTAAGGAAAGTAGTTACCAACTAAGGCCAGGCACCGTGGCTCATGCCCTGTAATCCCAGCACTTTGGGAGGCCGAGGCTGGTGGATCACCTGAGGTCAGGAGTTAGAGACCAACCTGGCCAACATGGCAAAACCCTATCTCTACTAAAAATTCAAAAAATTAGCTGGGTGTGGTGGCTGGTGCCTGTAATCCCAGCTACTTGGGAGGCTGAGTCAGGAGAATTGCTTGAACCCAGGAGGCGGAGGTTGCAGTGAGCCAAGATTACTCCATTGCCTGGGCAATGAGAGCAAGACTGTGTTCCTCCCCATGACAAAATAATAATAAATAAAATAATTACCAAATAATTACTAAGTCTCCTGTGATCCTTGGTGTCCTCACTCCCTTAAATCTTAGTTGCTCCTTTGAATCTGTGCCACAATGAATAATTTAATAATCCTTTACGAGGGGCTGCAAGGTGGGAAATGGAAAATATGCAAGAATTTAAATCCAGCTGATGTTTGTCTTTAAGCCAGTGACCGTAGTCAGTAATAGTCACTAAAATAAATTTGTGTAAGGGAAGAAATGTGTAATGTAGGAGTGTTTTTATATTAAGGATTTTAACTCAACTTTTTGCTATGTCTTTATCAAATTAGACAGCATGGGTTATATACTGTACATTAGTAAATTTGTGTCTTCTCTTGTGCAGGGTGGTTATTTTGGTCAGATCAGAAACACTAAAAAATCCTCTCAGAGATTAAAGGATGCTCTGTTGGACCATGATCTTGCCCTTCCTCTCTGTCTCCTTATGGCTCAGCAGAGGAATGGGGTAATCTTTCAGGAAGGTGGAGAGAAACATTTGAAACTTGTGGGAAAGCTCTATGACCAGGCAAGTTAAAGTGGCTTTTATGTTTATGTACGTTTTTTAAATCCTGTTAAAGGAAGATGTTATAATTTGAAAAATGTCATTTTTGCACANTGAGACATCCTAATCTAATGTGAAATAGACATTCAGGAAATAGAGGCTATTTCTATGTAAATTATGATATTTAAGAGTTAGCTCCAAGAGATGTTTTATGTAAGACTGTCAATTAATTAAATATTACATCATTAAATTCCTGCAACTTCAGGTTGTTTGCATTTATATCTTTCCTGATGTCTGGAAATCTTAGTCGTAATAGAATAGCTTGTTTGATCACTCGTGCACGCTCTCTCTTTTCTTTTGTCTTTTTTTTTTTTTTTTTTTTTTTTTTTTTTTTTTTTTTTTTTTGAGGCAAGGCCTTACTCTGTTACTCAGACTGGAGTGCAGTGCATGATCTCAGCTCACTGCAGCCTTGACCTCCCTGGCTCAAGTGATCAGCCTGCCTCAGCCTCCCGAGTAGCTGAGGACTATAGGCGTGCACCACCTCACCTGGCTAAGTTTTAGATTTTTTTGTAGACTCGGGCTCTGCCATGTTGTGCAGGCTGGGTTGCTATCTCTTTCTTTGTGTTATAGTTGATGATAGTTAAACACATTTTGTGGGCCAATCTTAGGTTTTGGTACTTGATATTTATAAATACATTCTATAAATAAAGTTTTCTTTTTTTAAGGGCAAAGGAATTGACTTCTGTTTGCCTACGGTTATTATCTTATTTGATTTAGGTAAATATATTCCACTAAAAGTGATGAAATACAGCTTGGCATTTAAGAGACCTAGTTGGCTTGTAAAGCCTTGGGTTAGTCAACCTGTCAGGGCCTTGGCATCTTTTTTGTAATATGATTATGTGATTATATCTGTAGATGGTCTCTAAAGTCTTTTTAAGTCGTAAAATTTCAATTCTTAATTGTTAAAATATTCCTAAAATGACTTCTTACTCACTTTGGAAAATATGTTGATTTTGTCTTATTTTTTAAATGTAGTGTCATGATACCCTGGTGCAGTTTGGCGGGTTTTTAGCATCTAATCTGAGCACAGAAGATTATATAAAGCGAGTGCCTTCAATTGATGTACTCTGTAATGAATTTCATACACCCCATGATGCAGCATTTTTCCTGTCTAGGCCAATGTATGCCCATCATATTTCGGTAAGTACAAGTGCCTTTGCTGCCGTTTAAGAATGATCCAAATTACTTCTTAATGGTTTTATCTGTAAATACATTTCACTACATATTTTGGGGGAAGGTCTTGGCCCTTAAACTGGGATCCCTTCTTTGTGTCTGGTAGGGACTCAGAGCTGTGTAGTAGAGGTATACAAAAAAGGTGATGAGAAATTTGGAGCCTAATTGATCATTTAATCAGACATCTGCTGTTAGTGTTTACATATCAACTGCTACAGTTTCCCACTTCTTTTCTAACTGTTACTTGATTTAATTATCACTTTGTTAGTGCTATGCAGAAATTCTTGTGTTATGTATACACTCTGAAGGGGAAAAGGCAATAAGAGAGTGGTGTTAGGCTGCTTCTTCCCCTTCAGATCCTCTCAATCCAGAGAATTGTATGCTGTCTTTGTGTAATGTCTTATTGTTGCCACACCCTATGGTAGATCAGTCTCAGCTATACAAGAGGGTACCTGATTTCTTCAGGTACCTAAGAATTGCTTCATCTTAGGAATTCTGACCTGCCCTCCTGTGCTAAGTGAACACACTAATCAGCATTATGGAACCCTAGAAACAGGAACACCTGGTTGTCTGAGGTTGGCTGAACTTTGCCAGGTCAGAAAATGGAGCAGGCCATTCAAGCTACCGTTTCTCTCTTACTTGTGTAAAATATTATCTTTGTCTTTTAAGAGATAACAAAAATCTAAACAAAGAAAGGGCATTTCCTTCTCAGACTTGTAAGAAAACAGAAAACTATATGGAAGTGGCTGTATAGCCAAGTCAGAGATAAGTCTTTTATCTATAGGCAACATGCCACTCTCTGGAAAAGGGGTTTCCCAGCAGCCTTGGTTTCACTGGATGGGCATCCAAGCTACCCTGAGGATCCTTGCTTTTGCTTCTTGAGTGAAAGCCTCTGTTGAGGAGCCTTCATTGAGACAATGAAATGTATATTAGATGACTGCTGTGTCCCCTCTATAGATTGACTATCGGCAGGCTCTCTTGAGGATCATTCAGCCACATGTTGCTCAGATTTTTTTTTTTTTTTTTTT
>NW_016107547.1:2102167-2111643 GCF_001604975.1 Cebus imitator | reverse complement strand
GTCTTGCTCTGTCTCCCAGGCTGGAGTGCAGTGATGCAATCTCAGTTCACTGCAGCCTCCACCTCCTAGGTTGAAGCAATTCTCCTACCTCATGTTCCCAGCTAGCTGGGATTACAGGCGCCTGCCACCACACACAGCTGAGTTTTGTATTTTTAGGGGTTTCGCCATGTTGGCCATGCTGGTCTCAAACTCCTGACCTCAGGTGATCCACCTGCCTTGGCCTCCCAAAGTGCTGGCATTACAGGCGTGAACCACTGCATCTGGCCTGCTCAGATTCTTGAGGCGAGATTTTTGAACAATAGAAGTACAGCAATAATTGTGGATATCAGTTCTATTCTGTAAGTCTAGTTTCCTAGGTGATTTGAGATGTAGAACTGTTATGTCTCTTCATGTGACTGAAGATGTGAACTTGAAGTGGGAGTTAAACTGACTTTAGACAAAGACATACTCATCCTGGGTAAATATGAAGTATAGCTATCTTTTCTGACCAAGTCTGTTTTTCTAACTAGATAGTGACTATGGGGTGACTAGCAATAGAAATCACAGATTCAGACCCAGAGGACTGGGGAGATGGGAGCTATCGTGTAACCCCCTCATACCTATAAACTAATTTTTAGTTTTAATTGTTGAAGTTGAGGTCCACCTTGAGGCACAGGTCTGAAAGATACACTTTTACCTAGTTCATATTCTAGATCTTGCCCAGAACAGGTAACTAGGCTCTCTTATGCAGATAGCATCAACCCTATTTTATCCTGTTTTGTTAGAACCTTAGCAGAAGTCATTCTGCTCATCTAGATTAATATTACTTGTCTTCAATAAGACCTGTCCTCTAAATAAACTGTTTTCCCAACTGCTGTTCCCTGTGGTTTCTGATGCAATTGGGACTCCTCTCATAACTAATGTTCTCTGTAACTTTGCCACTTATGTGGTCTTAGTAGTTATCAGCATGCTCTCTAAAATGGGGATAACAACATAAATCTTTGGACTTATAAAACAATTGTCAAATTCTCAGGTCCGGTTTGAGAACCCTCCTTGAAGAAAGAGAATGTTGTGTGCTTTTAGTGCAGTGAGCCTGGGAGCGCATAGCAGCACCCAGCGCACTCAGGAAGGAAGAAGGCAGGTAACTGAGCTGTAAGGAGCTGAGACTCTTTTGCCTGTCACAGCGTAGAACTGGAAGCAGAACCTTTGATCATCTTGTTTTCGGTTACGTGTTTAGCACAAATAGAATGATTTAAGTAATATTCTAACATAAAGAAGAAACTAGTTTTAGGACTTCCCTTAGGTTATATTAAGGCTGATAACTAACCTAAACAGAAATTTTCTGGGTGAGAGCCATTTCATCCTAAAGGGACTGAAGGACATGAAGCAATAGCAGCAACTATGTGTTTTTGTGTGTGTGTGTGTGTGTGTGTGTGTGTGTGTGTGTGTGTGTGTAGAGAGAGAGAATATATTTGGCATACACATATCTCTGGAGCTCCTCCCATTGTACTAACATTTTTTTCCCCCCATACTATTAAGAATATGGCCATCTCTGACTTTTCCCCAAAATTAGGATAAACCAATCAGGTGAAAGAAGCTGCAGCATCAGTTCTCACCTGCTTTAAACTTCAATATACCACAGCTTTTCACAGAAAAATTTATTTGGCTAAGCATTAGGGTAATGATTTGATCCTAATTTGCCTGGGGCTTTCCCAGTTTTAGCACTAAAGTCTTATATCCTCAGAAACCCCTGAATCCCCAGGAAACCCTGACAATTGGTCACCCTACTTAGCAGCCTTAAAACAAATTTCTCATAACTTTTCTTAGTGTTGATCCAGCTTTTTTTTTTTTTTTTTTTTTTTTGAGTCAGTGTCTCACTCTGTCACCCAGGCTGGAGTGCAGTGGTGCAATCTCAGCTCACCGCAACCTTGACCTCCTGGGTTCAAGTGATTCTCCTACTTCAGCCTCCCAGGTAGCTGGGACTACGGGCGCCCCACACCACGCCCAGCTAATTTTTTATATTTTTTGTAGAGATGGGGTTTTGCTATGCTGGCCAGGTTGATCTCAAACTCCTGACCTCGAGTTATCCGTCCACCTCAGCCTCTTGATCCAGCTTTTTAATTGACACATTTTAATAGTTGGTAGGGACTACATGTAGTGATACTACATCCTGTCCTAGTTGGCTGTTACTAGTTGCATTCTTCCTCTTTTCTCATGTTAAGACCTTCTGTTTGTTGGCTTGAATATCTCAAAAGCAGGATTGGAAACCCTGCTTGTTCAATCCCTGATACAGGAGCAAGAGGGTATAGGGTGATATGGATGAGGGGGATATGCATATACCCTATTCACTTTACTCCACAGGTTAGATTAGATAAGAATCCTCTGAAAATCTCCTAGTTAGCACTTAGTACTAAAGATTGGAATAGCTTCCAGGGATTATTTGTCTTAAAATAAATGTTGTTGGGAAGAAACTAGAATTTCTGTAACAGTTTTGAGATTGGTCATCTTTTGATTCTTTAAAAGGGAATATAGATTTTTATACCATGAAAGTCAAAGCTATAAATTATGTTGTGTGTGTATGTATGTATGTATGTATATTTACTTTTTATCTCCAGTCAAAGTATGATGAACTTAAAAAATCAGAAAAGGGAAGTAAACAGCAACATAAAGTTCATAAGTACATAACATCATGTGAGATGGTGATGGCGCCTGTCCATGAAGCAGTGGTCTCCTTACATGTTTCCAAAGTCTGGGATGACATCAGCCCTCAATTCTATGCCACGTTCTGGTCATTGACAATGTATGACCTTGCAGTTCCACACACCAGCTATGAACGAGAAGTCAATAAACTTAAAGTCCAGATGAAAGCAATTGATGACAATCAAGAAATGGTAAGTTTTTGTTCTAGTACTTCAAGTGCAATAACTTTATGGTATTCAGTGTTACCTATATTTTGAGATTGTTTCAGCTCTGGTTCCTTAAAATGGTGGTCTTGTTGCTATATAATATTTTCTTAAATTGGGTTTAATAGTTACTTCTGAGTGGAGGGCCAGGAGGTTGGTGACTAGGTGGAGGTTATGATTAATCAAAAATTATTTGAGGGTCCTTTTCTACTGATGACTGTGCTAATAACTTAAAATGATTCATGTGACTCTAATAGCAAGAGCAGTAGTTCTCAAGAGGAAAGTCCTTTAGGAGAAGATTATTGAAAAGCTGAGTCTTGAGCTGGATAGGCCTTGAAGGTAGATTAGGTTTGGAAATACGGAAGCAAATACGGCGGTCACCATAGGGTTCCAGCAAAGATAGGAAGTAGATTGAGGTTTAGGAAGACCACTTTTACTGATTCACTTTCATGTAGTGAATGTACTTAGTGATACATATGAATAGTTATGATGGGGCCAGATTGTATAGGGCATTGAAAATCAGGGAGAAAAGTAGACGTGGTACAATTGAGAGCTATTTTAGTTTTCTGAGCAGGGGAGTAATAATGGTAAAAAATGGTACTTAAAAAAGATTACTCATGACAGCAGTATGAAAGATGCTTTTGACAGGGGAAAGGACTAGCATTAGGCTAAAGAGCAGCTAGGTGGCTTTTTAGGCAATCTATTGTGAGAGCATGGACTGATGGAGGTAGTGGCATTGTACAAGACTTGTAAACAAGTCTTGGTATAAAGGAAAAGGAAGAGTCAAAGATTTCTCTATGCCTGACACTAGTAGTATTAGTGTTGCAAATTTAGCTATTTTGATGGTGTATGAAGCCTCCATGACAGCGTTATAAATGTGTTGAATGAAGATGAAAGTAGCACATTCAAGTGGACCTATATTCATATTGAAGTAATTATAAATTATCAGCCCTTATCTCTGTAAACTTTTCAGTTGAAAGAAGAAGGGTAATGTGCATATGGTTAGAAAAGTATCTAATTTATTCTTTGTAGCCCCCAAATAAAAAGAAAAAAGAGAAGGAGCGCTGTACTGCTCTTCAGGACAAGCTTCTTGAAGAAGAAAAGAAACAGATGGAACATGTACAGAGAGTTCTACAGAGATTGAAACTGGAAAAGGACAACTGGCTTTTAGCAAGTAAGTTGTTGGAATTGTTACATTCCTGATGCTGGTAAATGACAGAAAACAAAACGTTTAGTATTTTAGAGGTGTTAAAGTGTATTATGCTTGTGTTTCAACTCAGTGTTCCCTATCTCATTCTTTGGTTATTTGTTGATGCAGAATCAACTTCACATTCACTGGAGGAACTGATACATTTTGCTGGTGAAGTTAATTAACTTATAACTGCAATATTGACAGCTTGTCATTCAGCTTTTCTGTATAAAACATATTTTTGGAGAAATCATAGATAGAAAAAATGTCCACAGCATAAAAATGATAGTCTTATCTCAGGCATGAGCTTTGGTTACAAACTATAAATAGTTTGTGGTTTTATAGTGTTCTCTGCACTAAAGGTAATATATTGTCATGTTCAGTGGCTTTGAGGCCCTTGAGGAAGAAGTTTACAACTTAATATATTCTTCCTTTATTTATAGAATCTACCAAAAATGAGACCATCACAAAATTTCTACAGCTGTGTATATTTCCTCGATGTATTTTTTCAGCAATTGATGCTGTTTACTGTGCTCGTTTTGTTGAATTGGTACATCAACAGAAAACTCCAAATTTTTCCACACTTCTTTGCTATGATCGAGTAAGTTCTCCTTATTGCGACCTTAAAAAAATTCTCACACAAAGATAGCTAACATTATTATCTATAGAGATATTATTGTGTGTGTGGTTAAAAAGCATGAACTCAAGAGCCAAGTGTCTAAACTTGAATCCTAGCTTTACTATTTTCTAGCTGTATGATCTTTGCCTAGTCATTTAACCTCTCTGTGACTGTTTTCTTATCTGTAAAGCATAAATAACCTGCTTCATAAGATTGTTGTGAGGATTAAATGAATTACTACACATAAAAAGCACCTGATATGTAATAGGCACTCAAGGTTAAACTATTAACTGTTTGAGTTTACATGTATTATCATAATTGGTAGAACTCTTTATTCTTAACCTTCAGTTCTTAAAAAAAAAAAATTTACACCTTCACACACACATAAAAGCAGGGAAGCTTTTCAATATGGTCATATTCACATTTTGCGTTTAGCTTTTTTCTTATATTAGTACATTTTGTGGTTTAAAAACATAATGTATGTTCCAGCATGTCAGTTGCCTATTTCTAATTTATATCTGCATTTCCTCTGTTTACTGTCCCCGTAAACCCAGTCATATGTGTGGCTAAGTCATTAAGAAACTATTATATAATAATAATGATAGTTTTTTTTCCTGTCAAATCAGCTTTCTTTATAAAAATTATTGTTTTGGGTGTTTGCTTTATGAATGCACTATTTCCCCACAAAAGCCAAAATCTCCAAAGGTCACTGGAGTGTCAGTATATAAAGGGAATATACATTTTTGATGAAGCTTACCTGTTTATTATGACTTGCTATAAGAGAATTTTCTAATATTTTCAACTGATTTTGACCTTGATTTGTTTATATTTTTAAAACATTTTTTCCTGTAGGTTTTCTCTGACATAATTTACACAGTTGCAAGCTGTACTGAAAATGAAGCCAGTCGATATGGAAGGTTTCTTTGCTGCATGTTAGAGACTGTGACCAGGTGGCATAGCGATAGAGCCACATATGAAAAGGTATCACTAATAGAAACCCTTATATTTTACCTGTGTATATAATGACCACATCCAGTAATGTCTAGATTGTAAAACCATGTTTATAAGCACAATTAATTCATTATTAAAAAGTGCTGTATACTTTTTTATTCTATCTCAAACTGACATTCCAAAGTAATATCTTTATATAAGTTGAACTTTTTATGACATGATGGTTTTATGTGGAAACATTGATCTAGTCTACTTAAGTTTCAGTTTCTGCTATTTTGTGGATCACAATTTTTCTTTAAACGTGACAAACATTGTTTCCTTAGGAATGTGGAAACTATCCAGGATTCCTTACCATATTGCGGGCAACTGGATTTGATGGTGGAAATAAGGCTGATCAATTAGACTATGAAAATTTTCGACATGTTGTACATAAATGGCATTATAAACTAACCAAGGTAAAAAAAAATTGAAATTTTCAAAGGTAAATTTTTCTCTTTATACTTGCATAATAATGAATCTTAAAATGTTTGTTGTAGGCATCGGTACATTGCCTTGAAACAGGCGAATATACTCACATCCGGAATATCTTGATTGTGCTAACAAAAATACTTCCTTGGTACCCAAAAGTTTTGAATCTGGGTCAAGCTTTGGAAAGAAGAGTACACAAAATCTGCCAAGAAGAAAAAGAGAAGAGGCCAGATCTATATGCATTGGCTATGGGGTAACAAAATTATATTTTAATGTGATTTACAAGACTAGATGACAGAAGGATTCTGAAGACTTTAAAATGTTTTACAGTGTTGAAGTTTATCTTCTGCCTTCAGGAGATTATGGGAGATTATGCGATCATGTTCCCACAGGCTGGTGAGAGTTACCACTTCTGATTATCAACTTCCGGTCTATACTGGATGATAGTTTCAAAATTCATATATAATATTTCTTGATTGGGAGGAAATATAATTTTATCATCATAGTTACCAGATCTTCAAGAATAAAAGAAAAAAGCCATCTTAGTTTTAGTATTAGTTTATAGTGAAATTGTTATTTTTAAGAGAGTTGGGCATTCTATAAAAACCTTTAAGAACTTACTAAAAATTAGTATTTTTTTAATTCTCTAGAACCACAGAGTAGAATGAATAACTTGCTAATTTTATTCTTAAAAACCTCATGTTTGTGTTTTTTGATTTGTGTTTGTATATTTAAACACTTTGTGCGACTTTCAGCTACTCTGGGCAGTTGAAAAGTAGAAAGTCATACATGATACCTGAAAATGAGTTTCATCACAAAGACCCCCCTCCGAGGAATGCAGTTGCCAGTGTGCAAAATGGGCCTGGTGGTGGGCCTTCTTCATCATCAGTAGGAAGTACATCTAAATCGGATGAAAGCAGTACTGAGGAGACTGGTATGCTTACTTGTAGAAGCTTATAAGTAATATATTTTATTTCAACAAAGTGAAATGTTTTGTATCACAGAACAAGTACAGTGCTGACTTAGTATTACTTTTTATTCCCTAGATAGGAGTATATAAGTGTTAAGAAGTAATCAGCCTGCTGCTTCTTTCTAATTATTCTCTAATCATTTTGCTGTGAAATTGTAGTTTATTTACATCTAGGGGTTTGTTAAATAAAACCTTACTTTTATTTCAGATAAATCAAGGGAGAGATCTCAGTGTGGTGTGAAAGCTGTTAATAAAGCTTCTAGTACCACACCTAAAGGGAATTCAAACAATGGAAATAGTGGCTCTAACAGGTAGGAACACTGTGCCATATGTCATAATTCTAAATTCTTTTTTAAAATGATTTTTATGTATTTTTTTTTGAGACGGGGGTCTTGCTATGTTGCCTAGGCTTATCTCGAACTTCTGGCCTCAAGCAATCTGCCTGCCTTGCCTTTCTACACTGCTGGGATTAGAGGCATGAGCCACTGCGCCTGGCCCTCATAATTCTGATTTCTTATGTGGATCCTCATGAGTAGAAGGGGAGTGGTTGTTGAGTAATGTGAAAAGTCATTTATGTTGGCCTTTGAAATTTTCTTTTTACCCTATTTACTGATATGCTTTACATCCTAATTATGTTTTATATCATTATGCTTTGTATAACAACTTTGTTTCTCCTGCTGGGTTATGCAGGGGAATGTAGATGTGAAGTTAAAAAAATATTTTAGGATAGAGTGATTGCTGTGAACAATTTGAGTAAGGACAGACATAAGAAAAGCCTACACTAATTTAAGTAGTACTCCATCCAGCTAAATAATCTGTTTCCTGATAGTATTTCCCTTGCTTGGTTTGTGAGGTATATATTTGGATTTTACCATGTTATTCTGATAGATTATGAATATATGCCAAAAAAGAGCCTGACATTATTTTAATAATAATTTTCTTTTTTTTTTTGAGGCAGAGTCTCTTTCAGTCACCTAGGCTGGAGTGCAGTGGCATGATCTTGGTTCACTACTGCAACCTCCGTCACCTGGGTTCAAGCGATTCTTGTGCCTCAGCCTCTCCGGTAGCTGGGATTAGAAGCTACAAGCATGCGCTACCACACCTAGCTAATTTTTTGTGTGTTTTTAGTAGAGATAGGGTTTCGCCATGTTGACCAGGCTGGTTTCAGACTCCTGGCCTCATGTGATCTGCCTGCCTTGGCTTCCTAAAGTGCTGGGCGTGAGCCACTGTGCCTGGCTAATAATTCTTCTTAATCTGCAGTTCATGAATTTGTTTAGTATTTACTGGATAAAGAAATAGTTCCTTTTCTGTTTGTTTGTTTGGTTTTTTTTGTTTGTTTTTTTGGTTTTTTTTGAGACGGAGTCTTGTTCTGTCACCCAGGATGGAGTACAGTGGCATGATCTTGGTTCGCTGCAACCTCTGCCTCCCAAGTTCAAGAGATTTTCGTGCCTCAGCCTCCAGAGTAGCTGGGATTACAGGTGTGTGCTACCATGCCCAGCTAAGTTTTTTCTATTTTTAGTAGAGACGGGGTTTTACCATGTTGGCCAGGCTGGTCTCAAACTCCTGACCTCAAGTGATCCACCCTCCTCGGCCTCCCAAAGTTCTGGGATTACAGGCGTGAGCCACTGCACCTGGCCATTGTTTCTTCCTTTTTACTTGTCTTAAAGTTGTCCTTTAGTTTTCAAAGGACACCACCTTAGTTCTAGTATTTTTGAAGTTAGTAAGAAACGCTTTATGATATATTTTATCATATATCAGACGGGATATATTTTTTGATTATTTGTCTTAAAATCCCATGTTTTTATTTTTAAGCAACAAAGCTGTTAAAGAAAATGACAAAGAAAAAGGGAAAGAGAAGGAAAAAGAGAAAAAAGAAAAGACTCCAGCTACTACTCCAGAGGCCAGGGTACTTGGTAAAGATGGTAAAGAAAAACCAAAGGAGGAGCGGCCAAATAAAGATGAAAAAGCAAGAGAAACCAAGGAAAGAACGCCAAAGTCTGACAAAGAAAAAGAAAAATTCAAGAAGGAAGAAAAAGTTAAAGATGAGAAATTCAAGACCACTGTCCCCAACGCAGAATCAAAATCAAGTCAAGAAAGGGAAAGAGAGAAGGAGCCATCCAGAGAGAGAGATATAGCAAAGGAAATGAAATCAAAGGAAAATGTTAAAGGAGGAGAAAAAACGCCAGTTTCTGGGTCCTTGAAGTCACCTGTTCCCCGATCAGATATTCCAGAGCCTGAAAGGGGCAAGTTTACCATTCTTTCTATATGCTTACCTTTTGTTATTTAAATGTATAGTTGGTTACTGTCTCCTAGTTTTGGTAGGTTACATAGGGATTTTGCTAGGGGAACTTGATTGCCTTACAAGTTGGTGTGGTTTTTTTTTTTTTTTTTTTTTTT
>NW_016107547.1:2087585-2102082 GCF_001604975.1 Cebus imitator | reverse complement strand
TTTTTTTAAGTGTTTAGAAAACTAAAAATATACCTTATTCTGACTATTTCTTTTTGTCTTAACAGAACAAAAACGCCGCAAAATTGATACTCACCCTTCTCCGTCGCATTCCTCCACAGTAAAGGTTAGTATAGCCTGAGGAAGGCAGCGTCCATGTTAGGCTGACCTGTTTGGAATACCAGTGTCCTGACTTCCTTCAAGTCTTATGCCAAGCATTCACTGGAGCCACTGGAGGTTTTATATTGCATTAGAAAATGAATTTTTCTATATTGGTGGACTGATTTTTTTTTCCTATTATTTTTATTATAAAAATGTTCAAACTTCAAGGACTTGGCACTAATTTTGTAGTGTTTCAAAGTGCAAGAGAAATTTTACCCAGAAGTGCCTCAGCTGCTTTACGCAGTCTTTTTTGGAGTGCAATGGTAGCTACAAGCAAACAAATCTTTTCAGCAGAATGAAGCCTATTTTTCAGCATATTGAAGAATATATAGCACTGAAGACTTCCTGGATGATACAGGATAAACAAGTTACCTCTGAATTCAAGCTTCTTGATGAGCATCATACCGATATGTGCCTTCTAAGAAGGAGTCTTGAAAGGAGTTCCATTTTAAAGTCTCCTTGGTGATCAGTTCTCCTGTAGTTGTGTATATTCAGTGAGCATGCAGCTTCTGTTGTATCTTCCCTTGGAGGTTTGTTTATACCCTTATTGGGTTCCCAACAAGTTGAACCTTCCGTTACGATAAAAGCAGATGTGGCATCCAATCCTACCACCCAGCAAAGAGAAACCCCAGGCATTCAACTGCAGCACAAAATCGTGGGTGTAGCCTTCTTGAAGACTCAGGGTAGCCATTCCTTGCTCCACATTTAATTTTAATTCTAAAGTCATCTAATTTCATGGAATCTTTGAATTTGCAGTACGTTGAACTTTTTAAAAACTGTAAGTTACTAATTCTTCATGAAAGCACTGTGGTGGAATATTGTAGTTGATTTCTTTTTCTTTCTTTTTCTTTTAATGCTTTTTTTTTGTGTGTGTAGGAGGTGTGAGATTCACCATGATAGGCACTTTGCAAAAAAAAAAAAAAAAGTGATTAATCTTATATATTTTGTTTTCTGGTTAATGCAATGCCACTGAGTTTTCCAGCTAAGATTTAAAAAATATGTATATTTATATTAGAGTTAAAAGTAAAGTAAAATGTGAAACCTCCCAATTAAAGAAGAACTATAAAAAATATAAGGCAATGTTCTTCCACAGTGACCTCCAGTATTTTAAATTTTTTGTGGAGAAAAAAATGTTTTGCTTTCTTAAATCTCTTAAGTTATCTATAGCTTAAGTAGAGAGAGATGAAAAGTGTGGCATTAACATTTATTTTAAAATTCTGAACAGGGAATGATGTTTATTTCTTACATTGAGTACTTTTAATTTAGTTTTTTAACATTACAATTCCATTACATGGTTTTGTTTTTGTTTTTATTGTTGATATTCATATTGATGATGACATCATGAAATTTATCCTCACAAGAAGTAGCTGGTTTATTTCCAGGTTACAGCCATACTTCCCAAAGTTCCTCTGGGTTCTGAGAACTATGCCAGCTCACCTGTCATCTCCATTCATTTTCTACAGGACAGTCTCATCGAACTCAAGGAATCTTCAGCAAAGGTTTGAGTCTTTTAAAATCATCATGCCTAAGTAAACCAAATGTTCTTTACTTATTTTACTTAATAGATGCCCTCACCCTAGTACATTCAGTAAGCTGAGATCAGTGGGAAAAAGTACTCTGCTTACATTGAATAACCTTCAAAAATATTAAATGTTAAAACTGAAAAAACAGATGACAATGGTCCCTTTTAATGCGATTGTTACAAAATATATGTAATGTACCAACATTTCTATCATCTCTCCTTCCTTGCTGTGCTATACATTCTCCTTTTATGCTTCAAAATCTGGAAGTAAGTTTAACATTCAGGGAAGAGGTTATTGGTTTGTTTTGGGTTTATTTAATTTTTCAAAACAAATCTGCCAGGCTTTCTGACTGTTTTAGACAACCCAAAATACCAAAAAATAAATTCAGTGCATTCACATATCTGTTTTAAAAATGGACCTCATCTCAGTCCGTAAAAATTCTTTATGTATCCTTTGCTGAGGTACCTTTCTGGTAGTTGTAGCACAATATCAGAAGATACAGTTAATGTGAAATAATCATTCCCATGGAGGGGAATACTCAGTGGTTGTGTTTACATGTCAGTATTAATTCTTATCTGTTATTCTACTTTCTTGAGTATTCTAAAAATAGCGTGCAGTTTGTGTATCTTATTACAGAGTTTATTACAGTATTATAGTTGAGTTGTCCATTGTTCATGTTGTTTTGTCTTTGTTATAAAATGTGGTCCTTCAAATTTTCTACTTTGCCTCCTCTTACAAGCTACAAGCAAATGAAATCTGCTTAGCAGAATGGAGCCTATTTTTCAGCATAAATATTGCTTACCATAATTAAAATAGAACTCTGCTGAGCATGATTTCTTTACTGGTGGACCAAATGAAATTTTGAAACAGAGCCAGCTGACATTACTAACTGCTTTTAGATGTGTAGATTTATGATGAAATGTCTGTGGGTATTAGGTAAATAAGCACTAATTTTTAACAGTTTATATTAGTCAGTGTACCTGCATCCTAAAATTGTAGCATTGTTTTTAGAATATACTGTATTAATCAAAAGTCTCAGCTATACTGGGATAACTTCCATTTACTTTTATTTTTTTCTGATTTGAATGGATGTTTTATTTGAAGTAGATATTGGGATTATTCTGAAATATGCTACTGAAGTACAAGCCAAAATAACATATTAGACACATCAGCTTAATATTATTTTTGAAAATTCTAAACATTCAACATGTTTTTGTTTTTTGGTGTTAGCCATAATGTCACAATACTAATGAGAATTTTCAGTACCTAGTAGGAGTTATAAAAATGTTGATATCAGGTTGGAATTATATACTACTGTTTTTTATTACATGGGATCATTATTTAAAATGATGTTCCTATTTAGGTTAGTTTTGGAAAGCTTTATTTATATTTCAATTTTGAAATCTATAGAACCTTCATTTAAAGTAAACTTTTTATTGGCTAACTTAAATATATATTGCAATATAGTAGGTTTTTAAAACCGGTTTTTATTTGTTTGTGTTAGTCTTAACCATCAGTGGGTTGTGTGGGCTATTTCAAATTAATGGGCTAACAGTGTTAACTTGTGAATATTTATTTACTGAAATACTTTGAAGCATTTTGTAACCTGCTGTTTAATTGGATTTTCTAATCGATGATGGTTCCTCACATTTGTGAAAAGGCCTTTTGAAATATGTACTGTCTCATTGCATGCTCATAACAGTGCTGTGAGGTAGACATGGCAGGTGGATAATGTCTTTTTGACAAATGAGAGACCGAAAGTTCTTTAGCTTTCCTAGTTAACACCTTGTTAGTATCAAAACATGAACTAAAATTGAGATTCATTGATTCCTAGCACCACTCATTTCAACAATAGTTGAAAGGGTTTTTGTAACTCCTTTAGTGTGTTTGCCTTGGTTTTTAAAAATTAATAGCGATTCAAGTCAATCTCTCACATCCCCCCTTTTTAAAAGTGGTGTTTTGTGGGCATTTAGAATTTAATAGATTTATTCCACATGCAACCAGAAAAAATTGAAAATGGCATATACATATGCTTCTAAAAATTATGTGACTCCTACTACTTTTCAGATCCTTAGTATTTAGCATAGTACCTGGCAGTAAGATTAGGTATTCAATAAATATTTGAAATAATCCCTTAAGTCTTTGTACTTTGGTAAAGCATGCAAAGTACTAGTTTGCATAGTAACTGGTGTTGCATTTTTATGTATCTAGAAAGTTTAATAGCATATGAATGCCTTAGAAAAAAATTTCACTGGACTTTGAGTGATCTCCAAAATTGATTATCTATAGCCTCACTGTTTCTGGGGTAGCGTTTTCTAGAGGGTTTGGAAGATTCGCATCTGTTTTCATAATTATCTTATCACTTGTACATATAAAATTCTCTCCCTGCTTTAGTTTGACTTTTTAGTTGTGCTTTGTATAATTCTCTTTATTATTTATTTGCTATTTTTACTTTCTAATTCGTGGTAAAAGCAATACACGGATTTAGCTTTTCAAATGAGATTAGCTAAAAGAAGAAAAAATCTGGCTTAGTATCCAAATCTTTTCTGTCAGTTCACTCTTTGCCCTTAGTTTCCAAATAGTGTATTTCTCGTTTTGATCAATTGGGTTTTGATGTAGCAATTTTAAATGCCAGCTACATTTGATAAAGAAAATGTTAAAAAAGTACTTGTTCTAGTAATCAACCTCTCTGTAATTTAAGAGGGCATCAGTAACCACCTCAAGACAGAATTTAGCTTTTAATTTGTTTACCATCTTAAAATGAGGATTTACAACCAAACCCAAGCTTAAAAGTGAGACTCTCTTTATATAATTTGGTGAAGCTTTAATAAAATCAATGGAGCAATGTTTTCTAAAGCAGATTTTGAAAATCAGTCAAATTCTTTTTTGGACCTTAATGATCCCAATGTCAAAAATAAAAGCCAGTCAAGAACAAAACCCAGCAATGCTACGTGCAAATTCATTTAATGAATCCTTAATTTTATTTGGCAAACTTGAGTACTCACTGTGTGTACAAGGTACCAGGAAGTATGTAAAAGTAGAAAGGCACCTTAGCTCTCCTACCATACTGGAAACTATGTTACAGACAAAAATGTGTGACATGAAGTTAGTAGGGAGCACCCGTCATGAAAAAGGTAAATATAAAATAATGGAAAGTGAGTTGCAGGGTTGAGGGATGGTTGAATGCTAATGACTTTCAGCCATCTTTGAAGGTTAAGTAGGATTGCAGGAAGTTAAGATAAAAACAAACAACCATTCTAGTAATGAGAACTGCTGGAAAGGACAGATGTTAGGGAGCAGTGATAGCCACAGCATAGAATGCATTGGGTTGCTATATGCATCTAATTCATTAGGCAATGAGAAACTGTATGTTTTATGCAAAAGATTATTATCCGAACTATTCTGAAGAAGGAATTGAATTGGGTACTGAACTAAGAATTTCTGATTGTGTATCAGTTGAGCTATGTGACTTCTTATGTCAAGAATGAAGTATTTGAACATTAATGCCAGAAGTAAGTTCTAGAAAAATTTCTTAATTTCTCGCATTACGAAAAGCAAGTAAGCCCAGTTCAAAACTTCATTATTAACAATGGTTGTGTGTGTGTGTGTATGGATTTATGATCACAAACCTTTTTTTTTTTTTTTTTTACTTTTATTGGCAAAAATTAATACTTAGAGAAGTCTTGAGTATTGCAGTAATATATGATTTCCTTTGTCTTAATCATAAATAATATTAAGATATGAATAAATCTCACAATTAGAAAAATTCTTGAAGTGTCATTTAAGACATAGCCAGCAAGAGCATCTTTTAGACAAGTACTTTTATGACTATTTATCATTCTCTTGCTCTTTGTTATTAATAAGCGTTTTGTCTGTTTTATTTCGTCAACTTTTAAACATTGAAATTTTAAAGAGTCTACTTCTGCATTCTATGGCAGTATTTCTGAGCCAACTGAATTGAAAGTGTTTGGTGTTAAAAAATAAGTGTTTAATTCTCAAACCGATGGTGGTCTTTTTTCATGTATTCCTTTGAATACCAAAGGATTTCTTCATGTAAAAATATTTGAGTTTTGACTCACTATTCTATTTGTTCCTAAGGTAAATCTAGCATTGTGTAGTTATGTAATGAGTTATATTCAGTGTTTTGCTGCATAATACTTTTAATGTTTTAAACATAGGCTTGTAGCACAGTTATAAATGCCATTAAGGTTAGGTACCTGATTATTTCCTGACTACTTCCTAAATATTTTATTTTACAGCATAGTTCCATATTTACAACTCACCTAAGAAGAGCTATCTCTCAATTATTTAGTTAGAATATCCTTGATGTTTGGCTGTTTTGCCTATAGCCCTTTTGGCAGAGAAAGAATAGGCAGAGGAGAATATTAATTCATTATTTTTTAGTCTTTTGAGTTGTTTAATCATCCTTAGCTGACTAGATGGTTTTCTGAGGTATTTAGAACCAGGAAGACAAATTTCACAGTTAATTGTGATTATTTTGATCGAAATTGGAATGCTTTCAGAAGTAGAGAACATGCAGCTTTTATATTTGTAAAAAAATAATTTAGGATAATCTTTGCATGGTTCATACCGAGGCAGAAAAGAATTAGTAGCAAAATCATGGCTAGGTTTTATTTTTATATTTTTGCCCGTTGTCATTATTGACTGCCTGTCAGTGGATGGTAAGACTATTTAAAATTTCCTTGATGGTGTAGAGATTTTTTTGTTTTTAACAGAGAAAGTCCAGTTACTATTTTTCATATATGGACTCTTGTAATGGTGGTTATAGGTCTTTACAATAGAGCTATAAGGAATCCTCTAGCTTGTGAATTTACTAATGAGTCTCAGTTGAGGCACAGATGAACTGGAGTTTAAATGGTAATTTTTATGAGGCCAAGAATTGCAACTTTGTATAATATGTGCCATGTCCTTTTATTTTACCTCTTATAATCCGGATAGCTGACCAGTTTTGACTCTGGGTATAATTCCCAATTGTGTTTCATTTAATAAACAAATGATGCCAATGCTGGAAAACTAATAATCTTCAGTAATATTGCCTTAATTTAACAGCTCTACATTAATCATACTCCTCCACCACTGTCCAAGAGTAAGGAGAGAGAAATGGACAAGAAAGATTTGGACAAGTCAAGGGAAAGATCCAGAGAAAGAGAGAAAAAAGATGAAAAGGACAGGAAAGAGCGGAAAAGGGTTTGTAATTTTTTTAAACTAGTTTGGAAAGCTCATTATCATGTATACCAGTGTGTATGTTGCCTTTTAAAAAATACTAGTTTGTTCCATAGTAGTCTGTTAGTTAATGATTTCATTGATATTTTTACCCTGAAGTCTTTGCATCTTCTACATTAATAAGGATCTTCAGCCTAGTAATCTCTACCAGCTCTGCTTGTCTTTCATGCCATTTTATCTAGTGTGTGATACTGCTGCAAATAATATCCTCCATTGCTAGTTATCTGTGCTCTTCTCATATAAAAATAATACTTTAAAACAAAACATAAGCCCTTGGTCAATGTAGTTCACAATTCTTGGTTCTAGGATCACTCAAACAATGACCGTGAAGTGCCACCGGACTTAACCAAGAGACGTAAAGAAGAAAATGGAACAAGTAGGTAGACTTATTAATATCTTTGAAGCTATCATCAAAGTGAATTGGAAAAGGCTTTCATGACTTTCTTTTGTAATTTTAGTGGGGGTTTCAAAACATAAAAGTGAAAGTCCATGTGAATCTCCTTATCCAAATGAAAAAGATAAGGAAAAAAATAAGTCAAAATCTTCAGGCAAAGAAAAAGGCAGTGATTCATTTAAATCTGAGAAGATGGATAAAATCTCCTCCGGTGGCAAAAAGGTAAATTAGGAAAATAAAGGAATAATATGCTTTATCTTAAAAAAAAAATCAACTCTGAAAATTTAGCAAATATTGAATTTTTTTCCTGGTCATATAGTCTTTTGTTCATTATTTAGGGGTGGAAAGAAGAGGTATTGAGGGAGGGCAGGTTATCTATTTGGGGAATTTGAGTCAGTTCATTCCCGGATTACTAGGAGGGTAGAGCTAATATACTTCTGAGATTCCTTTCCCCTCTCCATTCCACTCCCACCTACTTCTGTTGATTGAGTTTCAGCTGTTCTTTGCCTTTTCTTTTTTCTCCACCAACTCTTTGCTTTTAGTTTCTTTTTATTCCTGAAATTAAAATATGGTCACATGTATTCTTTCTGACCATCATAGTGTCATAAAGTCTTGATTGTGATTTGAAACATTTTTGCAACATTTTCTCCTAATAAACTGATTTGTTTGAAACTTGTATTTGATTTAAAAATTAAATATAAGGTACATTCTCTTATGTATTAATGGTTGATATTTAAAATGAATATCATGCATCTGTCATAAAGTAATAAGCCATTACTACAGTATAAATTGTTTACAAAACATTGTTATATATATTGAAAATATATGCCATATATTCATAGTTTATAAAACCACCTTTAGAAAATTATATGAACATTTTAATTCTATGCTTTAAAAGATAGACTGTTCTTTTATGTGTTTTTTAATTGAGGTAAAATTCAAATAACATAAAATTAACCATTTTAAAGGTGTACATTTAAGTGACATTGAGTATATTTACAATGTTGTGTAATCGTCTCTATGTAGTTCCAAAACATTTTTATCACCTCCAAGAGAAAACTCTATATCCGTTTAAACAGTCACTCCCATTTCCCCTTCTCCTCAGCCTCTGGGAACGATAACTTTGTTTCTTTGTGGATTTACTTATTCCGAATATTTCATATAAATGAAATAGTACAATAATGTGGCCTTTTGTGTCTGATGTCTTAGCATAATGTTTTCGAAGTTCTTCCATGCTGTAGCATGCGTCATTTACTTCATTTCTTTTTATACCTAAGTAATATTTTATTATGTGAATATGCCATATTTATTTATCCATTTGCCAGTTGATGGACTTCTGAGTTGTTTGCACGTTTTGGCTATTGTGAATAGTGCTGCTGTGAACATTTTTGTGCGGCTATAAATATTTGTTCAAACACCTATTTTTAATCATCTTGGATATATGCCCAAGAATGGAATTTCTGGGTTATATGGTAATTCTATGTTTAACTTTTTGAGGAACGACCAAACTCTTTTCCACAGTGGCTGTACAGTTTACATTTCCACCAACAAAGTGTCAGCTTGCAAATTTCTCTATATCCTTGTCAACACTGGTTATTTTCTGTTTTTGTTTTTTTATTGTAGCCACTCCAGTAAATGTGAAGTGATATCTCATTGTGGTTTTGATTTGCATTTTCTTAATATCTAATGATGTTGACTGTCTTTTCATGTGCTTATTGGCCATTTCAAGAAATCTGTTGAGATGCTTTGACCATTTTTTATTTGGAGGGTTTGTGTTGCTCAGTTATAAGAGTTCTTCATATATTTTGGATACTAGATCTTTATGAGATATGTTATTTGCAAATATTTTCTCCAGTTCTGTCGGTTGTCTTTTCACTTTCTTGATAGTGTTCTTTGATGCACGAATGTTTTTACTTTTGGTGAAGTTCAGTGTATCTATTGTTTTCCTTTTGTTGCTTATGCTTTTGTTGTCATATTAAGTAAGTTTTTGAAGACAAATTATTGCTGGCGGTTGATGAAAAAGGGTTTTGAGCTGTCTTTTATATTTGATTTTCTCTTCCCCAGCTAATTCTACCATTTCTTATAGGAGTCTAGGCATGATAAAGAAAAGATAGAAAAGAAAGAGAAACGGGACAGTTCAGGAGGAAAGGAAGAGAAGAAACAATATCCTTTTCATCTTGATGTTTTCAGTCAGTATAATGGAAAGCTTTGATACTGGTCATGTTTACAGTTGTACCCTTGTAGTATGTGGTTTAAATACTTAAAGTCTAGTTTTGAAATGCTCTTTCCAGTTAACTCTCTCAAAATGCGTGAAATCTGGAAGTGAGATACTTGATGTTCTTGATTTTTAAAAATACCTCTGTGGTGACTGAGATGTTTTATGCCACTAAGGGATTTATAGTCTTTTGGGTTATATTATCACAGAGAGGAAGAAAGGGAACAGAGAGTCCCTAGGGCTGGAGACACTGGGAATAGAAGGGCAAAATGATGAGGCTGACAAGCAGAGCTGGTAGAGTTTGAGGCTACCAGGCTGGTCAGAGCCATTTCGGCCTGCAAGCTGAGGCGCTGTACTAAAAGGTGAGATGCTGTTCTTTCTGCCACTCCCAAAAGTTGTTTTCCCTTAATTTGTCATCTACTCATAAGTCCTCGGACAAGCACAGATAATGAAGACTTTCAATCAAGGTGAGTATTCTCTCACCACCTTTTCATTTAATGATAAAAACATAAAATGAAGTCTGATAATGTTGAAAAAACTAGATGCATTTTAAAAGCTACAAACACTTGATTTTTTTCACTTAAATATAACGACCAAGTCTTTGGGTATAGATGCAAAACAAGATTCAGAGTTATTTTTAGGCTGTTTTCATTTTAAACTTGCTGATTAGCCACACATTTTTTTTTTAAGCACCAAGATATATTTAAGAACATCTGGCTTTCTCTTCACTCATTCCCATCTTCTCTGGATAGTTAATTATGTGGCTAAAGTCCTTATAGCCTTGTAAATGTTGGTGATGATATCTGCGTTTTATAGGTGAAGAAACAGACTCTGAGAGGTTAAGTTGAAGAGGGTCATAGAGATATTAGCCAACAGAGCCAACACTCAAACCTTGGTCTTTCTATCCTTTAGTGTTCTCTCTTCCTTTTGCTTTCTCATGCTGATGTGTTATCCAAAGACTTTTTTTTGTGTGTGTGCCATTTTTTTCTGCCACTGCCCATGTTTTACAAAGCCAGAAAATATGGTTTGTGTTTTTAGTTAATGTGTAACTTTTTTTTTTTTAAGGTAATGCGCTTATGCTTTATGTGAGACTTAAAAAATGTTTTACCCATTTTAAATAGCGTTTCCATTATGGTGGGTGCAGTTTTCAGACCCTAATATTTCCTTTTTTGAGCACGTATGATAATCTGAATACTTTACTGTTACTGTTTGGTGATGCCTTAGTATTATTGAAGTACCTAGGACAATTTGCCCCCTATATGTAATGGTTCCAAACAGCTGTATTTTGAAGCTACTATCTCTGCTTTTTTTATGGCCATTTTCTTCCTTCCATGTTAGCCATCATTTCATATATTAACTATACTTGCTTGTATATACCTTCCCCTAATATTATTGGGTGCTTCTAATCTTTTACAAGACCAGATAGATAACCAAGGATATTTACCAGTGTTTAAATTATAAGCGAGAGATGTCTGAGAGCCAGCTCTGTATAAGGGTATGGATTTCCTCATCTTTATTTTGGCTGCAAAGCAGGGATTTGAGAGGTTGCCATATAGTCAACACCTGATGAATGGTGTGTTTTTCCTGCTTTTTCGGTGCTTGTTACGAAAGTAGGGCAAATAAGTTATTAAAGAACATTTAGAATTTAAAAGGAAATATTATTGCTAATTCTTCAATTCTAGCTGTTCCTACCCCCATTTCAACCTTGACAACTATCTTCTCTGATGAGCTATAAACTCTTAATCCTCATCTTAATGTTTCTTTTAACCTGGCATTTTGCTGTCACATGTGGTCTCCCTATTAAAAGAAAAACAAAAAGCTTACCTCTCCTATCTGCATTAGGAATTAGCCAGCCATTGTCACTGACAACTTTCACAGTGATTTTATATATCTCTCTTTACTCAGTACCTAAATATTATTATTTTGTATATGAAGGTTATGCTACAGTTTTGAGTTTTTCTTACATTGACCATGAATTTGTATTTTACCTCTCTTTATAATCTCTTAGGAGCAAAGGGATGACAAGACTGTCCAGGGTTAGATATGGTCTTACAGCAAAGCTTCTAGATTCAGATGTCCTTTTAAAAGTACATCTAGCTGGATGCCCATCCTGTTGAATTCCTCATTGACAGCTTTGTACAATACTTTCTTCTTGGATAGACTCTTAATTTTGTGAGACTCTGGTTGATGTTTCTTTGTTTCTTTCTTTCTTTTGAGACAAGGAAGTCTCGCTCTTTTGCCCAGGCTGGAGTGTAATGGCGCGATCTCGGCTCACTACAACCTCCGCCTTCCGGGTTTAAGACATTCTCCTGCCTCAGCCTCTCGAGTAGCTGGGATTATAGGCATGCAACACCATGCCTGGCCAATTTTTGTATTTTTAGTAGAGCTGGGGTTTCACCATGTTGGCCAGGCTGGTCTTGAACTCCTAACCTCAGGTGATCTGCCTGACTTGGCCTCCCAAAGTGCTGGGATTACAGGTATGAGCCACTGTGCTAGGCCATCTGGCTGATAGTTTTTTGTTTTGTTTTTGTTTGTTTGTTTGTTTTGAGACAGAGTCTTGCACTGTCGCCCAAGCTAGAGTGCAGTGGCACGATATCGGCCCACTACAGTCCCCGCCTCCTGGGTTCAAGCAATTCTCCTGCCTCAGCTTCCTGAGTAGCTGGAAATACAGGTGTGCAACACCACGCCCAGCTAATTGTTTTTGTATTTTTAGTAGAGATGGAGTTTCACCATGTTGGCCAGGAGGGTCTCGATCCCTTGACCTTGTGATCAGCCCGCCTTGGCCTCCCAAAGTGATGGAATTACATCCGTGAGCCACTGTGCCTGGCCTTTTTCTCTTTTTTTTTGAGATGGAGTTTTGCTCTGCCACCCAGGCTGGAGTGCAGTGGCGCAATCTCGGCTCACTACAACCTTTACCTCCCGGGTTCAAGTGATTCTCCTACCTCAGCCTCTCTAGTAGCTGGGACTATGTCCAGCTAATTTTTGTATGTTTTATAGAGACGGGGTTTTGCCATGTTGCCCAGGCTGGTCTCGAACTCCTGACCTCAGATGATCCTTGGCCTCCCAAAGTTCTGGCATTACAGGCATGAGCCACTGTGCCCGGCCAATAGTTTCTTTTAAAAAAATATATTGTAAATAGAGATGGGGTTTTAGCATGTTGCCCGGGCTGGTCTGAAACTCCTGGACTCAAGCCGTCTGCCTACCTTGGCCTCCCAATGTGCTGGGATTATAGGGATGAGCCACCATCCCTGGCTGATAGTTTCTTTTTCTGGCTGTTGACTGCCACTTTCTATTTGGATACATTCCAGGGTTGGTCAGGTCTTTTTTTCTTCCTTTTCTTTTAGAATGTTATCATTTCTGATTGGAACCATCTATTTACAGGCTACTTTGAAATCTGCTGCCCTCCCCCACTCACCTTTTAATTTGTTCTATAGAAAGGACAGCTCCTACATATGTCATATTTCCATGATTGAAAGATGTCATTACTTGTAAGATTTCATCATTGTTTTTAGGACAGTTATTTTTAGGCGGGTTGGTAGAAAAATGACACTGATTTGTAAGTGTCATCCTGATTTTCACAAATGTTAAAATAATCACATTAGAATTAAGATACAAGGCCAAGCATGGTTGCTCATGCCTGTAGTCCTAACATTAGGAGGCTGAGGCAGGAGGATTGCTTGAGGCCAGGAATTTGAGATCAGCCTGGGCAACATAGCAAGACCCCATTTCTAACAAAAAATATATATATGCAACTTAGCTAGGCATGGTAGTATGCACCTGTCGTCCCAGCTCCTTGGGAGTCTGAGGCAGGAGGATTTCCTGAGTGCAGGAGTTCAAGGCTGCAGTGAGCCATGATTATACCACTGCACTCCAGCATGGGTGACAGAGCAAGACTCTGTCTCTTAAGAAAACAATTAAGAAGATACTGTATATAAGTATGACCATAATTAAATTCCTTCCAGTCTTCTGTCATCTTCTGTTGTTTCCTATTTTTGGTCACAAACCTCTGTTCCTTGTATGCATCTTCTGTTGCCCTTAAAGTCCTTGTCCAAATTCGTCTTACTTCTCCTTGATTTAGTCTCTTGAAGATTACTAGTTCCTTTCCCTTTAACTTTTTCTTAATTCCTGATATAAAATTGTCCTCTGAGAACCACCCTTTGGCTTCTCAATTTTTATTTGATATATGTGATCCTCAACTCAGGGATGTTGAGTTCAGCAAACTTTTGGAAGTCCTTTTGTGAATCAAATGCTATGCTAAGCTGACATTTGCTCCCAGGCCTTGAGATGCTCAAATCTCCTTGTTTTTTATTAATTTGGATGTAGGGCTTTGATTTTAAAGAACATTAGTAGCTAGCACTACTTATAATCTGTAATTTAATCTACATTTCTATTCTAATCCTTCATTCCAAGAAGGCTACATATATTTTGCAGATCCATTCCTTCCAGTCTCACATGTTTAACCTAATTTTTATCCTCTAAATCCAAGGTTGCAAATTGTCAGCCCTTGGGCAGAATGTTTGGCTTGTTAAATGTACTTCCTTATTTTATTTTTCAGGCAGAGTCTCGCTCTGTTGCCCAGGCTGGAGTACAGTGGTGCAGTCTGGCTCACTGCAACCTCTGCTTCCCAGGTTCAAGCAATTCTCATGCCCTAGCCTCTCAGATAGCTGGGATTACACGCATGTGCCACCATGCCTGGCTAATTTTTTTGTATTTTCAGTAGAGATGATAGGGTTTTGCCATGTTGGCCAGGCTGGTCTCAAACTCCTGACCTCCAGTGACCCGCCCTCCTTGGCCTTCAGAAATGCTGGGATTATAGGTGTGAGCCACTGTGCCCGACCTCTTTTATTTTAATTTTTTGTAGAGATGAGATCTCACTATATTGCTCAGGCTGGTATTGAACTCATGGGCTCAAGTAATCCTCCTGCTTCTGCCTCTCAAAGTGGTGGGATTACAGATGTGAGC
>NW_016107547.1:2080578-2087470 GCF_001604975.1 Cebus imitator | reverse complement strand
AAAATCAGAATTGACAAAAATCCAAATTTCAGTTTCTCTCGAAGGATTGGAACATGTGGTAACATTGTGTCCTGATTTCAGCTAGATTTGTCTAGGTGCTGCCCGGCTTTAGAATAGAACAAGGGTCTTTTTTTAGACAGTTCATCTCAGTCAGTCCCCACTCAACTCATTTCCTTAGTTTTCATTACATTCTTGGCCTCTGTCAACAATTGATTTTATAATTCCAGCTCTAAGCCTTTTTTTTTCTCCTTCAGTTCATACTTGACCTCCTAAGCTCCTGAAGATTTCTTATTTTAGGAATGCATTGCCATTTTGAGGCTTATTCCTATTTGTTGATGATAGGTATTGGGATAGGGTGAGGGATATGGAACTCATCAATGTTCACACTGATTTCAGAGAAACATTTAATATCTCTGTATTGACTTTTTTGCCACCAAACACACCATTTTATAAAGGGAAACCCATACTGATTAAAAGAGCTTGCTTTATATGCTGTGGCATATTTTTTGAGGGCAGATTTAATATGCTTTCGTTTTGGTCTGTATGTCGTAACCATTAACTGTATACTAGACTCTTGTTAGGAGCTCGAAATGACAGACACAAATCATTTTTCTCTTCAGTAGTGTCTTTTATACTTTAAAAAAAGTACTGAGTATAGGTTTTGTGCACTGATATTCATAGGCACCAAACAGTTGAAAAGAGCAGGAGAAATTTTCTATTTCCTTGCTTTTCCGCTTAATGTAGAGCAAATATTCATTTATATTGTGTTTTTTAAAATCTTAACATAGGCATGAGCACTTATAAAAGGCTTCCATGCAACATTTGCCCTGAGTGTGTCTTTCCCCTACACACGTAATTATCCTGAGAAGCATCCTTGGGTGCAGTTAGGATTCAGCTCAACAGGATCCACGTTTTAACTCTGTGTTACATTTTATCCACATGGAACATCTTAGGAACTGTGTTTGCTATAAGAATTCCTAGGTTGCAGTATAAGGGTAAATGAAGGAGTAAAGTGGATTTAGGATGGCTGTCCCTGTGTCTTTCTCTTCATAACTTCTTTCTTCCTTATAAATATTTGTTTAAAAGTTGTTTGGTTACCATCAAAAGGGCTCCTTTATGAAGAATCTATGTAAACTACTGAAACATTTCTTAGGACCTTTTTGGTGAATTTGATCATAAAATTAAAACGTGTGTATGTGTTTTATAAAGGCATACCTCTGATAAGACTGATTTTATATTTGCCTTTTCTTCTCTACTTTGATCACCAGCCTAGCTGTTCTTTTTCTCTAAACCACCTTACTTTTCAGACTTGATTCTTGCTGTCACAGCTCTCTATAATGTCAGTTAAAATCAGCTGCCTCCACTCTTTGAGGATTTTTGTGCATAGGACGGCATGGTGAAACATAGGGAAATGATAGTCTTACTAATACAACAGGATCAATCTCTGGCCAAAAAAAAGGAAAAAGACAAACTTAGAAGGTCCTAATAATTACCAGTATAAAACAATGTTCACAAATATAATCTTGTCTCAGCAGAGTAGGAAGGCTATCTTCTGTTTTCTGCTGTGATGTGTCCTACAAGTGTGGTATTACCAGTACAGTTTATAGCACCAATAAATGTCTGTGATGGAGGACAGCAGACTATGAACTGAGCCTGGACTAGAAAGTTTCTGAGAAACAGCAACAGTCCTGTATGATCCCTTATATTTAAAACGTATACTTTCTTACTTACAATGGTTAAAGCAGCACATATTTTTAAAAAATAGCTAATAAAACACTTGAGAATGTTGCAGGTGTTGTGGTATATATGTTAATGAGAAGAAAAATATTGCTCTGCTGAAAACAGGGTCCTGAAGGCTGAGTTTGGCACTGTTTCATCACTGTGCAACTTTCTTCTTGATGGCAGCTAACTCTTTCTGAAGTTCAGTAAATTTGGGGCCGGTTTTCAAGTTTGTAATCCTAACACCTCAGCATTATTTTATTAAAATACTCTCTGGACGCTGCCAAGAGATTGACATCCAGTATCTTCTTTACACTTGCTCTTGAGCTTGCTGATTTGTCATTCCAGGCTATGGACAGACCCCCCCCTAAGCTGAAAGTCTCCCAGAGGAGGATGCCAAAGCTCCGTGCGTCACTCTCAGAACGATATCTCCCATAATTAAGAGCTTCTGGTGCTGTCCATTTAATGGGAATCTGCTTTAAGTCAGAAGATGAATACACACCACCATCCTCTTGACGAGACATTCCAAAGTCACTGATTTTCAGAACATTATTTTCACCTCCAGGCAGTTTCTTGCAGCAAGGTCCCTGTGTGTACAATTTCTACTCGAGATACATCATCCAGAAGCAGCATCTAATGAAAATTTCACTAACTGAATTTTAGTTCATTCTTCTTTCTCAGAAAGGAGAGGAAATCGCCTCCTGGAACCAGTTCCTTAAATTATGTAGATAGGCCGTCTTTGTGTGCGAACTCCTATACAGTTGACAATACTGGGATGATAATATTGCTTGAGGATTTTGGCTTCTAGTAAACATTTTAATTTCACTTCCTGGGAAAGATGTTCTTTACATGTTTTAACAGCAACAGCAGTTTTCCCTTTAATGTTCCCTTAAATGTGTCACCAAAATTTCCCTTGCCAAGTAATTCTTCTAATGTGACATCTTTATGATTGAGAACCCATTTCTTATTCTCCTAATTATGGCGATACTGTGATAATGATGCTCTTAATTGGAACATTGACTTTTTTTTTTTTTTTTTTTTTTGAATTTTAAAAAATATAATTTTATTTTTTTTTTTTTTAATTTTTCTTTTTTTTTTTTTTTTTAAAAAGATTTTTTTTTTTTTTTTTTTTTTTTGGCAATTTAAACAATAGAGATGAAATTCGTGTAACATCAAATTTGCCTTTTTTTGTTTTTTTGAAACAGAGTCTTGTTCTTGTCGCCAAGGCTGGAGTGCAGTGGCGTGATCTTGGCTCACTGCAGCCTCCGCCTCTTGGGTTCAAGCAATTCTCCTTTCTCAACCTCCTGAGTAGATGGGATTACAGGCTTGCACCACCACACCTGGCTAATTTTTGTATTTTTAGTAGAGATGGGGTTTCACCATGTTGGCCAGGATGGTCTCGATCTCCTGACCTCATAATCCACCTGCCTCAGCCTCCCAAAGTGCTGGGATTACAGGTGTGAGCCACTGCACCTGGCCTCAGATTTGTCATTTTAAAGTGTACTCTTCAGTGGTTTTTAGTATATCCACTATGTTGTGCAAGGATCACTGCTGTCTATTTCCAGAACGTTTCTATCACCCTAAAAAGAAACTCTCTGCCTATTAGCAGTCACTCCCAATTCTTCCTTTCCCCAGCCCCTGGAAATCAATAATGTGCTTCCTGTCCTTATGATTTTGCCTGTTTTGGACACTTCATTTAAATGGAATCTTGCAATAATCTGTAGCCTTTGTGTTTGGCTTTCACTTAGCATCATGTTCTCAAGGTTCATCCATGCCATAGCATCTATCAGTACTCCATTCCTTTTTATTGTGAAATGATGTTTCATTGTATGAGTGTGTATCACTTTTTATTTATCCATTCATCAATTAATGGACAGGAACAATGGCTTTTAAGTATTGTAAGTTCATCATGTATCCACAGTTACTGATAATGTCAAGATTATACATGGTGTGAACAGAATGCTGTGTAGAAATGATATGTAAATTATTTGTCAGCATTTCATGTAAGTGTGATGATTTTCTAAGGACCCTTCTAGCCCTGGTTTTAAGAAATATGTGAATGTAGTATTTTCATCAATAAAGTTTAATGCATTAAGCATTAGTTTAAAATTTGAAGGCAGATGTGAAGATATTTGCCACATGTTGTAATAATCATGTTTTGAAGTTATTTCACTATGAAGTATTTGAAAAATGTCAATACATAAAGGAAAGGAAATGATTATAATTGAGTCAATATATTTTTAAAGCAATTTTTATAATTTAGCAGACATTGCATCTTAATATAAGTTACTATTAAAATTGTGTCCTTGTGAAAAATGTGATGTCATTTTTCTTTTTTTGTTGATCATGTAAAATAGTTACTTTTCTTTGTTGTATTTTCTGTTTACTTTTGATAAGCTATTGCTTGCCTCTGTGGAATGTTTTACTTGTTGTTCCATTTTTTTTCTCCCTACCCCCACTTCTCTCTCCAACATGCACACAGTGTTCAATTTTTTTTTAAGTCATCATTAGTGTGCTTATCTTTAATGGTTTCTAAGAATGGACAATGAGAAACACAAATATTTTCTCCTTTACTGGGGACTCAAGTCTTTGTTACTGATGCAACCCATTAACTTTTCTTTCTTTATTAAATGTTCCTCCTCCCTCCCTCCTTTCATTGTCCTTCCCTCCTTCCTTCTCCCTTCCTTTTCTACTACCTCCTTTGACCAACCCTCTCTCCCCTACTCCCTCCTTTCCTTCCTTCCTTCTTCTCTATCAATATAATCACTTTGTTTCTTTCAGGTGAGATTGGAGTGTTCAGCTGTGACCAGAAATTTATTTTCCTGAGTAAATTGCCAAGAATTAAGAATGAAGAGGGCCATTTGCATCTCCTTAAATTATTCAGTTGTCTGCTTTATTGCTCCATGTGGAAAACTTAAAATTAAGTTGTGCATTTCTGTATTTTCACCTGTTGTTTAGTTTCTACATGTTTATTTTCAGTAATGGCTGAAAGTGTTAATTGTTCCATATTTTTAGCACAATGTGCTGCATACAGTTTCCAACAAACAAATAAGGTTACCTGTGTACAGAGTTCTACCTTAGGTGAACTAAATACTGCCTGGGTTCAGCTTTTATTTCCATTCTGAAATGCTTCCATTTTATTGTTTGAAACTGAAAATAAACAATTATTGAACCATTTTGACCTCATTTTAAAACTCAGTTTTAATTTATTATTTGGCTTATTCTTAATATTAGTCACTAAAAACAGTGGGAGCATTGTCTTATGAAATGCTTAGGAATCATTTTATATAGTACATGTACAACATTAAAACCTGTTTAAAAAAGAAAAAGGTACCAGCACTCACTTGTCCCTTGCCATTTTTTCTTGTAATTATGTTAGACAAATCTTGGGGCGGGGGGATCAAAAGATAATTGTTTTAATTCTACAGCTATAGGAGCTTTGTATTGCTGAACTTTGGTCTGGCAAAGTTTCACAGTGACATTTTTAAAAGAGAATTTTTTTATCTACTGAATTCTACCAGTGTAACCTTTTTTCTAAATAAACAATAGTTTTCTCAAATGATTGTATATTATTGTGTATATTGTTGCTTATTCAAAATAACTGATTTTGGCAAAGATAATTCATTAAGGTTTCTAGTCTTTCTCAGTTCCTAGTCCGCGGGCTACATTATTTTCTAATGACATATCATCCAATAACAGGAAAATATCCTATTTGATTACCTCTGTAGTTGGAGTAAACAGTGGACTGATACCATGCCTGGATTTGTCCATTTAGTCTTCAGTTACTTGGAAATGATACCTATGCAAATTAAAATTTTCAGAGAATGACAAAAAGTTTACAGTTTTTTAAAGAATTGAGAAATGTCGAATATATTTTAAATGAATTGGCAAAAGGGTGTAAATCTTGATGTCTCTTTTCAGGTAATTGTAATTTGCAAAAATCGGTGAGCAGAGTATTTGTGGGAGGGTGATCTATTCAGTGACGGTTGGGTGCTTATAATGTGCCTGGCATAAAAAGAGATGTTTGTTAGAGGGATTTTTGACTTTGAGAAAATAACTATGGCTTACCTCAAATAATTTGTCTCAAAGATACCAGGAAGAACTTTCCAGTTGTTAAATATGCATTCATATTTGAAAGATTACATGATTGATTTTGAACTAGAAACCTTACCACTAATAAGATAGCATCAATATGTCTTCTCCCTGTTGCCCCAAATCACTGAACACAGGTAATCAGTTCTGGCCTTGCTAGAAATGCATTGATTATGGAAAATATGATTTTTGGATTAACTGTGTAAAGATAATTTATGTTGCAAGTAGGAAATCTGTATTTGTATAGTGCTAGCTATTTTAGCTATCTACTGTGTTCTAGGTTCAAAGAAGTATAAGACCTGTCCCAAAAGTGCTTCCAGTCTAGTTTGGAAAATAAGGACCAAATGAATGGTCTGGGGGTCCAGCAAACTTTTTTTGTAAAGGGCCAGATAGTAAATATTTGTGGCCTTGCAAGCCATGTGGTTCCCATTGCAACTACTAAGCTCTGCCATTGTAGTCTGGATGCAGTTATAAATAATATGTAAGTGAATAAGCATGGCTGAGTTCATTAAAAGTTTATTTACAATAACAAGTGGAAGACTAGATTTGGCCTGCAGGCTATCGTTTGCCAACCCCTTCTATGAAGAGTAGAGAGTTCTATAGGGTATTCATTAAAAAATATTTGAGGGTGGGAGGGGTGAGGGATAAAAGACTACACATTGGGTACAGTGCACACTGCTTGGGTGATGGGTGCACCGAAATCTCAGAAATCATCACTAAATAAGTAACCAAACACCACCTGTTCCTCAGAAACCTACTGAAATATTTGAGTGCCTCTTACGCATTACAGGTACAGCCATGAGCAAAACAAACCCCTGCCCTCATGGAACTTCCATTCTAGTCAGTTGAGACAGACAACAAACACTGTTACTTGGAGGGAGGTCCTCCGAGGAAGAGTAAACCTGAATAAGGACACTGGGGTGAGGCCAAATTTACTACTGATTACACAGTGACTATGGAGTGAAGATGAGTGAAGCAGGACATTTTGAGGCAGTTATCACAGTACAGATATTTTATTACCAAATAATGTGTCTGTGATTCCCAACCCATCTTTACATGAAAGTAATATTCAGGATCTCTC
>NW_016107547.1:2039877-2080482 GCF_001604975.1 Cebus imitator | reverse complement strand
CATTTCAGCTTGCCATTTTCTAGAAAGGAGTTCTTGACTAAAGGCTCATGGATGAGCTTGGTGGGTATTTATGGGCCTTCCAGAATCCTAGAAATTGGATACACATTTGTGTTATGTACACTTTTCTGAGTCTATGGTTTTTGCCAGATACTTAAGAAAATAGGCCTAAGGTAATAAGTTTGTTTTTCCAGGTCCTGCTCCAAAGGTGCCTGAGACCTTTATAACTAACCCTGAATCTTTGGGGGGGCTGGTGAGAAGGTGGAAGACAGTGGTCTGTCTACCTTGGATTAAATGGTAGGGGCTAAAGTTAGAGCAACCTTCTTTGCCTTGGCAAATGATCTACAAGGGATTTGTAATTTGTTGGAAAGTAACTGGTCCATGGTATAGGGCCATTTTCTCTTGTGAGGAGGTACTTTAGCCAAGGATGGGCAGACATCCTAGTAGCCTTTTTTTTTTTTTTTTTAAAGCTATGTAGTTGATTTATTTTTACACCACTATAATCTAAAAAGGATTTATGAGAAAACAGTACAGTATCTTTAAATGAATAAAAAATTTGTTTCTGGATGAAATTAATAACCTAAATGAAGCTAATACCCCAAAATGTCGTGTACAAGTGGGCCATGGAGAAACTGGCAGGCAACAAAGAGAAGGTAATGTAATTAGTTATAAGAAATAGTGTCCATTAAATATAAAGCTAGTTGCCATGGAGAAGAATGTTTACTGACACCAAGGCCTGAAAAAAACTGCGTTCACAAGGCAGTCAGGTCTTTTCAGTGGATAAAACAAAGGAATGTATCTTGTGAAAGGTCTTGAGTATTACCTGATGGCCAACACCTTAGTTCATTCTAGTAAGGATATTTTTACAATGACACTGGAACATGCGGTCTACGGATGCATATCTCTATTTGTTTGAGTCCAGGAAAACATTTTTAAATGTTTGGGATGACAGGGTTTGTAAACTAAGATTTATTATAGCCTTGTTTTTTAAGTATGTTTGTAAAGATTAGGAAACTCATGCGACTGTTGTTTGGTTCCCATGATACAAGAAATGTGAACAAGACCTCTTTAGTGTAAAAGCTTTGCCTGCCCTTTGTTTCATTTTTATGGATGGTGATATCTAAGGCTGCCTCTTAGGTAGAATGAAGCTTATAATACTGTAGCTGTTTAATATTCTATCTCATTACTTATATGAGTTTATGGTTTAAATGTTTAATTTTTTTTTTTTGAAACAGGGTTTCACTGTCACCCAGGCTGGAGTGCAGTGGTGCGTGATCTTGGCTCACAGCAGTCTCCACCTCCCGGGCTCAAGCAATTCTCTTGTCTCAGCCTCCCGAATAGCTGGGATTACAGGCACATGCCACCAGGCCTGGGTAATTTTTTGTGTTTTCAGTAGACATGGGGTTTCACTATGTTGACCAGGTGGGTCTCGAACTCCTGACCTGAAATGGTCTGCCCACCTTATAAATGTTTAAGTATTAAACATTGAAGTAGCATTTCTAGAGACATTATCTGTCAGGGCCAAGGAGATTTTATTAGGTCCAGAGTTGAGAATAGAAAGAGGAGCTGCTTAAAAGATGGTAATTCATGCTAATTGAACACAGGTTTTCTTCTGTTTATAGAAACCAGTAGACCTGATAAGAACAACAAGAGGAAGGATATTGGAAGTAGTGTTTAAAGGAAGTGTGGCAATCTGAGAAAATAAACCTTAATGTAAAAAAATCTGTTTTTGTTCCGGATTGGTAGGTACTGTTTTAAGCTGTAATGGCCACTTCTAAATGGATCAGGCTTAAAAAGCTTAATTTCTTTGATGTGTTGCTAAATGGATGTGGTTAATAGAGGAAGGAGAGGGAACAGAGATTATTCTGGTTGGGCACAGGGCACTTAAGCCTGAGAAATACATAATTGCAAATAAGAAATAGCCTTCATTTCAGGGATAGGAGCTAGAAAATGACCTGGCACTTAATCTCTAGCTTAGTCTGACCTCTGATTTTTGTTAGATGAGAGCTAGATGTCCTTGGGCTCGAGTATCAGAACAATAGAGAGCAATTATTACCTCTGTCCTCATAAAATTTTTTTATATTTTAACCAGAATGATACTGTACTTTGTTCAAGGCTTTCTTGATCCTAATTTCATGTGGTATGTAATAGTACTTGTCTCCTATTACATGTATCATTGTCGAAGAGCATTTATGAATTGTAATTGGATATGCCGTTGCTAGGCACTATTATGCAGCATCTTTTCTGCTTTCTGAAATAATTGATTCAAGACATCAATAAGACAAACGTGCTAGGCAAGAGAAAATATGTAAAACAAGTAAGGTATCCATACCACGTGCATCTGGGACCAGGTACATTTTAAGAGGTTGGCGAATACTTAGGTAAGAATTACCTCAGACTAAGTGTGCTTTGAGAAGTTTTTGTCTGCAACAGGTTCAACTAGGAAAATTTTATACAGGTTTTGGTCTTTAAGGAAGCCAATTGATTTCTACTTAGACCTAGAGGGTATAAGTCTTTTGGGGTCTCGTTTAACTGAGTTGGCGCTGGCAGAGAGTGAATGTTGAACTTGGAATTCTGAACGATTCTGATATTATGCAGAATTTTTGAAGCCAATTTGTTATACTACCCCAGGAATAGATCAGATTTGAGAGACAAATGCTCTCTTTCTTTGAGTACTGTTCTATGCTGCCTGAATATTTTCCCCCTTTTTTTGGTCTTAAAAAAATGCTTATCTCATCAGTCTTTTTATTTAATCAGTGTTAATCACATTTTTTCATATCTTTACAGGTAATTAAAAAGTTGTCTCTAGGTCAAGATGTCTTTCCTTGTCCTTTTCTATTTCTCTTAAGTGGGGATGAACTCCACTGAAACTTCTTACACTTTCTCACTTGGTCTTCACAATGCCTTTCTGCTAATGAAATAAATCGAACAATATATGTAAAGCACCTAAAACAGGACCTAGTAACTGGCAGGTACTCAATAACTAGTAGTGGTTGTTTTTACTGGTAATATTTATACCAGTACTTTCCAAACTGAGAATCATTAGAATGAATTGAGAAACTTTTAGAGGTCCCCAGGTCAAGAATCAGATTTTCTTACAAACAGTTCCTCAGGTTATTCCAGTGTAGGGATAACATTTGGGAATTGCAGAGTTAAACCACCACACAATCCCTGCATCTGTGTTCTTAATTTTGGACGGAACTCAGAGGTGTCCCTCTCTCCCTCTCCTCTCCCCTTTCCTCTTTCCTTTCTGTCACCCAGGCTGGAGTACAATGATGCGATCTTGGCTCACTGCAACCTCCGCCTCCCGGGTTTAAGTGATTCTCCTGCCTCAACCTCCCAAGTAACTGGGTTTAGAGGTACCTGCCACCATGCCCGGCTAATTTTTATATTTTTCAGTAGAGACAGGGTTTCACCATGTTGGTCAGGCTGGTCTCAAACTCCTGACCTCAGGTAATCCACTCTTTCTGAAGGTGATAAGTATATTAGGTCCAGAGACAACCTATGCCTAGAAAGGGATATTTTAAAATCAAGAGCAATAGCCTCCGTCCTATTATCAGAGTTTATCAACTTTGCCAGCCCATGCTACTCTTGTTCACAGACCCCCTGACTTTTCCAACCTTCCTTCACCGACCTTCCTTCATCTCACCTCTTGTTAAGACTAGCATCTGCTACTGAAATAAGCAGTTTGAAGTTCAGAACGTCTTTTGATACCACTTATACCTTCTCCTTTAACTTTTATCTGTAGCAGTTCACTTTTATATTATTGGACTTGTGCTCAGGATTGGATTTTGTCCTTCATTCCTTGTTTTTCCTTGCAAAATAAACTCATGATGGGGAGGGATGTGTATAAATGCTTAATAGTTTGATGCTATACATTTCCCTCTAATCATTATTCCAACTTGATCCCACAAATTTGATGTGTGGCATTAACATTTTCATTCAGCTCAAAATGTTTTCCAATTTCTCTTTTTATTTTTTCTTCGACCCATGTGCGTTGCTTGAATTCCAAGTATTTGCAGATTTTCCAGGTATCTTTCTGTTATTATTGAATTTAGTTTTGTGTGGTCAGATAACATACTGTGAATTATTTAAATCCTCTTAAATTTACTGGGACTTGTTTTATGGTCTAGTAGCTGGTCTTCCATGGTGAATATTCCACATGTACTTGAAAAGAATGTGCATTTTGTTATTGTTGGATGTAGTATTCTATAAATGCCAATTAGGTCAAGTTGATTGGTGGTATTCCAAGTCTTCTGTATTCTTGCTAATTTATTTTCTGCTTGGTCTGTCAATTACTGTAAAAACTTGTTGAAATCTGCAAATACGATTGTGGATTTGTCTTATTTCTTCTTTTGTTTTTGTCATTTTTTTTGCTTCATGTATTTTGAAACTTTGTTATTAAGTACATACACATTTAAGATTATATACTCTTGGTGAATTGACCCCTTTATCAAAATGAAATATTCTTCTTTATGCCTGGTAATATTCCTTATTCTAAAATCTACTTTGATATTAATATAACCTTTCCAACTTTCTTTTTCTTGTATTTGGTTAGTATATTTTCTGTTCTTTTTCTTTATATTGAAAATGAGTTTCTTGCTTTTTAATCCAATTTGACAATCTCTGCCTTTACTTTGGGTGTTTATACCATACATTTAACGTAATTATCGATATGGTTGTGTTTGCATTTGACATTCTGATATTTTCTGTTTGTCACATCTTCTCTTTTTTTTTTCTTTTCCTGCATTGTGGATTGTGCCTTTTAAATGGATTGTGCGTTAGTTTTCTCATTTATAAAATGAGGCTAATAACCATTTCATAAGGTTGTCCTGAGGATTAAATGACATTTATACAAAGTGTCTACATGGGGCCTGGCACATATTTTTATGTAGAGTCTGAGAAATGTTAGTTTTTAAAAATTAGGGCATGGAGAACTCATTGGGATATGAACTATTCAAAGGTTATGGGTTCTAGCCCTGGTTATGTGCACACATGTGAGGTGCAGGTTGTTGTACAAATGTGGTTTGAGTGGGCCTTGAAAGGCCTTAGCTCTAAAACATCTACTACCTTGCTGTGGTATGTGAAATTCTCATAAACACTTTACAGAAACTTCTGGAGATTTCCATATTCATTAAGGTAAGGTATTATGGGAGGGGGCAATAAATTCTCACACTAATACTGAAATATGGATGATTTCTGATGATAGCCCATCATGCTCCTATTTCCTATTCCTCGGAAAGCTCTGGGAGGTTGGGCAGGTAAATGTACATAGGCAAAAGTCAGTGAAAAGCATAAAGCCTGATCCTGGGAAGGGAGCCACAGTGAGTAGCCAGATGGTTCCTCGAAGGTGAAAGGAGAGGTGGGAAAGTTGCCAGAAAGGACCTAGCCCAGTTGGTTTTATCTTGGTCTCATTTGTGAAGTTAAACTTCTGGGTTTCGTATTTGCTTGGTTTACCTCAGTTTCAGTGTAGGTGAAATATGTCCCAAATGATATTTAACTGTTCAACTCTTGAATAGTTGACTAGGTCATACTTTCCAATTACCTCCAAAACATGGGGTGGCTTGTTTGGAAGCCTATGCAGTAGTGGCTTTGGAGCGGTTGTGTTTTTCCCTCTTTTTCCTCTTCATTGAGGATTTGTTTGGTCCATCTGAACTCTTCCACACTGATTTAGAATACAAGCTCCATGAGAGCAGAGACTGTGTAATGCCAGCCTCTAACATACTACATGGCATATTGTAGGTATTCAATAAATATTTATTGAAAGAATGACCAATTTGTCATTTTCTCCAAATGAATAGAAATCTTTTTGATCAGATACACATCATTATTACCTGCTTGACTCATTACCCTCATGGATCTTTAGTTTATTTCACCTGGACCATTAACCTCCTCTAAACTGAACACCAAACTTAGACCATGGACTCAATCCTGTCCCTGGGCTGGAGGAGTGTGAAAAATGCTACACAAGTGTTTCAGCAGTTCAGCATTAGCCTCGCTACTGGTACAGCTTCAACTTTGGGTGCAGATTTTGGTGGTAGGATTGTTCTCCTGCCTCTTACGGCTAACTCTACCTGTGTATCCAAGTTCCATAAACAGACCCCTTGTTCTGTATCTCAGTTTATCTGGAGTTGGTGTCCATGTCTTATACACAATCCATCATAGCCGAGTCCCTATACCTGCTGCTCAGCCTACCGTACTCCTCTTCCCCAACACACATTCAAGGTTGTGGTAGCCTTGAGGGGTTTGACAGAGATTAAAGACATTGGGAGAGGAATATTAGCAGAACAGAGGGTGCCACACCTCAGCCTGGCCTTTTGGGAAATTTATTTCTAAATTGCTCTGTGAAAGGAGATCTTTTTACTCTTCTTTCTTGTACTGCAGCCTATTGCTCTTAGGATCCAGAATACAGACTAGCACTAGTGGTCTCATGGTTGAGGTCACAGGCTTTTGGGAGCTGGTCTAAAAACTCTAACCACCCTTTGTTTTTATGGAAATATATGTTCTATTCAAACAGCTCACTTACAAATAAATTTTGGAATACAGCTCATTGATAAATTAGAGATGGTTATTAAGCTAATCAGACATGCTTTCCTCACTAGGGAGCCTGAGTAAATGGATTTGCACGTTGGTCTCTGTATCATAAATGGGTGTCAGTCCATTTCTGTAACTCTGGACAAGTAGCAGAGATTTTTTTCTTTTCAAAGTTGGCATAATTTTTTTGACAGAAGATGTGTTGGCTGAAGGAAATACTCTTCTATTTTGATGGTAGAGGTCCTTATTTTGGGAAGGATGTCAGAGCAACTTTTAAAAACATTGGAGTTAGGCTGCATGCAGTAACTCACGCCTTAATCCCAGCACTTTGGGAGGCTGAGGTGGAAGGATCCCTTGAGCCTAGGAGTTCAAAACCAGCCTGGGCAACATAGCAAGACCCCGTTTCTACAAAAAATTAAAAAAAAAATTAGCTGGACATGGTGGACACATGCCTTTAGTCCCAGCTACTCGGGAGGCAGAGGTGGGAGGATTTCAAATACATTTTCTCTTTAACACTCATTACTTTTACATGACAAATTTTCCCAGGGTTTCTGACCCTTCAGTTCTGTTGGCAGATATGAAATATTGATGTCAAGTGTCCTAGAAACAAGGATATCCTAACCTTTGAAAAAGGAACATTTAGTGTAATAGAAGACATCAGCCAGAGGGACCTTTCATGTAATCCTTCTCCCAATCATTTTAGAATCAGTATATTAAAAGATGGTCATTAGGAATATTTCCAGGGCCACATCCCATTGCTCCCTGCAGGATATGTCCAGGGGGAATTCTGACTTTGCCTGTTGGCCTAAATACAGTCTTAATTCTTTGTCAAACTAACAAATAGATGTCCAACATGCACTTTCTGCTGTTGTGAGGCATTACAGTCACTGAGGTACGAAATAAGTCATTTGCTTTTATATTTAGTCAGAAAGCTTTCTTAAGACACTTTTAAACCCTAGTTCAGTTAATGCAACTTCCATTTATCCACCATATTTGGAGAACACATGCAATGGCTTAAGCGAGACCTATGCTAAAATGAAAGTGGCAAGTGATGTTTTGTTAAAATTCTGATTCATGTAGCCTAGTTAAATATTAACAGTATGTCCTCTTTTGAGAAAGGATGGGAGAACACTTTGTTTTAAATGAGGAGAGTGGGCCTGGACAGGCTGAAAGTGAGGTAAGATAGCAAGCATTCTTTTAGGTGCTACAATGAAGCATAGAAACAGCATTTATTCTCCCCTCCCTGTCTTTTTTTATCCATGACATTTAGAGGTCAAAGAGCTTTACCCTGTAAGTAAAACTACTTCACTACGTGAGTACTCCTGGTTCACTTTACACAATAAACACGTTCCTGGAAAGCTCTCTCGGGTGCACACGTACAAATCAAATAGTTTTCTTGTTGACTCACACTTTCACTTCTGATCGTCGTTTGTCAGCAGATTCTAAAGCTAACCCAGTCAGCTAGTTAATAAGAGGTACTTAAACACAGAAGGGAATATAACTCTAGTAAATTATTTCATGAAACGAAGCTTGAGGAAAATGAATGTGTACTTTTGTATCCTAAATTTGAATTTCATATATTAGCTTTCCTAAAAGTGAACACCAACTAAATTTTTTTCCCTTAACTATTATGTCTATTGTGATAATTCCCCCTGCATTCTAGACACTAGGTTTTCTGGATTCATTTATTCATTTAATTATTGGTCATCACCTTGCAACAATGACAGAACAAACATTTGTTGTACAAACATTGATTGATCATGTACGATTTGAGAGACACTGCACTTGGTCATGGGGATCTACAATCAAGTAAGGAAAGATCTCTGTCAAGGTGCTCACAGTCTGGTAAGGGAGGGAGATAAATTAATAGGCAGTTCCTATGCAGTTTGAATACTGCTTTGATAGGAAAAGTACCGGGTGCTATGGGAGCACAGGGGTGGGAGGTTGGAGGCAGAGGGGGTCAGGGTTTTATGATGCCTATAAAAACACAAATCTCAGGCAAAGTCATCTGTTAGCACATGTTAAAGTTTCATTTAACCTGTTTATGAAAGAACCAACAGCTACAGAAGAATGCTGATTCAAGGAGTATTTGAAAAGCAGGGATTCATGTAGTCACTTGGGGGAAAAAAAAAACTCCAAAGTAACATTACTAAGTTAAATTCAATTTTGGCCAATGTCTTATTATGCAGTAAATTGAAACTTTTTGGGTTGTCTTCTAAACAAAACTTCACCCCAAAACTAAACAATGTCTTGTAGTTTTCTGCAAGTTAACCTCTAGCATTATAAGACTAAAATCTCCTGGACCATAATTAATTATGAATAGTTAGTTGAAGTTACAAATCTTGAGAGAGTGAGGTGACTGATAGGCCTAACAGAAAATGTTTTGCCATCCTAACGTCACCACTATGCAATCAATGCATGTAACAAAATTACACTTGTGCTCCATACATTTCTATACATTTTCTATCAAAAAAGGAAAATAAAAAGTACAGTCGTAATAAGAAGTCATGCAATCATCATTCTTCCTTCTTTTCTTTTCCTTTTTTTTTTTTTTTTTTTTTTTTTTGAGACAGAGCCTTTGCTCTGTTGCCCAGGCTGGAATGCAGTGGCGCAATCTCAGCTCACTGTAGCCTGTACCTCCCAAGTTCAAGCGATTCTCCTGCCTCAGCCCCCTGAGTAGCTGGGACTACAGGCACATGCCACCATGCCCAGCTAATTTTTTGTATTTTTAGAAGAGACAGAGTTTTGCCATGCTGACCAGGCTGGTCTCGAACTCCTGACCTCAGGTGAACTGCCTTGTCCTCCCAAAGTGCTGGGATTACAGGTGTGAGTCACCACACCTGGCCATTTTTCCTTATTTTCAAGTTTTAAAAAATATATTTAAAAATATTTTGTAGAGACAAGATTTTTCTATATTGCTCAGGCTGGTCGCAATCTCTCTTAATTTTTAATTAAAAATTTTTTTTAACTATGGGAGAATGATTCCTTAGACGTGGTAATCCCTCACCTCCTGTATTCTCCAATTTCTCAGCTGTTCATGTATTTTCATTGTCAGTCATAGTGAGCCAGTTTGATTCATCATAGAAATGGTCTCAAACTCTTCACCTCAAGCAATCCTCCTACCTTGGCCTCCCAAAGTGTAGAGACTGTAGGCATGAGCCACCACGTCCAGCGTATTATCAAGTGTTCGATGTTTTCTTATATTGCCTTCTCTGTGACCTTGGATAATTTCTAAAGAGTGGTCTTGATCACACACACACACACACACACATACACAAAATAGCTGGTTTCATTGTGGTTTCTGTTAAGATCATTAATTGAATTTATTTATTATTATTTTTTGAGATGGAATCTCTTGTCACTCAGGATGAAATGCAATGGCATGATCTCGGCTCACTGCAACCTCTGCCTCCCAGGTTCAAGTGATTCTCCTGCCTCAGCCTCCTGAGTCACTGGGATTACAGGCATGCGCCACCACACCCATCTAAGTTTTGGGTTTTTAGTAGAAATGTAGTTTCACCATGATGGCCAGCCTGGTCTCGAACTCCTGGCCTCAAGCAATCCACCTACCTAGGCCTCCTAAAGTGAAGGGATTACAGGCATGAGCCACCACACCTAACCTATTAATTGAATTTATTGTTTAGTTGATTTTCTATTACTCTTAGTGGTAGCGGAAATTACCCATAGATTTAATAGGGTTCATGATGGTATTGTTCACAGTTATTTATTTCTTACCTTGCCTGTAAGAGTATTATATGTCCCTGTTCATTGCCTGGTGACCTGCTATGCCTCTTGTGAGAAAAGGACAGGTCTCCACTTCACTGATTTTGGGCTTGACTGAGATGCTTCGGCCAATAGAGTGTAAGTAGTTATGACATATACCACAAGCAGACATTTAAGCTGGTTATGTGGTTTGGCTTGGCCTCTTGTTTGGTTGGCCTGCAGTCAGCCCACAGTTTACATATGATATGAGCAAACAGTAAAGGTAATAAGCCACTGCAATTTCTCCCTAAGGGTAGGAACAAGATAAGAATGCCCAGTCTTATTAATTCCAGCCAACATTTTACTGAAGTTCTAGCCATGGAAGTAGACAAGACAATGAAAAGGCATCCAAATTGTAAAGGAAGATACAAAACTGTATTTGCAGATGGCATGATTTTTTAATATAGAAAGTCCTAAGGAGTTCACAAAAAACTGTTGAAACTATGAACTTCAGCAAGGTTAGAGGATAAAGGATTAATATACAAAAATCAATTATGTTTCTATACAGTAGCAATGAGCAAATCAAACCTGAAATTATGAAAATAAGTCTTAATGATAGCTTCAAAAAGATTAAAGTACTTAGAAATGCATTTAACAAAAGAAGTACAAAACATTCTTAAGACTACCAAACATTGAAAGAAATTATGCAGGATCTAAATAAATAGATATCCTATATTCATGGATTAAAAGACTTACTAGCATTAATGTAGCAGTACTTCCCCAATTGACCTGTAGGTTTAACTCAATTCTTGTCAGAATCCCTGCTGGCTTCTCTCTAAAAATTGATAAGTGGATCCTAAGATTCATATGGAAATTCAAGGGACACAGAATTGCTGAAATAATGTTGAAAAAGAACAAAGTTGAAGAGCTCATGCTTTTTGATTTCAAAACTGTCTACATTGCAACAATAATCAAGATAGTGTGATACTGGCATATGGATAGACATACAGATAAATGGAGTAGAATTGAGAATCCAGAAATAAACCCTCAAGTTTATAGTCAATTTGATTTCAACAAGGATGCTAAAACAATTCAATGAGGAAAGAATGATCTCTTCAACAAATGGTGCTGGGACAACTGGATATCTACGTGCAAAGGCATGAAGTTGGACATCTGTCTTACACTGTATATACAAAAATGAACTTGAAATGGATCAAAGACCCAAATGTAACAGAACTATGAAACTCTTAGAAGAAAACATAGGAGTATGTTACACAAAGTATTCAGTTTGAATTCAGACCTTGGATTTGTCAATGGTTTCTTAGATATGCATCACATGCATTAGCAAAAAAGGAAAAAAAATAGATAAATTGGACTTGATGAAAAGTAAAAACTTGCCAGGTTTGGTGACTCATGCCTGTAATTTCAGCACTTTGGGAGGCTGAGGCGGGTGGGTCATGTGAGCCCAGGAGTTTGAGACCAGCTTGGGCAACATAGGGAAACCTTGTCTCTACAAAAAAACAAAAAGATAGGTGTGATGGTGCATGCCTATAGTCCCAGCTACTCAGGAGGCCGAAGTGGGAGGATCACTTAAGCTCAGGAAGCAGAGGTTGCAGTGAGCCGAGATTGCGCCACTACCTTCCAGCCTGGGTGACAAGAGTGAGACCCTGTCTGGAAAAAAAGGAAAATGTAAAAAGTTATATGCATTATAAGATGCTATAAAAAAACTGAAAAGACAGCCCATAGAATGAAAGAAAATATTTGCAAATCATATATCTGATAAGGGATTTGTATCTAGACTATAAAGAACACTTAATAATAAAAACATAATCCATTTTTTAATGGGCACAGGATGTGAATAGCCATTTCTCTAAAGAAAATATAGAAATGTCCAATAAGCACATCAACATTATTAGCTATCAGCGAAATGCAAATCAAAATTACAGTGAGATACTGCTTCACACCTGCTAGGATAGCTAGAATAAAAAAGACAAATAATAAAAAAAAACTGTCTTGGATGTTGAGAAATGAGAATTCTTATATACTCATTATGAATATGAAATGAGACAGCTGCTTTGGAAAACAATCTGGCTGATCCTCAGATAGCTAAATATAGAGTTATCATTTGACCCACCAATCCCATTTCTAGGTATATACCCAAGAGAGATGAAAACATTCATCCACACAAAAACCTGTACACAAATGTTCATAGCATTATTTATAATATTCAAAAAACAGAAACCGAAATGTTCATCAGTTGAATAAATAAAATGTGATATATTCATACAATGGGATATGATTCAACCAGAAAAGGGAATGAAGTGATGTACACTACAACATGCATGAATCTTGACAACATTATGCTAAGTGAAAAAATTATGTAAACATTATGCTAACCTTGAAAACGTTAAGCAGAGTCTCAAAATACCACATATATGATTCAATTTATATGAAATGTCAAGAATACACAAATCTATAGAGATAGAAAGTAGTTCAGTGGCTGCCTAGGTCTGGGGAAATGAGGGAGTTACAGGGCCATAGCTAAAAGTATATGGTTTCTTCTCGTGGTGATAAAAATTTTCTAAAATTTATTATGGTAATGGTTGCAAAACTGAGTACACTAAAGACCATTGAACTGTGCACTTCAAATGTGTGAATTGTATGGTATGTGAATTATATTTCAATAAAGCTAATGCCAGGAAAATCAGTTATTTGACGCTGCATATAAGCTTGATGATGTTTTTATCTGTCCTGAGGAATAAAATAGCTGAGATGTTCGTATTAAGAATATTTGACCTATAAAAAGTATCTGGTGGAGTTGGAGCTTCTCTTTTTATTTGGAAACTTTTCTGATACTGTGGGTTTGATGATGAGGAAGCGCTTGCAATAATGTTGATACAGTTTTAAAATATAGAGTCTTTGGTAATTATGGAGGAATGAAGTGGTCACAGGAACTCTTTCATAGATAGCAGTTATGAAACATTTTAAAAACTTGTTAAAGGCACTGGAAAGACTACAAAAGCAGACAGAAGAGAGAAAACTGCAACTGCATGGAGTAAGAATTGTGAGTTTGTAGTTTTCTGGTCTGAAGACATTTCTTAACCCCCATGGATGTGGCTGAGAGAAGCAGCAGTAGAAAAACAGCCTTATTGGCTCAGTACCTTTCAGGGCTAGAAGATCAACTGGAAATTTAAAGGGGAAATTCTGGAAAAAAAGTAATCATAGAAAGAGTAAGACTCAAATTCCAAATAGAAGTTCTGTGTAAATCTCTTCGATGGCTAGACTATGCATGTGCAAGAGTGAATTCATGAGGCCTGACACAAAACACGTAAGGACAAGAGAGAAATCTATACTTCAAACATGGAACAAGTTCTGTTCATTTGCTTTTTTTTTTTTGGGTATGTTGTTTGGTTTAACTAAAAAATAAAAGTTAAAAATAATGTATTGACTTGAAATTCACACAATATGAAATCAATTTTGCAGTTGACAAATCAGTGGCACATTGTACATTCACAATGTTGTAATGGCCGGGCGCGGTGGCTCAAGCCTGTAATCCCAGCACTTTGGGAGGCCGAGGCGGGTGGATCACGAGGTCAAGAGATCGAGACCATCCTGGTCAACAAGGTGAAACCCCGTTTCTACTAAAAATACAAAAAGCATTAGCTAGGCATGGTGGCGCGTGCCTGTAATCCCAGCTACTCAGGAGGCTGAGGCAGGAGAATTGCCTGAACCCAGGAGGCGGAGGTTGCGGTGAGCCGAGATCGCGCCATTGCACTCCAGCATGGGTAACAAGAGCGAAACTGCGTCTCAAAAAAAAAAAAAAAAAAAAAAAAACACAATGTTGTAAAACTACCACCTCTATCTAGTTCCAAAACATTTCCGTCACTCCAGAGTAAAACTCTGTGGCCGAGCACGGTGGCTCAGGCCTGTAATCCCAGCACTTTGGGAGGCCAAGGCAGGTGGGTCACCTGAGGTTGGGAGTTCAAGACCAGCCTGACCAACATGGGGAAACTACCTCTCTACTATAAATACAAAATCAGCCGGGTGTGGTGGCACATGCCTGTAATCTCAGCTACTCAGGAGGCTGAGGCAGGAGAATCACTTGAACCCAGAAAGTGGAGGTTGCAGTGGGCAGAGAGCATGCCATTGCACTCCAGCCTGGGCAAGAAGAGTGAAACTCCATCTCTAAAAACGAAACAAACAACCAATTAAAACTATGTACTCATTAAGCAGTTTCTCACTATTCCCGACTCATTAGTCACAGACAACTGCCAGTCTGTATTCTGTCTCCATGGATTTATCTATTCCAGACATTGCACATAAATGACTTCATACAATATGTAACCTTTTTGTCTGGATTCTTTCACTTAGCATAATATTTTGGAGGTTCGTTCATGCTGCAGCAAGTATTAGTACTTCATTCTTTTTTTGTGGCTGAATAATATTCCATTGTATGTATATACCACAATTTGTTTATCCATGTATTCATTGATGGACATTTGGTCCATTTCTTCCTTTTGGCTATTGTGAGTAGTGTTGCTGCGAACATGTGTGTTCACGTATTTGTTGGAGTACTTGTTTTTTAATTATGTAGAAATGCTTATTTTTTTTTTAAAGTGTGAATGTATATTCTTATTTGTACTCAGAGGAGAAGAAAGCTGAAATTTATGGGCTTGAAGTGTCAGACAACAGAGCCCAAGGCTGGCAGGACAGATAGTAACTAGATGGGAAACCTTAGAAGCAAAGAAACCACAGATACCGAGTTTCATCTCTGCCTGAATTTTTGGCTGACTGTCAATGTATACAGGCACATAGGAGATACCACATGTGCCTTCCATACACATAGGCCAGGCTAAAGCAGTGGTAGGCCATAAGCACAGAGCACACATATCAGTTGCTACATACCATAAGAACACAAAGTATTCAGTTTGAATTCAGGTATGTTTACTGCCTACTTGAACAAAATCCCAGTAATCGTATGAACACATCAGAATCCAGATTTATTATAACATTGTCTATAATGTCTAATTTTAAAACAAAAATTAGTAGACATTGAAGGAAACAGAAAAGTGAGACCCAGGCACCTGAGAAAAGACAGTTAGTAAAAACTGACTTTGAGTGAGCCCAGATTTAGCAGACAAAGGATTAAAAACATCTATTATAAATATGCCCAAAGAATTAATGGAAAATGTGGCATCAATAAATTAGAAACATTTCAACAGAAGCATGTTAACTATAACAAAAAAATACAAATTATAAAGCTGAAAAATACAATAACTTAAACAAGTACACTAGATGGACTCAGCAACACATTGGACTTGGCAGAAGACTCAGTGGGCTTAATTTCACACACACACACACACACACACACCCTCTCTCTCTCTCTCTCTCCAATTTGAATAACAGAGGAAAAAGACTGAAGCAAAATGAAGAAGCCTAGGATATATGTAAGAGAATATCAAGCAGTCCAATATATGTGTAATTGATATCCCAGAAGGGAGAACAAGGGGCAGAAAAAATATTTTAAAATATAATGGCTGAAAAATTTAAAGGAAATCAAACATACCTAATTATTTCTAGCATCCCTCTTGCAACTGGTTACAAAATGAAGAAGCAGGTCCTTCGGGATACCTAGTAGTCATGTAGGAAGTGCCAACAATAATTTTGGTATTAAAAAATCTTGATATTACATTGGATCTCCAAATTTCTGCTTCATCTCAGAGAAAGACAGCATTGAGGAGAATAACACATATTCCCCAGAAAGAAAATGCCACAGCCTTATCTGTGTTACTAATCAGAAAAATGATACTTTGTAATAACAGAAAAAGTAACAAAGAATAATTATTTTGGCTACTTTATAACTGTAGAAGCCCTTATTATTCTATTTGTTTAATTATAATTGTTTAACTGGAATAGTTTGCAGTTTTAAATCTAAAGTATGCGAAATTAACGCAAATCCAAGAAGGTTAACAGAACTTTTTGAGAGATTGTATTTGGGTAGGGTGAGAAAAAGAGATTTTGCTATTTAAATAGAACATGCAGAAAGTAAATGGTAACATTTTACAAATTTATGGTTTGAGAACAAACCATAAATTCAAAGACCACTTTTCTTTCTGAGTTACCAGTTCCCTACTATACATAAGCCCCTGCTTTAAAAATCTATCATGTAATTTTAACAGACTTCAATATGTACATATTTAAATGCAAACACATATAATAAATGTAAGATGACTTTTAAAAAAATATATATATTTTATTGTACTTTAGGTTCTGGGGTACATGTGCAGAACATGCAGGATTGTTGCACAGGTACATACATGGCAATGTGGTTTGCTGCCTCCATCCCCCCGTCACCTATATCTGGCATTTCTCCCCATGTTATCCCTCCCCAACCTCCTTAACCCCAACCGTCCCTCCCCTAGTCCCCCCCAGCAGACCCCAGTTTGTGGTGCTCCACTCCCTGTGTCCATGTGTTCTCATTGTTCAACACCTGCCTGTGAGTGAGGACATGCGGTGTTTGATTTTCTGTTCTTGTGTCAGTTTGCTGAGAATGATGGTTTTCAGATTCATCCATGTCCCTACAAAGGATACGAACTCATCGTTTTTTTTATGGCTGCATAGTATTCCATGGTGTATATGTGCCACATTTTTCTTGTCCAGTTTATCATCAGTGGGCATTTGGGTTGGTTCCAGGTCTTTGCTATTGTAAACAGTGCTGTGTTGAACATACGTGTGCATGTGTCTTTATAATAGAACAATTTATAATCCTTTGGATATATACCCAGTAATGGGATTGCTGGGTCAAATGGAGTTTCTATTTCTACGTCCTTGAGGAATCACCACATTGTCTTCCACAATGGTTGAACTAATTTACACTCTCACCAACAGTGTAAAAGTGTTCCTATTTGTCCACATCCTCTCCAGCATCTGTTGTCTCCAGATTTTTTAGTGATCACCATTCTAACTGGCGTGAGATGGTATCTCAATGTGGTTTTGATTTGCGTTTCTCTAATGACCAGTGATGATGAGCATTTTTTCATATGTTTGTTGGCCTCATGTATGTCTTCTTTTGAAAAGTATTTGTTCATGTCCTTTGCCCACTTCGGAATGGGTTTGTTTTTTTCTTGTAAATCTGTTTTAGTTCTTTGTAGATTCTGTATATTAGCCATTTGTCAAATGAGTACATTGCAAAAATTTTTTCCCATTCTGTTGGTTGCCAGTTCACTCTAGTGATTGTTTCTTTTGCTGTACAGAAGCTCTGGAGTTTAATTAGGTCCCATTTGTCTATTTTGGCTTTTGCTGCCAATGCTTTTGGTGTTTCAGTCATGAAGTCCTTGCCTATGCCTATGTCCTGAATGATTTTGCCTAGGTTTTCTTCTAGGGTTTTTATGGTTTTAGGTCTTATGTTTAAGTGCTTAATCCATCTGGAGTTAATTTTAGTGTAAGGTGTCAGGAAGGGGTCCAGTTTCTGCTTTCTGCACATGGCTAGCCAGTTTTCCCAACACCATTTATCAAACAAGGAATCCTTTCCCCATTGCTTGTTTTTGTCAGATTTGTCAAAGATTGGATGGTTGTAGATGTATGGCATTGCTTCCGAGCCCTCTGTTCTGTCCCGTTGGTCTATATCTCTGTTTTGGTAACAGTACCATGCTGTTTTGATTACTATAGCCTTGTAGTATAGTTTGAAGTCAGGTAGTGTGATGCCTCCAGCCTTGTTCTTTTTGCTTAGGACTGTCTTGGCTATGTGGGCTCTCTTTTGGTTCCATATGAAGTTTAAGGTGTTTTTTCCAGTTCTGTGAAAAGGGTCGTAGGTAACTTGATGGGGATTGCATTGAATCTATAAATTACTTTGGGCAGTATGGCCATTTTCACAATATTGATTATTCCTAACCATGAGCATGGAATGTTTTCCCATCTGTTTGTGTCCTCTCTTATTTCCTTGAGCTGTGGTTAGTAGTTCTCCTTGAAGAGGTCCTTTACATCCTTTGTTAGTTGTATTCCTAGGTATTTTATTCTCTTTGCAGCAATTGTGAATGGAAGTTTGTTCTCGATTTGGCTCTCTTTAAGTCAGGCTTTAAACATTAGTTTTTATTTTATTCTAGGGATGCAAGGCTGTTTTAATATTACAAAATTGATAGTACAGTGAACCAAATTAATAGGATAAATAGAATAACTATCACGATGGCATCAATTCATGCAGAGAAAGCATTTTACAACATTCAACACTCATTTGTAACAAAAATGCTAAAGAAAATAAAAATAAAAGGGATTTGAGAAGGAATTCCTCAACTTGCTGAAGAGCACCTCCAAAGAACCTATAGCTAACTTTATACTTAGCAGTGAAAGACTGAATACTTTACAGGTAACACTGGGAATAAAGCAAGAATGTCTGCTCTCAGTACTCTTATTCAACATAAGGCTAGAAGGTCTCAGTAGTGTAAAAAGACAAGAAATGGAAATAAAACATACAGATCAAAACGGAAGAAATTAAATTTCTCTATATGCAGACATCATGATTGCCCATAAACAGTTTTTAAAATTAGTCTTAACAGCATGAGACTGTTTATTGACTGGATTTTTCCTTGTAATCTAAACGCTATGAAGAACAAATACATTTATGTATTGAAAAGGACATTTAAAAATAAACTGTTTTGCTGAAAAATTTTTCACTTTTTCTGTATCTCTTCATTTTAATTAAAAATTGTTACACTCATGCAGTATTACACTTGCATTATATTCCTTACTGTCAAAGTCTGGGAGAAGACGTTTAGTTTTTTTTAAAAACCAAATTTATCAAATCACTCTGATTTGTGGGAGGACTCATCTTGATTAGGAATATTAGATGAACTTGGAACCATATATTCTTTTACGTTTATTTAAATATATTAAAAATGCTTCACAGAAGTTTTGAATAGTGCTTTTTTATGATTACTAATTGCTAGCTTGATATCTCATTTCATTTCTTTCTGTGGAACCTAGCCTCCAACCATTTGACTATTTCAGCTTTTCAGTTTCTGAATTGGTAGTTTCTGTGTGTGAAAAGTTTTTCTTAAAGGGCCAGTACATTTAAAGCATCAGAAGTCCAATTTCTTCTTTGTATGGGAATTCTTGAGTTCTTTTCGGTTTGTGTGAGTACTTGTTAGTCTCAAGCTAAACAGAACAAAATCTCTTAAATTTAAGACCTCATCCTCAAATTTATTAATTCCCTCTGGATGTAGGCAGAAGTGTTCTAAAATACTCTTAGAAAATACTTCATATTCCTACAGTGGAAGAATCATGTAAACTCTTTGACAAGCTAGCGTTTGCCCAAGCAGGAGCTTATAGGTGAAGTTTTAAGAAATGTTTTTTCTCTATTTTGTTATATGCTATTGTATTCCTATTTTATGTGCAATTCAAGGTTTTAAATACACATACACATTCGTTCATATTATTGTTATATAAGCCAACTAAATTCTGTAGAAGTCAAAATTCTCTGCTCTCTAAACAATACAGAATCAATTTCAAGTCTATATGTTTCTTCAACCTTGACAGTAGATCTGTTTGGGTTGGGTATCTTTATAGTGTTCACAAATGATAGATTCTTATGATAAGTTAATCTCCAAAAATTTTCCTCAAAAGCTAGATACAGACAAAGGGTTACAATTACAAATAGATTATCCTTCACGGCTAGTTTCTTTTCCTCTGTGAGGAGGGAATAAAGGCTTTTCTTCCTAAATACACACAGAGCATTCTCTTTAGCCAGGGAACAAAAGCAGAGGTAGAGACAAATACGTATGTAAAATTCACTATAGGGAAAAATAAAAATTCCCATCCTAATAATTTTTAAAAATCAGAATATTCTCCATTCTTCAGACACATGACATACTGCTGTGGGCCATTGGTTTCTCTTTCATTTCCTCATGGGATTTATGATTCCAAACTGAAGGAATTTACTTAAGCAAAAGAAATGCTGACAAAATCTCTGCAAATCTGTTATTCTACCTCACCTTCTGAAACTTTTACAGACTTCCAAATACAGTCTTACCACAGCCAGGACACCAAAAGTCTTCTAGGCTGTAACTGAAAGACAGGTGTCCAATCATATCTCCTAGCTGTTTACCCTGGGAATCTGGTTACCATCATGACTCTGGTGCCCACATCAGATTTTCAAAGTCAAACTCAAAAAAATTAGGTTTCAAAAGTTCAAATGTTAGTCAGTCATGACTTGCAATCGAGATTTTCTCTCTGGATGAGAAGGGGCAGAACTCAAGCAAAAAAACACTGTGGGAGACTATTTTTCCTTTGTTCCAAGGTTAAAGGATTCCTCTGGAGTCCAGGCTGTCACTGGAAGCCTACCATGCTACCCTTGTCCTAGCATGGTGGGTTGGATGTTTATACTATTCCTTAAGTGAGGTGAGTGCACATAGTACAGAAAGAAGATTATGCTTCCAACTTTAGTAAGCATTTCTGGATTAGGCATTTAATTATTTAGAATTTTGTTGGTATGCTTTTTGATTTTATTTATTTATTTTTTACCTTAAGTTCTGAGATACTTGTGCAGAACGTGCAGGTTTGTTATATAGGTATACATGTGCCATGGTGGTTTGCTGCACCTATCAACCAGTCATCTAGGTTCTAAGCCCCGCATGCATTAGGTATTTGTCCTAATGCACTCCCTCCACTTGCCCTCCAGCTCCTGAGATGCCCCAGCATGTGATGTCTCCTCCCTGTGTCCATGTGTTCTCATTGTTCAACTCCCACTTATGAGTAAGAACATGTGGTATTTGGTTTTCTGTTCCTGTGTTAGTTTGCTGAGAGTGATGACTTCCAGCTTCATCAATGTCCCTGCAAAGAACATGAACTCATTCTTTTTAATGGCTGCATAATATTCCATGGTGTATATGTGCCACATTTTCCTTATCTAGTCAGTCATCGATGGGCATTTGGGTTGGTTCCAAGTCTTTGCTGTTGTAAATAGTACTGCAATAAACATACATGTGCATGTGTCTTTATAGCAGAATAATGTATAATCCTTTGGGTATATACCCAGCACTTAATGGGATTGCTGGGCCAAATGGTATTTCTGGTTCTAGATCTTTGAGGAATCACCACACTGTCTTCCACATAGTTCAACTAAGTTGTGCTCCAACAACAGTGTAAAAGTGTTCCTAATTCTCCACATCCTTTTCAGCATCTGTTGTTTCCTGACTTTTTAATGATCACCATTCTAACTGGCATGAGATGGTATCTCATTGTGGTTTTGTTTTGCATTTCTCTAATGATCAGAGATGTTGAATTATTCAAATATTTGTTGACTGCATGAGTGTCTTCTTTTGAGAAGTGTCTGTTCATATCCTTTGCCTACTTTTTGATGGGGTTAATTGATTTTTTTCTTGTAAGTTTAAGTTCCTTGTAGATGCTGGATATTAGCCCTTTGTCAGCTGAGTAGCCTGCAAAAATGTTCTCCCATTCTGTAGGTTGCCTGTTCACTCTGATGATAGTTACTTTTGATGTGCAGAAGCTCTTTAGTTTGATTAGGTCCCATTTGTCAATTTTGGCTTTTGTTGCCATTGCTTTTGGTGTTTTAGTCATGAAATGTTTGCCCATGCCTAGGTCTTGAATGGTATTGCCTAGATTTTCTTCTAGGGTTTTTGTTTCTTTTTTTAAAATCATTTTAGGTTTTATGCTTAAGTCTTTAATTCACTTTGAGTTAATTTTTGTATAAGATGTAAGGAAGGGGTCCTGTTTCAGTCCAGTTTTACTTTAAGTTCTGAAATACATGTGCAGAATGTGCAGGTTTGTTACACAGGTATACGTGTGCCATGGTGGTTTGCTGCAACTATCAACCAATCATCTAGGTTTTAAGCCCCACATGCATTAGGTATTTGTTCTAATGCTCTCCCTCCACTTGCCCTCCAGCTCCCAACAGGCCCTGGTGTGTGATGTTACGGCTAGCCAGTTTTCTCAGCACCATTTATTTAATAAGGAATCCTTTGCCCATTACTTGTTTTTGTCAGGTTTGTTGAAGATCAGATGGGTGTAGATGTGTGGTGTTATTTCTGAGGTCTCCCTTTTTTTCCATTGGTCTATATATCTGTTTTGGTGCCAGTGCTATGCTGTTTTGGTTACTGTAGCCTTGTAATATAGTTTGAAGTCAGGTAGTGTGATGCCTCTAGCTTTGTTCTTTTTGCTTAGGATTGTCTTGGATATATGGGCTCTTTTATGGTTCCATATGAAATTTAAAGTAGTTTTTTCTAACTCTGCAAATAAAGTCACTGGTAGGTTAATGGGAATGGCATTGAATCTAAAAATTACTTTTGGCAGTATGACCATTTTCGCCTTATTGATTCTATCCATGAGCATGGAATCCTTTTCCATTTGTTTGTGTCCTCTCATATTTCCTTGAGCAGTGGTTTGTAGTTCTCCTTAAAGAGGTCCTTCACCTCCCTTGTAGGTTGAATTTCTAGATATTTTATTCTCTTTGTAGCAATTGTGAATGGGAGTTCACTCATGTTTTGCCTCTCTGCCTGTCTACTGTGGTGTACAGGAATGCTTGTGAGTTTTGCATTTTGATTTTGTGTCCTGAGACTTTGCTAAAATTCCTTATCAGCTTAAGGGGTTTTTGGGCTGAGATGATGGGGTTTTCTAAATATACAGTCATGTCATCTGTATCATTTAAGGTTAATATTGTTATGTGTGAATTTGATCCTGATGCTAGCTGGTTATTTTGCTCATTAGTTGATGCAGTTTCTTCATAGTGTCATTGGTCTTTATATTTTGGTGTGTTTTTGCAGTGACTGTTACCAGTTTTTCCTTTCCATATTTAGTGCTTCATTCAGCAGCTCTTGTAAGGCAGGCCTTGTGGTGACAAAATCCTTCAGCATTTGCTTGTCTGGAAAGGATTTTATTTCTCCTTCACTTATGAAGCTTAGTTTGGCTGGATATGAAATTCTGGTTTGAAAATTCTTTTAAGAATGTTGAATATTGGCCCCCACTCTCTTCTGGCCTGTAGGATTTCTGCAGAGAGATCCACTGTTAGTCTGATGGGCTTCCCTTTGTAGGTAACCTGACATTCCTCTTTGGCTACCTTTAACATTTTTTTCTTCATTTCAACCTTGGAGCATCCGACGATTATGTATCTTGGGGTTGCTTGTCTTGAGGAGTATCTTAGTGGTGTTCTCCCTATTTCCTGAATTTTTATGTTGGCCTATCTTGCTAGGTTGGGGAAATTCTCCTGGATAATATCCTGAAGTGTGTTTTGCAACTTGGTTCCATTCTCTTGGTCACTGTCAGGGACCCCAATCATTCGTAGGCTTGGTCTTTTCACACAGTTCCATATTTCTTGGAGGCTTTGTTTATTCCTCTTTATTCTTTTTTCTCTAATCTTGTCTTTGTGCCTTATTTCAGTAAGTTGATCTTAAATCTCTGATATCCTTTCTTCCGTTTGATTGATTTGGCTATTGATACTTGTGTATGCTTCATGAAGTTCTCGTGCTGAATTTTTCAGCTCCATCAGGTCACTTATGGTTCTCTCTAAACTGGTTATTCTAGTTAGCAGCTTCTGTAATCTTTTATCAAGGTTCTTAACTTCCTTTTATTGGGTTGGATCATGCTCCTTTAGCTCAGAGGAATTTATTATTACCCACCATCTGAAGCCTACTTCTGTCAATTCGTCAATCTCATTCTCCATCCAGTTTTGTGCCATTGCTAGTGAGGAGTTGTGATCGTTTGGATGAGACAAGGCATTCTGGTTTTTGCATTTTCAGCATTTTTGTGCTGGTTTTTCCTCATCTTCATGGATTTATCTACCTTTGATCTTTGAGGCTGATGACTTTTATATGGGGCTTTTGTGTGGGGGTCCTTTATGTTGATGTTGATGTTATTGCATTCTGTTTGTTAGAGTTTTTTTTTTTTTTTTTTTTTTTTTTTTTTTTTTTTTTTTTTNTGAGGGTGATGACATTTGGATGGGGTTTTTGTGGGGTCTTTTTGTTGATGTTGTTATTTTGCTTTCTGTTTATTTGTTTTGAACAGTTGGGCCCCTCTGCTGCAGGTCTGCTGCAGTTTTCTGGAGGTCCACTCCAGACCCCGTTCACCTGGGTATCAGCAGTGGAGGTAGCAGAAGAGCAAAGATTGCTGTCTGCTCCTTCCTCTGGAAGCTTCCTCCCAGAGAGGCACAGGCTTGATGGCAGCCAGAGCTCTCCTGTATGAGGTGTCTGTTGACCTCTATTTGGAGGTTTCTCCCAGCCAGGAGTCGCTGAGGTCAGGGACCCACTTGAGGAGTCAGTCTGTCCGTTAGCAGAGCTGGTGCACTGTGCTGGGAGAATCCCTCTTGTCAGGATTAGCTGCTCTCTTCAGAGCCACTAGGCAGGAGCGATTAAATACACTGAAGCTGCACCCACATCCCCCTTCCTGCGGGTGCTCTGTCTCAAGGGGATGGTTTTTTTGTTTTTGTTTTTTTTTTCTGTAAGCCCCTGACTAGGGCTATTACATTTCCTCCAGAGATGTCCTGCCTAGTCAGGAGGAATATAGAGAAGCAGTCTGGCCACAGCTGCTTTGCCATGCCCAGCCCAGACCTCCCAGCCTCCTTAGCACTGTCAAGGGAAAACTGCCTACTAAAGCCTCAGTAATGGTGGATACCCCTCTCCCCACCAAGCTGGATCATCCCAGGTGGACTTCAGATTGCTGTGCTGGCAGTGAGAATTTTAAGCCAGTGGTTCTTAGCTTGCTGGGTTCCATGGGAGTGGGACCTGCTGAGTGAAACCACTTGGCTCCCTGGCTTCAGCCTCCTTTCCGGGGGAGTGAACGGTTCTGTCTTGCTGGGGTTCCAGGTACCACTGGGGTACGAAAAATACTCCTGCAGCTAGCTTGGTGTCTGCTCAAACAGCTGCCCAGTTTTGTGCTTGAAACCCACGGCCCTTGTGGTGTAGGCACATGAGGGAATCTCCTGATCTGCAGATTGCAAAAACCATGGGGAAAGTGTAATAACCCAGCTAGGTAACACAGTCCCTCATGGCTTTCCTTGGCTTGGGGAGGGAAGTCCCTGGCTCCTTGCAGTTCTCAGGTGAAGCAACTCCAAATCCTGCTTCTGCTCACCATTCGAGGGTTGGACCTACTGCCTAACCAGTCCCAGTCAGATGAACTGGGTACCTCAGTTAGAAATGAAGAAATTGCCTGCCTTCTGCATTGGTCTCACTGGGAGCTGCAGCCATCTAGGCCTCTCTTTTATATTGTTTGTTTGTTTTAATTTCATTTAGTTCTGCTTTGATCTTGGTTATTTCTTTTCTTCTGGATTTGGATTTGGTTTGTTCTTGTTTCTCTAGTTCCTTGAGGTATGACCTTAGATTGTCTATTTGTGCACTTTCAGACTTTTTGATGTAGGCATTTAATGCTATGAACTTTCCTCTTTTTTTTTTTTTTCACACTGCCTTTGCTGTATCCCAGAGATTTTGATAGGTTGTATCACTATTATCATTGAGTTCAATGAAGTTTTTAATTTTAATCTTGATTTCATTGTTGACCCAATGATCATTCAGTAGCAGGTTATTTAATTTCCATGTATTTGCATGGTTTTGAGGGTTCCTGTGGAGTTGATTTCCAATTTTATTCTACTGTGTTCTGAGAGAATGCTTGATATAACTTCACTTTTCTTAAATTTATTGAGACTTGTTTTGTGGCCTATCATATGGTCTATCTTGGAGAATGTTCCATGTGCTGATGAATAGAATGTGTATTCTGCAGTTGTTGGGGAGAATGTTCTGTAAATACCGGTTAAGTCCATTTGTTTTAGGGTATAGTTTAAGTCCGTTGTTTCTTTGTTGACTTTCTGTCTTGATGGCCCATCTAGTGCTGTCAGTGGAGTATTGAAGCCTCCCACTATTATTGTGTTGCTGTCTATCTCGTTTCTTAGGTCCAGTAGTAATTGTTTTATATATTTGGAAGCTCTAGTGTTAGGTGTATATCTATTTAGGATTGTGCTATTTTCCTGTTGAACAAGTCCTTTTATCGTTATATAATGTCCCTCTTTGTGTTTTTAAACTGCCGTTGTTTTCAAGTTTGTCTTGTCTGATATAAGAATACCTACTCCTGCTCGTTTTTGGTGTCCATTTGCATGGAATATCTTTTTCCACCCCATTATCGTAAGTTTTTGTGACTCCTTATGTTAGTTGAGTCTCTTGAAGACAGCAGATACTTGGTGGATGAATTCTTATCCATTCTGCCATTCTGTATCTTTTAAGGGGAGCATATAGGTCATTTACATTCAATATTACAATTGAGATGTGAAGTACTATCCTATTTATCATGCTAATTGTTGCCTGAATACCTTGTTTTTTGTTTTTTTCATTCTGTTATTATTGCACAGGCCCTGTGAGGTTTATGCCTTAAGGGGGTTCTATATGGGGCATTGTGAGGATTTGTTTCAAAATTTAGAACTGCTTTTAGCAGTGCTTATAGTTCTGGCTTGGTAGTGGCTAATTCTCTCAGCATTTGCTTGTCTGAAAAAGACTATCGTTCCTTCATTTATAAAGCTTAGTTTCACTGGACACAAAATTCTTGGCTGATAATTCTTTTGTTTAAGGGGGATAAAGATAGAACCCCAATCCCTTCTAGCTTGTAGAGTTTCTGTTGAGAAATCTGCTGTTAATCTGGTAAGTTTTCCTTTATAGGTTACCTGCTGCTTTTGCCTCACAGCTCTTAAGATTCTTTCCTTTGTTTTGACTTTGGATAACTTGATAACTATGTGCCTACATGGTGATCTTTTTGTGATGAATTTCCTAAGTGTTCTTTCAGCTTCTTGTGTTTGGATAGCTAGATCTCTAGCAAGGCCAGGGAAGTTTTCCTTGATTATTCCCTCAAATATGTTTCCCAAACTTTTAGATTTCTCTTCATCCTTGGGAACACAAATTATTCTTAGAATCCATCATTTAACATAATTCCCAGACTTCTTGGAGGCTTTGTTCATTTGTAAAATTCTTTTTTACTTTGACTTGTCAGATTGAGTTAATTTGAAAGCCTTGTCTTCAAGCTCTGAAGTTCTTTCTTTACTTGTTTCATTATATTGCCAAGACCTTCCAGTATATTTTGCATTTCTCTGTGTGTCCTTCATTTCCAGAAATTTAGATTGTTTTTTACTTACGTTATTTATTTCCCTGGAGACTTTTCCATCCATATCCTCTAACATTTTAAAATTTCTTTGAGTTGGTATTCACCTTTCTCTTTTATCTCCTTGAATAGCTTAATAATTGCCCTTCTGAATTCTTTTTCTGGCAATTCAGAGAATTCTTCCTAGTTTGGATCCATTGCTGGTGAGCTAGGGTGATATTTTAGGAGTGTTAAAGAACCTTGTTTTGTCATATTACCAGAATTGTTTTTCTGGTTCCTTATCATTTGGGTAGACTACATCAGAGAGAAGATCTGAGGCTCAAGGGCTGGTGTTCAGATTCTTTCATCCTGTGGGGTGCTCCCTGGATGTTGGTATTCACGGACGTGCCTTCCTGAAAGCCGAACTGTAGTGATTGTTCTTTCTCTTCTGGATCTAGTCACCCAGCAAGCAGAGCTACTGAGCTCTGGGCTGGTACTGGGGAGTATCTGCAAAGAGTCCTGTGATGTGATCCATTTTCAGGTCTCTCAGCCATGGATACCAGCAACTGCTATGGTGGAGGTAGCAGGAGAGTGAAGCAGACTCTGTGAGGGTCCTTGGTTGTATTTTTGCTTATTGCTAGTTTTGTGTCGGTTGGCCTCCAGCCAGGAAGTGGTGCTTTCAGGAGATAATCAGCTGTGGTAGCATAGGGAGGATACAGGCTTGCCCTAGGTCATTTGGATAAGTTTCTCAGGTGGTGGGTGAGACCATAGAGCTCCCAAGAGATTTTGTCAGGTGGGGGCAGGGTTAGGTGTGTCTGAGCTCAGACTTTCCTTGGGCGGGCCTTGCTGTGGCTGCTATGGGGGATGGGGGTGTGATTCTCCGGCCAATGGAGTTATATTCCCATGGGGATGATGGCTGCCTCTGCTGTATCATGCAGGTTGGGGGAAAGCTGTCAGTAACAGGCCTCACCCAGCTCCCACACAGCCCAAAAGGCTAGTCTCTCTCCCACTGTGCCCCTCACAACAGCACTGAGTTTATTTCCAGGTAGTGGGTGAGCAGAGCTGAGGATCTGCCCCAGGCTGCAGCCCTCCCCCAAGGAAAGCGGGACTTTCAGGTTTTGCAGCGCCTTGCCTGTCACAACCTCTGTATTGTGTCTGCACTCCTGGTTCACCCTCTCACCCAGACTCTTTCCAGGAAACTTAGTGTTTGGTTGAAACTGTTACAAAGTTCAGTTCACAACCTCTCCTTGTGATTTTTCCCCAATTCCACTGGCAGCCCTCCCTAAGGACTCCTGTAAGACAAAGTCAGAAACGGCTTCCCCAGGGACTAAGAGTGCCCGCAGAACTCTTCCCACTGCTTCCTCTATCCCTGTATTTCCCTCAGTTCTCTAAGTCCATCTCATCTCCATGTAAGGTCAAATTAGTCTCCTGTGATCTGGAGCTTCAGGTTCCCCAGGGAGGACGTGTGTTCTTTCATACTTTTATACTTCTGGGCACTCAGTTTTTCAGTTGTCTTCCGGAGACTGCAGGGGCAATCTGCTTCGTTCAAAGGGTCTGTGGATTCTCTTGGCTTTCCTGGTATGTTCCTGCGGTAGTTATTGGAGCTAAAGTTCACGATGTGAGTCTCCACATGTTGCTCTGTCCCTCTGAGTGGGAGCTGCAAGTTAGTCCTGCCTCCTATCTGCTATTTTCTCACCCAATTCTGAAAGAAGATTTTAATAATAATCCCCAGGGCAACCACTAAGAAATTAACTCAAAAATATGGTAAAAGAAATGTCAAGGGAATTAGGACACTACAAAGAATTCGTTTAACATATAAGAAGTCAGTAATGAAAGAATAGAGTAATACATAGGTCATAAGTCACATGGAAAACAAGCAACTAAATCATGGGCATAAATTATACTTTATCAGTAATTACATTAAGTATAAAATAATTAAAACTCCAAATAAAAGGCAGAAGTTGGCAGGATGGATTTAAATAATCCAGAAGGCCGGGCGTGGTGGCTGACACCTATAATCCTAGCACTTTGGGAGGCTGAGGTGGGTTGATCACCTGAGGTCAGGAGTTCAAGACCAGCCTGGCCATCGTGGTGAAACCCCTTCGTTAAAAATAAAATAAAAATAAAAAATAAAAAATAAAAGTAAAATAATAAAATAAAAATAAAAAAAACAAACCCCCCCCCATAATCCAATTATATTATATCTACAAGTGACAGGCTTCAGATTCAAAGACACAAATATGTTGAAAGTAAAAGGATGGCAAAATATGTAGCATACCAACAATAGCCAGAAAAGAGCTATGGTTCGGCTCTAATAATATACACAATAGACTTTAAGACAAAAAAAGTTCCTAGAAATATAAAAATTATTATAACAAATGAACAAATGCATTGAAAGATACAAGACCAATATACCATATCAATTGTACTTCTATACCCTGAGCAATCAAAAACTGAAATTATAAAAACAATTCCATTTATAATAACATCAAAATAATAAAGAATTTGCTAATAAATCAAAAAAGTGCAAGACTTGTACAAGGTAAACTATAAAACGTTGAAAAAAAATAAAAAAACTAAATAAATGGAAAGACATGCCATATTTATGCAATGGAAGACTTAATCATGTTAAGATGGTAATACTCTCCAAACTGATATAAAGATTAATGCTATCCTTATGAGAATCCCATCTTTAAAAAATGTGTGTTTTTTTTGTTTTGTTTTGTTTTTTTTTTTTTCAGAAAGCTATGATATGATCCTTAAACTCATATGGAAATATAAGGGACTCAGAAAAGCAAAAATGATCCTTAAAAAGAATAAAGTTGGAGGATTCACATATCCTGATTTTTTTTTTTTTTTTTTTTTGAGATAAAGTCTCACTCTGTCACCCAGGCTGGAGTGCAGTGGCACGATCTTGGCTCACTGTAACCTCCACCTCCTGGATTCAAGCGATTCTTCATCCTCAGCCTGAGGAGTAGCTGGGATTACAGGTGTGCACCACCACACCTGACTAATTTTTTGTATTTTTAGTAGAGATGGGGTTTCACCCTGTTGGCCAGCCTGGTCTCAAGCTCCTGACCTCAGATGATCCACTTTCCTGGGCCTCCGAAAATGCTGGGATTACAGGCACGAGCCACCATGCCTGACCACATATCCTGATTTCAAAACTTACTTCAAAGCTACAGTAATTGAGACAATGTGGTACTGGCAATAGGGCAGACATAGGTAAATGGAATAGAATTGAGAGCTCAGGAATAGTCTCATGCATCTATGGTCAATTATTGTAGACAAGGTTGTGCAAATAGTTCAATGAGGGAAAGAATAGTCTATTGAACAAGTAGTGCTGGGACAACTGGATGTTCACATATAAAAGAATGAAATTCAACTCTTCTCACCATGCACAAAAATTAATTAAAAATGGATCATAAATAGACTTAAATATATGAGCAAAAACTATACAATTTTTAGAAGAAAACATAGAAGTAAATCTTTGTGATCTTGGATTTGTCAATGGTTTCTTACATATGACGTCATAAGCATTAATAACAAAAGAAAAAATAAATTGGATTCCAAATTAAAATTCTTGTGCTACAAAGAACATTATCAAGAAAATGACAGGTCAAAGAATGAGAGAAAATATTTGCAAATCATATATTCGATAAGGGACTTGTATCTAGAATGTATAAATTAGGACTCTTACAAATCAATAATAAAAAGATGCATAACCTAAGTAAAAATGGTCAAAGGACCTAAACAGACATTTCTTCAAAGAAGATACAAAAATGGTCAATAAACACATGAAAAGAAGCTTAACATTGTTAGCCATCAGGGAAATGCAAATAAAACCCACAATGTGCCAGATGGACAATAAAAAGTGTTGATATGATATGGAGAAAGTGATACCCTCTTGTACTGCTGGTGCTAATATAGAATGGTGTAGTTCTTTGGAAAACAGCACAACACTTCCTTAAATGATTAAACATAGAATTTACCATGTGATCCAGCAATTCCACTGCTGCATATGTATTCAAGATAAATGAAAACATTTGTCTAGACAATAATCTGTACATGAATGTTTGTAGCAGCATTATTTCTAATAGTCAAATAATAGAACAATCCAAATATCCATCAACTGATGTACTGATAAATTAACCTTAGTACATCATACAGAAGAATACTATTTAGCAATAAAAAGGAGTAAACAACATGAATGAACTTTTTAAACATTTTCACTAAGTGGAAGAAGCCAGACTTTTATGGGAAATGTCTAGAAAAGTCAAATTTATGGAGATCAGTATTTGTCTAGCACCAGGGGTAAAAACAAGGATTGATTGCCAATGGGCATGAAGGAACTTCCTGGAACGATGAAACTATTTTAAAAGTGGATTATGCTAATGGTTACACAACTATGAATTTAATAAATATTATCAAATTGCATAATCAAAGTTGGTAAATCTTATATTGATAGGTTATATCTCAATAAAGTTGTTTTAAAAAATATTTAAATTAAAGTGCCAGTTTTCAAACCCCTTGGGTCTACATCTGAATGAGAATAATTACCATAGGAGAGAGGAGAAACAGTCTTACAAGAGGTCATTCCTTCTACGGTTAGAAGATTCTGAAGGAGCAGGGCTCTGCATGTTTGTTTTTCACCTTTTTAAAAAAGTAATCATTTTAGTTGAAGTGTACCATACAGAAAAATGGACTAATCGTAAGTGAATAACAATGGACTTCCACAAAGTGATCACAGCTGTAACCATCATTCAATAAAAGACTGGATATTGCAAGCACCCCAAAAGCCCCCTTTATGCTTTCTTCCAGGCACTCTCCCACCCTGTCCACCAAGGATATCTACTATTCTAATTCTGTCATTACACAATAAATTTGCCTGGCTTTGAACTTTATGTAGGTGGATTTATACAGTATGAACTCTTTGTGTATGTCTTCTTTCATTTGACATTAAGGTTGTGAGACCCATGTCTATTGTGTGAAGTTATAGATTGTTCATTCTTACTGCTGTATAGTATTTATTCTTTTATCAATGATGAATATTTTGGTCATTTTCAGCTTTGGGCTATTATAAATAGTGTTGATATAAATAGTATTGTACAGGTCTTTTGATGAGCATATGCATGCATTTATTGTGGGTATATACACCTAGAATTGAAATTGCATAATTATAGGATATGTATATATCCTGCTTTAGTGGGTACTGCCAAAGAGTGGTCTGAGGTGGTTGCCCCAATTTGTACTCCCACTGGCCAGTGGCTCCCTTATCCTTTTTAATGCCTAATATTTTATATATTTTCTCCTTTAGCCATTCTGGTAGATGTGTATTGATATGTAACAATTTGCATTTCCCTGATGACTAATGATTTTGTGCACTTTTTTATGCTTATTACTCATTTGGAGACCCTCTTCGTGGAGTGCCTGTTCAAATATTTTGCCCATTTTCTTTCTGTTGGGTTGTCTTTTCCTTGTTGAACTTTAGGAGCTTTTGATATATTCAGGATACAGTCTTTGTTAGTTATTTGTTTTGCAAATATCTTCTCCAAGTTTCTGGCTTACTTATTCATTTTCCTAATGGTGTCTTTCAGTGAAAAGAAATTATAAATTTTAACATGGTCCAATTTATCAATCATTTTGAGTGATTTGTACATTTTGTGTCCTATTAGCCTTTTGCTTTGGACTCTTCTAAATGTCTGTGCTTGCATGCGTAACTCGTCTTTACCACTCTAGGAGTACAAATGATATATCAGTTAAATTAGTACCCTGACTACCACATCAGGCCCTATTACATTCTTTAGATGGGACAGAGCCAATCAAAAGCTTACCTTTTCAGTCTTTGTTTTTGTTCAAGGATGATTGGCAATGAGACTGCCTTCTTCTTTTAGGTAAAACACTAGTACCAACTCCAGGATGACTTTAGTACACAGTGACCCAACATCAGCCCCTTTGGGGTATTAATCACTGAAGTAAAATTTAATGAGAAAATTTCAAACAAAAATTTAGGCAGAATAGTATGCAGAACCCTTATATACACACCATTGGCTTAAAAAATAATGGTCTCATGGCCAATCTTGTTTTATCTATATTGCCACACACTATTCATGACTGAGTTATTTTGAAGCAAATCCTATACATCACATAATTTCTGCCATAAATAATTCAATACTTGTCTGTTAAAGATGAGGATTCTTTACAAACAGACATATGATCATTGTTAGCTAAAATATCAACAATTTATTACCATCATATATCCAATGTTCAAATTTCCAATAGTTTCATAAATGTCATCATTTTTAAACATCTTTATTGAGAAATAATTCACATACAATTAACCCACTTAAAGTGTACAATTTAATGGCTTTTACCTTATTCATGGAGTTGTGCAACCCTCATCATATTCAATTTTGAAACATTTCTATCACCCACGAAAGAAACCACTTACCTATTTGCAGTCACCCCTCCCCAATCCCACCATCCTCCTAGCCCTAGGCAACCACCAATCTACCTTCTGTCTCTATAAATCTACTCATTCTGGGCATTTCACATAAATGGGATCACATAACATATTATCCTTTGTGACTTACTTCTTTCACTCAATATAATATTTTCAAGGTTCATTTATGTTGTAGCATGGATCAGTAATATACATCATTTCTTTTTATTGCCAAATAATATTTCATTGTTGGATATGCCACATTTCATCTATCCATTCATCAGTTGATGGGGACACTTGGGTGGTTTTCACTTTTTGGGTATTATGAGTAATGCTACTATAAAACTTTGAATATAGGTTTTTATGTGAACATAAGTTTTTATTTCTTTGAGGAAATTTTTAAAATTATATTATTATTTTTTAAATTAAATTTAAGTTATGTGATACATGTGCAGAATGTGCAGGTTTGTTACATAGGTATACACATGCCTTGGTGGTTTGCTGCATCTATCAACCAGTCATCTACATTAGGTATTTCTCCTAATGCTATCCCTTCCCAAGCCCCCTACCCCCCAACAGGCCCCAGTGTGTGATGTTCCCCTCCGTGTGTCCATGTGTTCCCATTGTTCAACTCCCATTTATGAGTGAGAGCATGCAGTGTTTGGTTTTCTGTTTCTGTGTTTCTGTTTTGCTGAGAATGATGGTTTCCAGCGTCGTCTATGTCCCTGCAAAGGACATGAACTACCCTTTTTTATGGCTGCATAGTATTCCATGGTGTATATATGCCACATTTTCTTTATCCAGTCTATCAATGATAGCATTTGGGTGGGTTAAAAGTCTTTGCTATTGTGAACAGTGCTGAAATAAACTTATATGTGCATGTGTCTTTATAGGAGAATGATTTATAATTCTTTGGGTATATACCCAGTAATGGGATTGCTGGGTCAAATGGAGTTTCTGGTTCTAGATCTTTGAGGAATGGCCACACTATCTTCCACAATGATTGAACTAATTTACACTCCCACCAACAGTGTAAAAGCGTTCCTAATTCTCCACATCCTCTTCAGCATCTGTTGTTTCCTGACTTTTTAATGATCACCATTCTAACTGGCATGAGATGGTATCTCATTGTGGTTTTGATTTGCATTTATCTAATGACCAGTGATGATGAACTTTTTTCATGTGTTTGCTGGCCACATAAATGTCTTCTTTTGAGAAGTGTCTGTTCATATCCTTCTCACACTTTTTGGGTTGTTTGTTTTTTCTTGTAAATTTGTTTAAGTTCTTTGTAGATTCTGGATATTAGTCCTTTGTCAGATAGATAGATTCCAAAATTTTTCTCCCATTTGTCAATTTTGGCTTTATTGCTTTTGGTGTTTTAGTCATGAAGCCTTTGCCTATGTCCTGAATGGTATTATCTAGTTTTTTTTCCTAGGGTTTTTATGGTTTCAGGTCTTACATTTAAGTCTATAATCCATCTTGAGTTAATTTTTGCATAAGGTATAAGGGAGGGGTCCAGTTTCAGTTTTCTGCATATGGCTAGCCAGTTTTCCAAACACCGTTTATTAAATAGGGAAACCTTTCCCCATTGCTTGTTTTTGTCAGGTTTGTTGAAGATCAGATGGTTGTTATTTCTGAGGCCTCTGATCTGTTCCATTGGTCTATATATCTGTTTTGGTACAAGTACCATGCTGTTTTTGTTACTGTAGCCTTGTAGTATAATTTGAAGTCAGGTAGCATGATGCCTCCAGCTAAAATTGTTCTTTTTGCTTAGGATTGTCTTGGCTATATGGGCTCTTTTTTTGGTTTGATAGGAAATTTAAAATGTTTTTTTTTTTTCTTCTAATTCTGCAAAGAAAAGTCACTGATAACTTGATGGGAATAACGCTGAATGTACAAATTACTTTGGGCAGTATGGCCATTTTCACAACATTGATTCTTCCTCTTCTATCCATGAGCATGGAATGTTTTTCTATTTGTTTGTGTTCTCTCTTATTTCCTTGAGCAGACATTTGTAGTTCTCCTCGAAGAAGTCCTTCACATCCCTTGCAAGTTGTATTTTTAGGTGTTTATTCTCTTTGTAGCAATTGTGAATGGGGGTTTACTTATGATTTGGCTCTCTGTTTGTCTGTTATTGGTGTATAGGGATGCTTGTGATTTTTGCACATTGATTTTGCTTATTAGCTTAAGGAGATTTGGGGCTGAGATGATGCGGTTTTCTAAATATACAGTCATGTCATCTGCAACTAGAGAAAATTTGACTTTCCCTCTTTCTATCTGAATACATTTTATTTCTTTCTCTTGCCTGATTGACCTGGTCAGAACTTCCAGTACTGTGTTGAACAGGAGTGGTGAGAGAGGGCATCCTTGTCTTGTGCTGGTTTTCAAAGGGAATGCTTCTAGGTTGTGCCCATTCAGTATGATATTGGGTGTGGGTTTGTCGTAAATATCTCTTATTATTTTGAGATACGTTCCATTGATACCCAGTTTATCGAGCATTTTTAGCATGAAGGGGTGTTGAATTTTATCAAAGGACTTTTCTGCATCTTTTGGGATAATCATGTGGTTTTTGTCATTGGTTCTGTTTATATGATGGATTATGTTTATTGATTTGCATATGTTGAACCAGCCTTGCATCCCAGGGATGAAGCCGATTTGATCTTGGTGGATAAGCTTTTTGATGTGCTGCTGGATTTGGTTTGCCAGTATTTTATTGAGGATTTTTGCATTGATGTTCATCAGGAATATCCTTGAGTACATAATTTTTAAAAGTTTCTTTGAGTTAGGATCTAAATAAGGTCTGTATTATGATTTATTTATATGTGTTCATAGGTTATCTTCTTTTATTTTTTGGAAATTATTTGTTGCAGACACTAGGTCATGTGTCCTGAAGAGCTTCCCACAGCTTGGATTTTGCCACGTATGATGATGTTTAACATGTTCTTTTGTCATTGTTGCCATCATCACTGTTTCTCCTCCTCTTCTTCCTTTTTCTTCCCTTCTTTCCTTCTGTCCCACTTTTTCTCTTTGTTTAACAAGAATACTGTATTGGAGGTATTTTTTTTCTTCTATCAGAATGTGTATTATGTCTCGTGGTCTCTTTTTTTTTCTTTGATGTTAGCAGGTGTTGATAGTCAATGCCTCAATTTTTAATTCTGTATGTGTTGTAAAATGGATGATATGCTTTTCTTCTAGTGGCTTTATTGTTTTGGGTTTTACATTTAAGTCTTTAATACATCTTGAGTTAATTTTTGTATAAGGTGTAAGGAAGCGGCCCAGTTTCAATTTTCTGCATATGGCTAGCCAGTTCTCCCAGCACCATTTATTAAACAGGGACTCCTTTCCTCATTTCTTGTCTTTGTCAGATTTGTCAAAGATGACATGGTTGTAGGTATGCAGTCTTATTTTTGAGTTCTCTCTTCTGTTCCATTCATCTATATGTCTTCTTTTGTACCAGTGTCATGCTGTTTTGGTTACTGTAGCCTTGTAGTATAGTTTAAAGTCAGGTAGCGTGATACCTCCAGCTTTGTTCTTTTTGCTTAGTATTGTCTTGGCTATACAGACTCTTTCTTTGATTCCATATGAAATTTAAAGTAGTTTTTTCTAATTCTGCAAAGGAAGTCACTGGCAGCTTGATGGGAATAACATTGAGTCTATAAATTACTCTGGGCAGTATGGTCATTTTCATGATATTGATTCTTCCTATCCATGAGCCTCAAATGTTTTTCTATTTGTTTTTGTCCTTTCTGAATTTCTTGAGTAGTGGTTTGTAGTTCTCCTTGTAGAGCTCTTTAACCTTCCTAGTTAGTTGTATGCCTAGGTATTTTATTCTGTTTGTGGCAATTGTGAATGGCAGTTCATTCTTGATTTGAGCCTCTGCCTGGCTGTTGTTGCTGTACAGAAATGGTAGTGATTTTTGCACAATGATTTTGTATCCTGAGACTTTACTGTGGTTTCTTATCACCTTAAGAAGCTTTTGGGCTGAGATGATGGGATTTTCTAGATATAGGATAATGTCATATGCAAACAATGATAATCTGACTTCTTCTCTTCCTATTTGAATAACTTTTATTTCTTTCTCTTGCCTGATTGCCCTGGCCAGAACTTTCAATACTATGTTGAATAGGAGTGAAGAGAGAGTGCATCCTTGTCTTTGCCAGTTCTCAAGGGGGAATGCTTCCAGTTTGGGCCCATTCAGTATGATATTGGCTGTGGGTTTGTCATAGATGGGTCTTATTATTTTGATGTATGTTCCTTCAGTAGCTGATTTATTGAGAATTTTTAACATGAAGGGATATTGATTTCTTTTGAAGGCCTTTACCACATCTATTGAGATAATCATGTGTTTTTTGTCTTTAGTTCTGTTTATGTGATGAATCATACTTATTGATTTGCATAAGTTGGACCAACCTTGCATCTAGGGGATGAAGCCTACTTGATTATCATGAATAAGCTTTATGATGTGCTGCTGTATTCAGTTTGCCAGTATTTAGTTGAGGATTTTTGCATTGATTTTAATCAGGGATATTGGCCTGAAATTTTATTTTTTTGTTGTATCTATGCCAGGTTTTGGTATCAGGATGATGCTGGGCTCATAAAATGAGTTATGGAGGAGTGCCTCCTTTTCAATTGTTTGGAATATTTTTAGTAGAAATGGTACCAGCTCTTCTTTGCACTTCTGTTATAATTCAGCTGTGAATCTATTTGGTCCTGGCTTTTTTTTGTTGTTGTTGTTGGTAGGCTATTTATTACTGCCTCAATTTCAGAACTCATTATTGGTCTATTCGTAGATTCGATTTCTTTCTAGTTCAGTTTTGGAAGGGTGTATGTGCCCAGAAATTTATCCGTTTCTTCTTGATTTTCTAGTTTATGTTCATAGAGGTGTTTATAGTTTTCTCTGATGGTTGCTTGTATTTCTGTGGGGTCATTTTATTATTGTTTTTCCCCAAAAAAAGACTAGATTTGTTGAGTTTTTGAAGGATCTTTCATGTCTCTATCTTATTCAGTTCTGCTCTGATTGTGGTTATTTCTTGTCTCTGCTAGCTTTGGGGTTTGTTGCTCTTTGTTCTCCAGCTCTTTTAGTTGAGATGGTAGGTTATTGAGATCTGTCTAGCTTTTTGATGTGAGCATATAGTGCTGTAAATTTCCCTCTTAATATTGCATTAGCTGTTTCCCAGAGATTCTGGTACATTGTATTTTTGTTTTTATTAGTTTCAAAGAACTTCTTGATTTCTCTCTTAATTTTATTATTTACCCAAGCGTCATTCAGGAGCAAGTTGTTCAATTTCCATGTAGTTGTGTGGTTTTTACTGAATTTCTTAATCTTGAGTTCTAATTTGATTGTGGTGTGGTCTGAGAGACTGTTTGTTATGAGTTCAGTTCTTTTGCATTTGCTGAGTAATGTTTTACTTTCAAATATGTGATCAGTTTTAGAGTAAGTGCCATGTGGTGATGAGAAGACGCTATATTTTGTTGTTTTGGGTGGAAAATTTTGTAGGTGTCTATCAGGTCTACTTGATCCAGAGCTGAGATCATGTCCTGAATATCTTTATGTTAATTTTCTGTCTTGATGATCTGTCTAATATTGACAGTGGGGTGTGAAGTATCCCATTATTATTGTGTGGGAGTCTGAGTCTCTTTGTAGGTCTCTAAGAACTTGCTTCATGAGTCTGAGTGCTCCTGGATTGGGTGCATATATATTTATGATAGTTATCTCTTTTTGTTGAATTGAACCCTTCACCATTATGTAATACCTTTCTTTGTCTTTTTTGATCTTTGTTGGTTTAAAGTCTATTTTGTCAGAAACTAGGATTGCAACTCTTGCTTTTTTCTGCTTTCCATTTGCTTGGCAATTTTTCCTCTATCCCTTTATTTTGAGCCCATGTGTGTCTTTACATGTGAGATGGGTCTCTTGAAGACAGCGTACTGAGGGGTCTTGGCTCTTTATCCAGCTTACCATTTGTAGAATTATTTTCAATTAGTTTCTTTCAAAAATCCTCTTTATAAGATGCAGATAAACAACAATTCATGGCAATCTTCTGAAAGATAGTGAAGAGGCGAGACTGCCATGGAAACCAACTCTGTTTCGTGGAATTCTTACTCTTCTCTCTATAGACCTCATGACTGTGATATATGAACTGAGAGAGGGCAGCACTGTCAAAACATACATGGAAGATAATTTAATAAAAGAGAGCTCTGTGTACCTATCATCCTGAATTCACATATGTTAATAATTTATGACACTTGCTTTGAATATTTTTATTTATTAAATAAATAAAATATTATAGATAGAGGTCACGTCCAATTTGTACTTCTTCCTAATCATTCTCTTCATTCTCAGAAGAACCATATCCTGAAGCTAGTAGACATTCTCATTCATTTTCATATATTTAATTTTACTACATATGTATGTACACAGACAAAAATCTAGTGTCATTAATGAGTGTCAATTAACTTTATATAAATGTTTAAAAATGTATATACATCTATCATCCTGTACAAAGAATTTGACAACTTCCTCACCATTATGTTTGTGAGATTCACTCATGTTAATACTTGTAACTCTTCTTTCATTTTAACAGTTACATATTATTACACTGTATGAATATATACATTTTACCTATTCATTCACCTCTTCTTGAATATTTACATTGTTGTCATCTTTTCATTGTTTCAAACAAAGTTGTAATAAACACATTTTCCTGAGCATATGTGTTTCTTTTTTTGTTTGTTTGAGACAGTCTTGCAGACTCTTAATCTCAGCTCACTGCAACCTCTGCCTCCTGGGCTCAAGCGATTCTCCTGCCTCAGCCTCCAGAGTAGCTGGGATTATGGGTGCATGCCACCATGCCTGGCTAATTTTTATATTTTTA
>NW_016107547.1:2005205-2039867 GCF_001604975.1 Cebus imitator | reverse complement strand
GGTTTTGCCATGTTGACCAGGCTGGTCTCGAACTTCTGAACTCAAGTGATCTGCCCACCTTGGCCTCCCAAAGTATTGGGATTACAGGTATGAGCCACTATGCCCAGCCCTGAGTTTTTCTAGAGCAGTAGTTGTCCAATTTTTTAGTTTTACTCTAAAAAACTTTTGAAGACCCCAAAGAGCTTTTGTTTATCTGAGTTAAATATATTATTATTTACTGTATTAGAAATTAAAACAAAAATTAAAAAAAATTATTCATTTAAAAGTGACAATACAATTACAAGTTTGCACAAATTATTTTATGAAAATAACTATATTTTTCAAAGCAAAAAAATTTAGTGAGAAAAGTAATGTGGGCTTATATTTTTTGCAAATCTCTTTGAATTCTGTCTTAATAGGAAAGAGCTGGATTCTCTTATCTGTTTCTGCATTCACTCTGCTGTGATATATTGTTCTGGGTGAAATTTAGAAAGTCCTTTCTCACACATACATGTAGTTGGAAAAGACAGGACTTCTTAAGGAGTCTATGCAGAGAATTGTGGATGGTTTTTGATATTATGCCAGAATTGGACAATTGGTGTTGATATTCACTCAGGGTGGCTGGCAAAATATTAATGATATATTAGGAAAAGTTATAGAATAGTCTCAAACCTTTTGGAAGGCCAAAAGATTTTATTGGGACAGGGCGAAGGCGGCAGGTCCATCAAGTTAGGGAGAGGATAGGGACGAGGCTTTCCCATTTTAAGTCTGTTTATCCCACATCCCTTTGTCTCTACTCTGTTTACTCATGTTAATTTTGTGCTGTAGCCCTCTCAGGGGGAGATCAAAGAGGAATTACCTGTTAATAGTGTTTACTCTGGGCCTGGAGCCTAAAGCTTTTATCATTAGTATAACCACTCTTTTAACCATGTTAATTATCTACAAGTGTGCTAACTTAGAACCGCTGTTGTAAAATCTTGATGGAAAAAGAAAAAAAAATAAAATGAAGAAGAAGAAAAAAATCTTGATGGAATAAATGTGTGGATGGACAGAGTGTCTTGGTCGATTGGTTGCATTTTGCTCTCTGAAAGCAGCCAACAGTCATCCCTAGCCCACTTGTATCACTGTAATGGTGTAAGAGTGCATTCATTCATCCACTGTTGAGTCGGGTCTGTAAGCCAAACTTCCGCAGGTGGTGACTAGCATCTCAAATTGGAAGTTTCTTGGAGGTTAGTTCCAATATACAAACTGAAACTGTATCAATGAACTGTTTGTGTTTTCATATATGAAAAATCCATTTGCCTATGCTCACCTGGAATGGAATTTTTACCTATACATGATTTTGTAGCATCATGCATTGATTATTTTAAAAATATTGCTTCACTGGGCTATGCAGACCTTTTCAAATATTGACATATTTTGTGGCACAATACTAAAAATATTACATTTGTTACTATCACAATTGATCTTATCAGGAAAGTATTTATATTTCAGAAAGCTGTAAAGCTTATGGTGGCAGACACAAGTTTTCTTTTTTTCTAAGTTTCAAATATTTATGAATGAGTGTAACCTCCAACACAATACATCAACATGATTTCATGCATTTAGGGAATAAAAATTTCTTAGTTAAGTGGACAATTGTGGAGATGGCTTCTAGAAGACCTTCATTCCAAAGCAGTTTTACAAGACCTTCTTTCTTTGGTTTGCTGTAATCCACATTAACTGAGTAGAACTTGTATTGATTACTGGGACCCAGTTTGTTCCCGGGTTCTGGGTTATTCTTTCTGTCCCATGTAACATCTGGATTGAACCATGCTGGATGCAAGACATAGAGTGCTACTCCAGTACCTCCATCTCCAATAAGCTCAAAGAGGAGAATCATGCTCAGTTGCTTCTTGGCTTGATTGAGGATATGGTAGAGCATATTTACAGCAGCAGCCTCTGATTCAAAAGGAGAGAATAAGTCCAGCTACCAGGCCCTGGATTAAATAGTATCTACTACAAGTTTTGTAAAACTCAAATTTTACGTGCAAACTTGATTTTGTAATTGACAAATAATGCTGTCAGTTGGTTTCCTTGAAGTGACAGGCTCACTTTGTTAATTTTAGAGAAACATCTGCCAAAAACGCAAGTCTGAATAACCAAAGTTTGTCTGTCAGTAATTCTTTTCACTACAAATGGTGTTTCATGAAAAGTGTTGCTTTTAAATTGCACAAGTGTTTGTCTTTGAGGCAACGATTATACTTCAAGATGTAGCAGAAGTGCTTTATGCATATTTTCCATTTGTCATACAAAATATTTAAAGACCATGTTCTCAAGGGTCAATATTTCTAACATGAATACTTTTCACTGCTCCATGTAAGACAAGTGCAACTGACGTTTTTAATAAAACAGCATATGGTGGTAACAAGCACAATGCCTACTAGTACTATTTTGTGCCACTGCCTCAATTTGTGCTAAGGCAACAGTAGTCTTACACACTATATTAGTTTCCTAGGTTGCTGTTACAAACTACTACAAATTTGGTTATTTGAAACAACAGGCATTTATTCTTTAGTTCTGTAGGTCAGAAGTCTGAAATGAGTTTCACTGGGCAGAAATCAAGCTATCAGCAGGACCCACTCTTTCCAGAGACCCTAGGGCAAAGTCTGTTTCCTTGCCTTTTCCAGATTCCGAAGCTGAGTTTCTTATATTCCTTGGCTCATAATTCCTTCCTTCTCCTTCAAAGCCAGCAGTATAGCATCTTGCTTTAGCCATTATGTTGCCATCTTCTGTTCAAATCTCCCTCTGCCTGTGTTGTGGCCATCCTGAAGAGAATGAATGGATGCCCACCTGAAAATTGGTTTGGATGTCAGGACTGATGATGCCGCACGCATAGCAAGACGGTAGGAAAAGATTTATCGCTTACGTAATTGAAGCTTTTCTATGGAGAGCAGGGCAGCGCTCCCAAGCAGATTTGAAAAGGACTTGTGAGCCAGGAAAAGAAACTAGCTTGAATATTTTAAATTGTGATTAAGGGATGGGGCAAATTTTCAATATAAAGGGCTAGATAGCAAAAATTTTAGGCTTTGTGAGCCATAAAATATCTGCCATAACTATGCAACTTAAAATGTAAAAGCATCCACAGACTATCTATAAATAAATGAGTATACCTGTGTTTCAATACAACTTTATTTATAGATACAGGAATTTGAAATTCATCTAATTTTCATGAGCCAAAAATATTCTTACTTTGATTTTTGGCCAGCCATGAAAAAATGTACCAACGACTCTTAGTTCACAAGTTATATGAAAGCAGAGAATGAATTAGATTTGACCTGCAGGGTTAGTTTGACAACACCTGGATTAGTGTTTCACAATAGGTGGAAGAAATATTACATTTATTTAATGATGCATAAAACATTTCCACCACATACTATCTCATTTGATCTTTAGAACAACTCTGTAAAGTAGATATCCTCGTCATACCCATTTTAAAGGTGAGAAAACTGAGTCTCAGATACCTGCGTAAGCCAGTGGCTCTAAACCCTGGACGTATACTGGAATTATCTGGGAGGGGCTTTTAAAGAATATCAGGCTTCACACCTAGAAATTCTGAACTAATTGGTATAGGACCATGGGTCTCAAATGGGGGAGATTTTGTTCTTCCTCCTCCAGGGGACATTTGGCAATGTCTAGAGATATTTTTGGTTGTAACAACAGAGGGGGTAGTTATACTGGGATAGAGTGGGTAGAGTCCAGTGAAGCTTCTAAATATTCTACAATGGACAGGACAGCCCTTCACAACAAATAATTACCCAGCCCAAAATGTTAGTGGTGCCAAAGCTGAGAAATCCTAGTCTAGGGCAGGGCTCAGGCATTGGTCATATGAAAAGCTCCCTAAGTGGCTTCCCAGGTGATAGTTTAATATCTATTTTCTCTCTGTAGTATGAGGGCTCAGCGATAACTTGGCTAATTCATGTCAACAGGCAATTGTGAATTTTCAAGAAAAGACAATCCTAGCTGCTTACTGGCAACTTTGTTTTTTCTTCAGCTGCTAATGAGATTTTAAACGAAAGGGACTGAGCTCTTTGTCCTTTGTTGTATTTGGTCCATTCTGTGGAGCAGTGTGGAGAGCACCAAAGTCATAGATGAGCTCTCCTAGGTAACAGGGAGGTTTCAGTGAAAGAAGCAGCCCCTACGTATTTACTTGAAGAGCTCCTGCTCTGAAACTCTTGGGAATCTGATTGGCTTAGGAAAGACTGGAAGCTTTCCAGAAGGATACAGTTAATTGTTGCTTTGAAAGGAGATGCACATGTGTGAAGGCCTGAATGGTATGAATCTGGAGAAAGAAAAAGTAGAAATCGTAACTTCTTCCAATTCAGGCTAATGAGAGGTCGTGAGACCCAGGGAATTAGTGGAGCTCATTAGGGTGTGCAAAAAGCACTTGAGAGATACTGAAAAGATTTATAATGCAAGGATTCAAAACAACATAATGCAAAGGGGGAAAGAAAAGATTGTATAGGTCAATGTTTCTCAAGGCATAGTCCTTGGATCGGCTACAACAGAACTACATAGGATACTTGTTAAAAATGCAGATTTTTCAGACTTTGCTGAGACCTTTTGAATCCAGATCAGGGTGAAGCCCCAGAATCTGCATGTTTAACAGGCTCTCCAAATGTTTCTGACTTACAGTGCAGTTTGAGAAGCACTTTTGTAGGCAGAACTCTTACTCTAACTGGAGGAAGATCAAGATGACAGTGCAATCTGAAATAAAGGTGTCCCTTGTCTTAGAAAAGCATATTTCCCTGAGGAGTAGTGTGTTAATGGAAGTTTCACAAGTTTACTATTATTGTAATTGCACTAGTGAGACTCATTATTACTTAAAAGAAGCCAAAGGTTAAGATGTTCACAGAGTGAATGTTCATATTCAATTGATCTTTTAAAATGTTTGGCGGATGTAATCTGTCTTAATATTACTTAGCTCTCTAACCTACACAAGAGGTAGGCATTTAAAAAGATTCACTTTTATACTTATTTCTGTGATTCTTTAGCATTTTTGCTTTTCAAAACAAGTGTTTTGTGTCAATTTTAAGTTTAGAAAATAGAATGAATTAGGTTTAATTAATTTTGACAACCATGATAAATGTGCTTGTTATGATTATATAAATGAAATTTTTGTGGCTTCCATATCTGTCACATATCATGTTCAAACAAAGATCTCACATTGGAGCAGAAATACGCTGATTAGATGAATGACATTAAATACAAAATTGTATTGTGCTGGGTGCATTTGAATTTTACACAAAGAACTGACTTGGAGTCTGATTATCCCAGTCTCTGATTGCTTTGTCATTCACAGTTTCGATAAATGGTTTAATCATTAATGAATTGATAAATTGCTATTGAGTCAACAAAATATCAAATCACAAACCTTACCTCTAAAAATCCGAGACTAGTTGGATCCTCATCCTTTGCATTATTTAATAGTGTATAGATAATTGTTCTATTTTTTTCTACTGTCCTTAATCACTTCCACTTGATTTGATAAGACCCTCACAGGCTCTCTGTGAGATTTTCATTTTGACAGGATGATGATAATACATGGCATATTGAGAATTACAGCAATTCTAGTAGAGGAGAATAATGGCTTTATAGTATGGAAATGTAGAGTCCCTATTTAGAAAATCAAATTGGTGGATACATAAAATGCATTTCTGGCTCATTTCCAAATTATCTGTTCAATGAGGCCCATGTCAATCTGCAATGTTTTCAGTGTAAAGGAATCCAGAAGAATACAGAATCTTGAAGAATATTAAAGCTGGAAGGAACTTAGGAGTTCTCAAACGCAAATCTCTAAAAAAGCCAGGTAATTAACATAAATAAGTGATAAGCTTCAAATTACAATATTAAGGTGCTCCTTCCCCCTGTTGTCTATGGAAATATAGACTCATTGTTTCCAAATAGTCTGATTTTTCATGAGATGCCAAAATCTAGTTTTCCCTATCCATCCTCCTGCTGAGTAGCCATCAGGATCTGGAACTTCTCTCAGTCACAGCTAATTGCACCAGGGATAGGTGCCTGTCTTTGAGGGATGTTGCTCATTCAAATGCTGGCAGCTGACTCTTGTGACCCAGCCTGAAGGTGAACAAATACAGTTTATTTCTCCAGGACATTTGACTCATGACACAAAGGAAATTTATAAGTTGGTAGCAAGGCAGAAAGAGGTAGACACAGACTGAAACCAAGTTACGTTACTTGCAGAGCATTTGATAGAAAGTCACATACTTCTATGCCTGAGGTCCCCACACAGTGGCTTAGAATCTATACCCACCCACCATCTGAATCCCCATGCTAGGTAAGGTGTTTTTTAAAATTATTTTTAAATTTTATTTATTTATGTATTTGTTTTTGAGAAGGAGTCTTGCTCTGTCACCCAGACTGGAGTGCAGTGGCATGATCTCGGGTCACTACAAACTCTGCCTCCTGGGTTCAAGCGATTCTCCTGTATCTGCCTTCCAAGTAGCTGGAATTACAGGTGGGCAGCAGCACGGCTGGCTAATTTTTGTATTTTTAGTAGAGATGGGTTTTCACTGTGTTGGCCAGGCTGGTCTCAAACTCCTGATCTCAGGTGATCCACCCGCCTCAGCCTCCCAAAGTGCTGGGATTTCAGGCATGAGCCACCGTGCCCAGTCCTAGGTTCAATTTATTTTGATGATGATGATGATGATGATTATTATTATTTTTGAAATGGAGTCTCGCTTTGTCACCAGGCTGGAGTACAGTGGCATGATCTCGGCTCACTGCAACCTCCACTTCCCGGGTTCAAGTGATTCTCCTGCCTCAGCCTCCTGAGTAGCTGGAATTACAGGTGCACACCACCACTAATTACAGGTGCACACACACCCCAGCTAATTTTGTGTTTTTAGTTGAGATGGGGTTTCACCATGTTGGTCAGGCTGCTCTCGAACTCCTGACCTCATGATCTGCCCGCCTCAGCCTCCCAAAGTGCTTGGATTACAGGTGTGAGCTACCGTGCTCGGCCTTACCCTTGTGCTTTTTGAGATAGTAGGGATTGATTAAGAGACATTGCTTTTTGTTAACTCTGCAATACTATAACTCTGCATTTTATCTGATTTAAATTTTTGGACCCTGCTTAAAACTTTTTGAAAACCCTTTCATACTTGCTTCTTGATTTTGTTTTTATTTTTAGGTTTATTTTTTAGAAGACTTTGGTATACTTTGGGGTTTGAGAAAACACTGTTAGTGCATTTAAGGAGGAGAGGGGGAAGACATAGTTGTACCTGGATTTAGAATCATTATCTCTATCAGGGCCACAGTGCTAGCCCACGTCTTTAAAGACATAATGCCCATCTCAATGTGTATGTATTAGTAAAGATCCCAGCCAGAACTAGTTGGCACAATCTGAGTAGGTTGAGAAGACTTTTCTATAAAGGTATGGGAATGTTTAGAGAAATCAGCAAAGGATAGTACAAGGACTTTCGGGTTAGCAGCAGTGGAGGAGTTATTGCATCTTATATCCAAATGCGCAAGTAGAGGAAGCTGATTTTGTCATTAAAAGCCATTACTTATAATGAAAAAAACCACAACTACTTTTGCACCAACCTAATGTGAGTACTTACCAGAATATGAGGAACATAGCTATCTGGAAAATGACTCATCTGTCTATCTATCTATCTATCTATCATCTATCTATCTATCTATCTATCTATATACATAGATAGATAGATGAGTTTATTAACTCACATGATTACAAGATCCCACAACAGGTCATCTTCAGTCTGAGGAGCAAGGAGAGCCAGTCTGAGTTCCAAAACTGAATAACTTGGAGTCTGATGTTCTAGGGCAAGAAGCATCCAACACGGGAGAAAGATGTAGTCTGGGAGTCTAGGCCAGTCTCTCTTATCACATTTTTCTGCCTGCTTATATTCTACCTGCACTGGCAGCTGATTGGATGGTGCCCACCCAGCTTAAGGGTGGGTCTGCCTTTCCCAGCCCACTGACAAATATTAATCTTCTTTGGCAACACTGTCACAGACACATCCAGGTTGTATCCTTCAATACAACCAAGTTGACACTCAGTATTAACCACCCCTTGACAACTTGAACCCATCCACATCTCCTGAGATCATACGGAATCTTCAAATAAAGACAATAATAAGGCCATAATTATGCCTAACATAATACAACTATCCTTCGTTCAAGTGGAAACGAACCAATCCCCAACCCAAATACTATTACATAAAGTTAACGATACTTAAATGCTGATGTGAAGTCGATAAATCTTATGTAACTTTCGGTAGTATGGCCATTTTCATGATATTCTTCTTAACCATGAGCATGGAATGTTTTTCCATTTGTTTGTGTCCTCTCTTACTTCCTTGAGCAGTGGTTTGCAGTTCTTGAAGAGGTCCTTTACATCCCTTGTAAGTTGTATTCCTAGGTGTTTTATTTTTTTTTTAGCAATTGTGAATGGGAGTTCACTCATGAGTTGGCTCTCTGTTTGTCTGTTATTGGTGTATAGGAATGCTTGTGATTTTTGCACATTGATTTTGTTTCCTGAGACTTTGCTGACGTTGCTTAAGGAGATTTTGGGCTGAGACGATGGGGTCTTCTAAATATGCAATCATGTCATCTGCAAATAGGGACAATTTGACTTTCTGTTTTCCTAATTGAATATCATTTATTTCCTTCTCTTGACTGATTGCCCTGGCCAGAACTTCCAATACTATGTTAAAGAGGAGTGGTGAGAGTGGACATCCTTGCCTTGTGCCAGTTTTCAAAGTGAATGCTTCCAGTTTTTGTCCATTCAGTATGATATTGGCTGAGGGTTTGTCATAAATATCTCTTATTATATTGAGGTACGTTCCATCATTATCTGGTTTATTGAGAGTTTTTAGCATGAAGGGGTGTTGAATTTTGTCAAAGGCCTTCTCTGCATCTATTGAGATAATCATGTGTTTTTGGTCATTGGTTTTGTTTATGTGATGGATTACATTTATTGATTTGTGTGTGTTGAACCAGCCTTGCATCCCAGGGATGAAGCCGACTTGATTGATCATGGTGGATAAGCTTTTGGATGTGCTGCTGGATTTGGTTTGCCAGTATTTTATTGAGGATTTTCACATTGATGTTCATCAGGGATATTAGCCTCAAATTTTCTTTTTTTGTTGTGTCTCTGCCATGTTTTGGTGTCAGGATGATGTTTGCCTCATGAAATGAGTTAGGGAGGAGTCCCTCTTTTTCTATTATTTGGAATAGTTTCAGAAGCAATGTTACCAGCTGCTCTTTGAACCTCTGGCCAAATTTGGCTATGAAACTGTCTGGTCCTGGACTTCTTTCAGTTGGTAGGCTATTAATAGCTGCCTCAATTTCAGAACTTGTTATTGGTCTATTCAGGGATTCAACTTCTTCCTGGTTTAGTCTTGGGAGGGTGTAAGTGTCCAGGAATTTATCCATTTCCTCTACATTTTCTGGTTTATTTGCATAGAGCTGTTTATAGTATTCTCTGATGGTAGTTTGTATTTCTGTGGGATTGGTGGTGATATCCCCTTTATCATTTTTTATTGCATCTATTTGATTCATCTCTCTTTTCTTCTTTATTAGTCTGGCTGGTGGTCTATCTATTTTGTTAATCTTTTCAAAAAACCAGCTCCTAGATTCATTGATTGTTTGAAGGGTTTTTCATGTCTCTATCTCTTTCAGTTCTGCTCTGATCTTAAGTTACTTCTTGTCTTCTGTTAGCTTTTGAATTTGTTTTTGCTGCTCTAGTTCTTTTAATTGTGATGTTAGAATGTTCAATTTAGATCTTGCCTTGCTTCTCTTGTGGGCATTTAGTGCTATGAATTTCCCTCTACACATTGCTTTAAATGTGTCCCAGAGATTCTCGTATGTTGTGTCTTCGTTCTCATCAGTTTCAAAGAATATCTTTATTTCTTCCTTCATTTCATTATTTATCTAGTAGTCATTCAAGAGCAGATTGTTCAGTTTCCATGTAGCTGTGTGATTTTGAGTGAGTTTCTTAATCCTGAGGTCTAATTTGATTGCACTGTGGTTTGAGAGACTGTTTGTTATGATTTCCATTCTTTTGCATTTGCTAAGGAATGTTTTACTTCCAATTATGTGGTCGATTTTAGAATAAGTACAATATGGTGCTGAGAAAAATGTATATTCTGTTGATTTGTGGTGGAGAGTTCTGTAGATGTCTATTAGGTCCACTTGGTCCAGAGCTGAGTTCAAGTCCTGATATCCTTGTTAATTTTCTGTCTCGTTAATTTGTCTAATGTTGACAGTGGGGTTTTAAAGCCTCTCACTGTTATTGTGTGGGAGTCTAAGTCTCCTTGTAGGTCTCTAAGAACTTGCTTTATGAATCTGGGTGTTCCTGTATTGAATGCATCTATATTTAGGATAGTTAACTCTTCTTGTTGCATTGATCCCTTTACCATTATGTAATGCCCTTCTTTGTCTTTTTTGATCTTCATTGGTTTAAAGTCTATTTTATCAGAGACTAGGATTGCAACCCTGCTTTTATTTGCTTTCCATTTGCTTGATAAATCTTCCTCCATCCCTTTATTTTGAGCCCATGTGTCTTTGCATGTGAGATGGGTCTCCTGAATATAGCACACTGATGACGGTCTTGACTGTTTATTCAATTTGCCAGTCTGTGTCTTTTAATTGGGACATTTAGCCCATTTACATTTAATGTTAATATTGTTATGTGTGAGTTTGATACTGCATTATGATGCTAGCTGGTTATTTTGCCCGTTAGTTGATGCAGTTTTTTCACAGCGTCAATGGTCTTTACGATTTGGTATGTTTTTGCAGTGGCTGGTACTGGTTGTTTTTTTCCATGTTTGGTGCTTCCTTCAGGAGCTCTTGTAAGGCAGGCCTGCTGGTGACAAAATCTCTCAGCATTTGCTTGTCTGGAAAGGATTTTATTTCCCCTTCACTTATGAAGCTTAGTTTGGCTGGATAGGAAATTCTGGGTTGAAAATTCTTTTATTTAAGAACGTTGAATATTGGCCACCACTCTATTCTGGCTTGTAGGGTTTCTGCCGAGAGATCCACTGTTAGTCTGATGGGCTTCCCTTTGTGGGTAAGCCAACCTTTCTCTCTGGCTGCTCTTAGCAGTTTTTCCTTCATTTCAACTTTGGTGAATCTGATGATTATGTGTCTTGGGGTTGCTCTTCTCGAGGAGTATCTTAGTGGTGTTCTCTGTATTTCCTTAATTTGAATGTTAACCTGCCTTGCTAGGTTGGGGAAGTTATCCTGGATAATATCCTGAAGAGTGTTTTCTAACCTGGTTTCATTTTCTCCATCACTTTCAGGTATACTGATCAAACGTAGATTTGGTCTTTTCACATAGTCCTATATTTCTTGGAAGCTTTGTTCATTCCTTTTCACTCTTTTTTCTCTAATCTTGTCTTCTTGATTTTTTTTTTCTTTTTTTAATTGCATTTTAGGTTTTGGGGTACATTTGAAGAACATGCAAGATAGTTGCATAGGTACACATATGGCAGTGTGATTTGCTGCCTTCCTCCCCTTCACCTATATCTGGCATTTCTCCCCATGCTATCTCTCCCCAACTCCCCACCCCCACTGTCCCTCCTCTATTTCCCCCCAACAGACCCCCGTGTGTAGTGCTACCCTCCCTGTGTCCATGTGTTCTCATTGTTCAATACACGCCTATGAGTGAGAACATGCAATGTTTGATTTTCTGCTCTTGTGTCAGTTTGCTGAGAATGATGGTTTCCAGGTTCATCCATGTCCCTACAAAGGACATGAACTCATCGTTTTTGATGGCTGCATAATATTCCATGGTGTATATGTGCCACATTTTCCCTGTCCAGTCTATCCTCGATGGGCATTTGTGTTGGTTTGCTTTATTTCATTGAATTGATCTTCAATCTCTGAAATCCTTTCTTCTGCTTGATTGATTTGGCTACTGATACTTGTGTATGCTTCACGAAGTTCTCGTGCTGTGTTTTTCAGCTCCATCAGGACATTTATTTTCTTCTCTAAACTGGTTATTCGAGTTAGCAATTTGTCTAACATTTTTTCAAGGTTCTTAGCTTCCTTGCATTGGGTTAGAACATGTTCCTTTAGCTCAGAGGAATTTGTCATTACCCACCTTCTGAAGCCTGCTTCTGTCAATTCGTCCAACTCATTCTTGGTCCAGTTTTGTTCCCTTATTGATGAGGAGTTGTGATCCCTTGCAGGAGAAGAGGCATTCTGGTTTTTGGAATTTTTAGCCTTTTTGCGCTGGTTTCTCCCCTTCTTTGTGGATTTACCTACCTTTGGTCTCTGAAGTTGGTGACCTTTGGGTGGGGTCTCTGAGTGGATGTCCTTTTTGTTGATGTTGATGCTATTCCTTTCTGTTTGTTAGTTTTTCTTCTAATAGTCAGGCCCCTCAGCTGCAGGTCTTCTGGAGTTTGCTAAAGGTCCACTCCAGACCCTGCTTGCCTGGGTGTCACTGTTGGAGGCTGCAGAATAGCAAATATTGCTGCCTGTTCCTTCCTCTGGTAGCTTTGTCCCTGAGGAGTACCTGCCAGATGGCAGCCAGAGCTCTCCTGTATGAGGTGTCTGTTGGCCCCTAATGGGAGATGTCTTCTAGTTAGGATACATGGAGGTCAGGGATCCACTTTAGGAGGCAGTCTGTCCCTTATCAGAGTTAAAACACTGTGTTGGGAGATCCACTGCTTTCTTTAGAGCTGCCAGGCAGGGACATTTAAATCTGCTTAAGCTGTGCCCACAATCACCCCTTTTCCCAGGTGCTCTGTCCCAGGAAGGGGTGGTTTTATTTATAAGTCCCTGACGGGCTGCTGCCTTTTTTTCAGAGATGCCCTGTGCAGCAAGAAGGGAATCTAGTGAGACTGTCTGCCTGCAGTGGCCTTGCTGTGCTGTGGTGGGCTCCTCCCATTTTGAACTTCCTGGTTGCTTTGTTTACATTGTAAGGTTAAAACTGCCTACCTGAGCCTCAGTGATGGCAAACACCCCTCTCCCCACCAAGCTCCTGTGTTCCGGGTCAAGCTCAGACTGCTGTGCTGCTTGTGAGAATTTCAAGCCACTGGATCTTAGCTTACTGGTCTCTGTCAGGGTGGGACCTGCTAAGCAAGATCACTTGGCTCCCTGGCTTCAGCCCCCTTTCCAGGGAAGTGAACGATTCTATCTTGCTGGCATTCCAGGTGCCACTGGGGTATGAAATTAAAAAAAAAAAACTGCTATGGCTATCTCAGTGTCTGCCCAAATGACCTCCCAGTTTTGTGCTGGACACCCAGGGCCCTTGTGGTGGCATAGGTACTGGATGGAATCTCCTGGTCTGTGGGTTGCAAAGACTGTGGGAAGAGCACAGTATCCAGGCCAGAGTGCAGGATATAGTCCCTAATGGCTCCCCTTGGCTAGGAGAGGGAGTTCCCCGGCCTCTTGCACTTCCCGGGTGAGGTGACATCCCACCCTGCTTCAGCTTGCCCCCCTTGGTCTGCACCCATTGTCCAACCAGTCCCAGTGAGATGAGCCAGGTACCTCAGTTGAAAATGCAGAAATCACCTGCCTTCTGTGTCAATCCCACTGGGAGCTGCACACTGCAGCTGTTTCTATTTGAAAAGAGCCATCTTCTCTTTTTCTTTTCTGAGACGGGGTCTCACCCTTGTAAGATGCTGCACATCTTGCTGCATAAAGACAAGTGCTTTCTCTGACACTTGTTTTCAAACTCCTGTGGTCACTCAATGTCACTGTGGTTTCAAGGAAATACAATGAAGGTAAGACTTCTTTGGTCTCAATAGTGACTATAGAGACTGGGTAAGGAAAAAATAAATAGGAGAATCAACTCCAGAATTCTTTAAAAAATTTTTTTTTGACATAGAGTCATGCTCTGTCATCCAGGCTTGAGAGCAGTGGCATGATCTCAGCTCATTGCAACCTCTACCTTTTGGGTTCAAGTGATTCTCATGCCTCAGCCTCCAGAATAGCTGGGATTACAGATGTGCTTCATCACTCCAGGATAATTTTTGTATTTTTAGTATACACAGGGTTTTTCCATGTTGGCCAGGCTGGTCCTGAACTCCTGGCTTCAAGTGATCTGCTCGCCTCGGCCTCCCAAAGTGCTGGGATTATAGCTGTGAGCCACCATGCATGGTCAATATATTCCAAACGTCTTAAATGCATGTGTTCTTTGACTGACTTGTTACAATTACAGGAATTGATCCTAAGGAAATAGTCAGATATGTTATATATAAGGAAACACATACAATATTAGTTTATAGTGTTGAAAATTTAAAAACCATCTGAATGTCTTAATATGGACTTGGTTAACTAGGAAATATCTGTAATTGAATCACAGTTCATCCATATGTTGGGATACTATTTGGCTATTTTAAATAATGATATAAAGGAATAACATAAGAAACTGTTCATGGTATATCACTAAGTGCAAAAAGTAGGCACCAAATCACTGTGTGTTGAGTAACAGTTTATTATTCAGAGAGAGACAGGAAGGAAATAAACATATTAATAAGGATTATTTCTGGGTGGTGATGTTGGATGATTTTAACATTTTGTGTTTTCAGATTTTTATTCCCAATTCTTTTGTATTAAGGAAGCATTATATAGGAAGAAAAATGAAAAATTGCTATTAAAATATTTTTTTTGGTTTATTATTTTGCCTATAAAGGCAACTGAGTCAAGACAAATAGTCTGTGTTAGACAATTGTCTTTTGCTGGGACAATTAGCCCAGCCTGTAGCTTATTAGCCCTATGCTAAATTTTCATCAGCAACAATTGTGGTCAGATTGTGGCAGTTCAAATGGGAAAATTGCTGGGAAAGTCACCTTACTCCATCTTGCAGCATGAAGACAAGTGCTTTCTCTGTCACTTCTTTTCAACCTCCTGTGGCCACTGAATGTCACTGTGGTTCCAAGGAAATGCAATGAAGACAAGACTTCTTTGGTCTCGGCAATGACTGTAGAGACTGGGGCAGGAAAAAATAAATAGGGAAATCAACTCTAGAATTCTCTCTGTCTTTTTTTTCTTTGGAGACAGAGTTTCACTCTGTGGCCCAGGCTGGAGTGCAGTGGCACAATCTCAGCTCACTGGAAGCTCTGCCTCTTGGGTTCAAGCAATTCTTGTGCCTCAGACTCCTGAGTAGCTGGGATTACAGGTATGCCCCACCATACCTGTTTAATTTTTGTATTTTTAGTAGTGATGGAGTTTCACCATGTTGACCAGGCTGGTTTTGAACTCCTGATCTCAGGTGATCCACCTGCCTCAGCCTCCCAAAGTGCTGGGATTATAGGCCTGAGCCATCACACCCAGCCAACTCCAGAATCTCTAGAGGCCTAGACAGTGCCTCTGGCCTCCTATTTCTACTAACAATTCATTTAATATGATAAATTAGCAATGAGAACAGAGTGTTTGTAACAATACTTCCTAGCTTCTAATACATTCTGAGTCCCGTATAGTAAGAACCAAAACCCCAGGTTGTGATCCTGCTTCTGCCAAACTCTGGTCAAATTTCTCCAATGGAAAGATGGAGAAATTGAGCTCAGAGATAGAGGACAGCCTCAGGAGGCAGAAAAGGGTCACCCAATAGGCAGATTAAGAACCTGCCTAGGGCACCAGAAAAGAAAGGGCATCAAATAGTAATGTTTTTTTGGGGAGGCAGAGGCTGTATAGGATTTATTGCCATACCACTAGTGTTTGGTACAGTTTTGCATGTAGTAGGTGCTCATACAAAATTGAAATGACTTCCCTGACTACTATCCCTTGAATTTGGATTAGGTGACCCTCCTTTATGGTCTCATAGTACTTATGCTTACTTCTATCATACCACTTATGGCACTGAGTTACAATGATTCATTTACATATTGGTTGGATAATGGACATTAGGGACTGTATTCTTTGACATGCTGTCAGCCCTTAGTGCAAAAGAGAAAGAGTTTTGATAATTTGTCCCTGCCCTTCCCCTGTATCATACACCCAAGGGATCATGGTAACCGGATGATTCTTTTTTCTTTCTATTGTTCTTTGTTCTCAAAATGAATTGAGTTACAAGTTTGGAGAAGTTGGAGTTAAGTTGGAGCAGGAATGAGACGGCCAGGGGTAGGGAAGTTTAGTGAGGCTAGGCAGAGGTGGGTGAAGGAAAAAATCTCATTGCTGGGATTGTTGGAGAGATAAACTGAGAATTGGAAATATGTCAAATGGGGATTGATGAAGTTGTTCGTGATGTAAATGTATTTTCTCCATCTCTCTTGTGCAGTGTTTGGTATAATCTTCAATGTTTTGTTAGTAGATTTTCTTGCTGGGGGAGTTGTGAAGAAGTATCAAGGTTGGTGGGCAAAATGGATGCTGCTCATGGGTAATGGCTCATCTATGGGTTGCAGTAGCCCAGTGCACATGTCTTGCAGTTCTGTGTTCTTTCCAAGAAAGCTGATTTGTCTTATTTACATAGGCCTGCCATAATTGGCTATCCTCATATCTGAGAGTCTCAGATACCAAATGTGACCTTGTATAAGGTCAACCTCAAGTGTACACAGAGTGAATAGCTACCTCTGCAATACTGAACCCTCTTTCTTTAGCTGGGCTACTTATTTACTCAGTCATTTTTTAGGGGGACAAGAGTAAAAAGGAAAATAGACATAGAGAGATTTACCCAGAACCATGAATCCTATTGCCCTCTGTCTCTGGACACTCTTGTCTCTTCTCTGGATTATCCTGTTTTCTATCTGGACCATCTCCACTGTTTTGTCTTCCATTTTCTCAGGGACCTGCTAGATAGACTAATAAACAAGAAAAGAGGGAAGAATAAAATAACATAATCAGAAATGATAAGGGAGATATCACAAATAACTCCACAGAAATACAAACCATTAGTGAATACTATAAACTCTTCTATGCACATAAACAAGAAAACCTAGAAGAAATGGATAAATTCCTGGGCACATATCCCCTCCCAAGACTGAACCAGGAAGAAATTGAATCCCTGAATAGACCAATAATGAGTTCTGAAAGTGAGGCAGTAATAAATAGTCTCCCAACCAAAAAGAGCTCAGGACTAGATGGATTCACAGTTGAATTCTACCAGAGGTACAAAAAAGAGATGGTACCATTTCTACTGAAACTATTGCAGGCAATTAAAAAGAGGGACTCCTCCATAACTTATTTTATGATGCTAGCATCATCCTGATATCAAAACCTGGCAGAGATACAATAAAAAAGAAACCTCAGGCCAATATCCTTTATGAACATCGATGCAAAAATCCTCAATAAAATGCTGGCAAACCTAATACACCACCACATCAAAAAGCTTATTCACCAAGATCAAGTAAGTTTCATCCCCAGGATGCAAGCTTGGTTCAACATGCGCAAATCAATAAATGTAATTAATCACATGAATAGAGCTAAAGACAAAAAACACATGGTTATCTCAATGGACACAGAGAAGATCTTTGATATAATTCAACATTCATTCATGTTAAAAACTCAGTAAATTAGCTATTGAAGGAACAAACCTCAAAATAATAAAAAAAAGCCATGTATGACAAACCTATAGCCAATATACATGCACAAAAGCTGAAAGCATTCCCCTTGAAAACTGGCACAAACATCCCCTCTCTCACCACTCCTATTCAACATAGGATTGGAAGTTCTGGCCAGGGCAAGCAGACAAAAGAAAGAAAGAAAGGTATTCAAATAGAAAGAGAGGAAGTCAAATTACCTTTGTTTGCAGATGACATGATTCTATATCCAGAAAACCCCATCATCTCAGCCCAAAAGCTTCTTAAGCTGTTAAACTTCAGCAAAGTCTCAGGATACAAAATCAATGTGCAAAAATTTCTAGCATTTCTATACAACAACAACAGGCAAGCAGAGAGCCAAATCATGAATAAACTCCCATTCACAGTTGCTACAAAGAGAATAAAATACCTAGGAATACAGTTACAAAGGGAAGTGAAGGACCTCTTCAAGGAGAACTACAAACCACTGCTCAAGGAAGTCAGAGAAGGCACAAACAAATAGAAAATGATTTCATGTTCATGGATATGAAGAGTCAGTATCATGAAAATGCCCATACCACCCAAAGTAATTTATAGATTCAATGCTAATCCCATTAAACTACCATTGACATTCTTCACAGAATTAGAAAAAGCTATGTTAAAATTAGCATGGAACCCAAAAAGAGCCTGAATAGCCAAGACAATCCTAAGCAAAAAAGAACTGGAAGCATCCCTCCACCCAACTTCAAACTACACTACAAGTCTACAGTAACCAAAATACCACGTTACTGGTAAAAACGCAGACACATAGACCAGTGGAACAGAATAGAGAACTCAGAAATAAGACAACACACCTACAATCATCTGATCTTTGACAAACTTGATAAAGACAAGCAATGGGGAAAAGATTCCCTGTTTAATAAATGGTGGTGGGAGAACTGGCTAGCCATATGTGGAAAATTGAAACTGGACCCTTTCCTTACACCTTATACAAAAATGAATTCAAGATGAATTAAAGACTTAAATGTAAAACCCAAAACTATAAAAACCTAGAAGAAAATCTCAGCAATACCATTCAAGACATAGGCATGGGCAAATATTTCATGATGGAAACACCAAAAGCAATTGCAACAAAAGCAAGAATTGACAAATGGGATATAATTAAACTAAAGAGGTTCTGCACAGCAAAATAAACTATCAACAGAGTAAACAACCTCCAGAATGGGAGAACATTTTTGGAAACTGTGCATATGACAAAGGTCTAATATCCAGAGTCTACAAGGAATTTAAAAAAATTTACCAGAAAAAAACAACCCAATTAAAAAGTGGGCAAAGGACATGAACAGACACTTCTCAAAAGAAAACATTCATACATCCAACGAACATTTGAATAAAATTCAACATCTCTGATCATTAGAGAAATGCAAATCAAAACCACAATGAGATACCATCTCATGTCAGTCAGAATGACAATTATTATTCATAATAAAGGCAAAAAATAATAGATGCTGACAAGAGTGGAGAAAAAAGAATACCTTTACACTGTTGGTGGGAGTGTAAATTAGTTCGACCATTGTAGAAGACAATCTGATTATTCCCCAAAGATCTAGAGGCAGAAATACCACCTGACCCAGCAATCTCATTACTAGGTGTATACCCAAAGGAATAGAAATCTTTCTATTATAAAGATACATGCATGTGAATGTTCATTGCAGCACTATTCACAATAACAAAGACATGGAATCAACCAGGTACCCATCAATGATAGAATGGATAAAGAAAATGTGGTACATATACATCATGGAATATTATGCAGCCATTAAAAGGATGGAGATCATGTCTTTTGCAGGGACATAGATAGAGCTGGAAGCCATTATCCTCAGTAAACTAACTCAGGAATAGACAACCAAACACCGTATATTCTCACTTACATGCGGGGGCTGAATGATGAGAATACATGGACACATTGAGGGGAACAACACACATTGGGGCCTATCATGGGGGTTGGGGGGTGAGAAAGCCTCAGGAAGAATAGCTAATGGATGCTGAGCTTAATACCTAGGTGATAGGTTGATCTGTGCAGCAAACCACCATGGCACACGGTTACCTATGTAACAAACCTGCACATCCTGCACATGTACCAGGAACTTAAAATAAAAGTTGAAGAAAAAAAAGACTGAAAGCTAAATGAGTGTCGGTGAGGATGTCGAGAAAAGGGAACCCTTGTTCACTGTTAGTGGGAATGTAAATTAGTATAGATATTATGGAAAACTGTTTGAAGCTTGCTAAGAAGAAACTAAAAGTAGAACTATCATATGATCCAGCAATTCCAGTACTGTGTATATATTCAAAGGAATTGGAATCAGTATGTCAAAAAGATCTGTACTCCCATATTCATTGCTGCATTATTTGCAATAGCCAAGTTATAGAATCAACCTAAGTTTCCATGAACAGATGAATTGAAAAAGAAAATGTGGGATATATATGTACAATGGAATACTATTCAGCCTTAAAAAGAAAAAAATTCGGTCATTTTCAACGACATGGATGGAATTAGGGAGAATTATGCTAAGTGAAATAAACCAGGCACAGAAAGACAAATACTGAATATTCTCACTTGTATGTGGAATCTAAAACAATTAAACTCATAGATGCAGAGAGTAAATGGTGGTTACCAGAGGCTGGAGGGTGGGGAAAAGGAGAGTGGTGAAGTGTACAAAGCTTCAGTTAGACAGAAGGAATAAATTTTTTTCTTGTTATCTATTGCACAGAATGATGAATATAGTTAATAAATAGTGCATTATACATTTCAAAATCTCTACAAGGGTAAATTTCAAATGTTTTGATCTCAAAAAATGATAAGTATTTAAGGCAATGGAGATGTTAATTAACTTGATTCCACATTGCATTTATAAATTATAAACATCAGTTTATATATCATAAATATATACAACTATAACTGTCTATCTATATATAGTAAAAATGGCCAAATGACCTGAATGGACATTCCTCCAAAGAAGACATGCAAATGGCCAGCAGCATATGAATAGATGCTCAACATCACTAATCATTGGGAAAATGTAAATAAAAACCATAATAAAATATCACCTCACATCTATTAGAGTGTCTCTTATTTTAAAAAAAGATAACAAGTGTTGGTGAGGATGTAGAGAAAAGGGAACTTTGGTACACTGTTGGCAGGAATGTTAATTGCTATAGCAATTATGGAAATCAGTATGGAGTTTCCCCCCAAAATTAAAAATAATACTGCCATATGATTCAGTAATCCTCCTTTTGGGTATTTACCCAAAGGAATGAAAACCTGTATCTCAGAGAAGTACCTGCACTTGCATGTTAATGTCAGCATTTTTCATGGTAGCCAAGATATGGTATCCATTGATGGATGAATGGATACAGAAAATGTGATACTATGCAGCCTTATAAAGAAAGGAAATCCTGGCATTTGAGACAACATAGATGGACCTGCAGGACATTATGCTATGCAAAATAAGTCCAACACAGAGACAAATACTGTATGATCTCACTTATATATGGAATCTATATTATTCAAACTCGTAGAAGCAGAGAGTAGAATGGTGGTTGCCAGAGGCTGGCAGAGGGGGACATTGGGAGATGATGACCAAAGGGTACAAAATTTTAGTTATGCAAGATAAATAGTTCTCAGGATCTGCTATACACATAGTGCCTAGAGCTAACAATATCGTATACTTAAATTTTTTTTAAAAGATATTAAGTGTTCTTACACACACAGACACATGCACACACACACACAAAGTAAAGGGGCAGGAAGAAGCTTTAGGAGATCATGGTAGTGGTTTCACAGGTGTATACTTATCTCCAAACTTATCATGTTGTATACATTAAATAAGTACAGCTTTTTACGTGCCAATTATATTTTCACAAAGTGGTTTTTTAAAGTTTATCGCAAGAAAAACAAAATCATTGTATTTTTAGTATTGTGTTGTTATAGCAGCCCATCATAGCTCTAAAACACTGTAAATGTGCTCTATGTGGACTCATACCGCAGCCCCAAATTCAAGTTAGAATCTTGTTTTTTTACAGTTAAATCTTGTTCAAGTGATGGCAAACCTCATTACACTCCTAAACAAAGATTGAATTGTTCTCGTGGTGAGAATGTTCACACATATGTAGCTGTAATATGACTTGTCCTTCTTGAGTGCAAGTTGATCTAGCTGAGGTAGGGGTGAGATTGGCACTGGAGCCAAGGGTGCAATCCATGCCTATGGAAAGCCGATTGACCCATACTGGTACTGAGTACATGAAGATCGCAGCCTCATTAACAATAAGCACAAATCGGTTGAGTTAATGATCCCAGGCAAAAAAAAAAAAAAAAAAAAAAAAAAAGCCTGAGAATATAACGTTGTTTGTTGAAAAATAACAGTGAAGCAAAAACTGTTTCAATTGTGATAAAAGATCCTAGACATGGAAGAGAAAAGTCACATTTTTTGTCATTCTAACTTGATTCTATGGCCCCTAAAGATTGCACTCTATTGGAAATTTCACTTGACTGGTTTATTAGAGCTTTAGATTTTCTTGAGCAAAGAAAAGTAAGGTTGTCGAAAAGTTGCCACACCTCTTGACACTTGATTCAAGGAATTCTGAATCTCTCTGGTACAGAAAAGCCATCCTTTCTTTAGGTGGCTAGAAATTGAATCTTTTGTCTTCATAGAAAGCCGCAGGAGGCCTTTGTTGATTTCATGAAAGCAGAATTGTGGATTTAAGAAACATTAGCTGTGTCACCTCCTTGAAGACACTGAGAAATGTGCACCCTTAAACATGAAAGAAGTAGAGTGTGAATTATTTTAGCTGGAAGTTTAAAGGGTAATCTTAGAGATGTAATTCTTTAGCAAGTAAGATTCACTTCTTTTTATAATTGAGGAGATAGGAGGTGAAACTGCACAAAGAATTAGGCTCCTGTTAGAATTAAATATTTATTTGTCTTCTAAAGGAGATTGAAGCAATAAATCATAAAGTGAAAGTCTTTGAAGATAACTTCTCATCTCTTTCAAGGGGAAAAAAAAAATCTACCACTTGGTTAGTACCAGGTGGTATTAGTAGTTGATTGAACATTTTCAAATAGGCAGAATATATTTTCAATTAGTTGGGAGCTGCTTCTGTATATTTTTCCTAAAAGTGAATGCTATTCTCTCAGGTATAGAGTAACCAGCATTGGCATGCTGTGAGCTTCCTGTTATTTCACATCTTTGGTGCCTGAGGGAGTAGTTTTGTCCATTTATAGTTAGCTTGGCTTCATAAGCAACCATTCCAAAACTTAGTGGTTTAAAGCCATAATTATTTTATTTCCTCACAATTCTGTGGTTCTGAGTGATTTGGGCTGAGCAGTTATTTTTCTGGGGTCATATATATGGCTGCAGTCAGCTATTAGCTTTATTAGGACTGGGTTGTCTAAAATGATCTCATTCCCATGTCTTATAGTTGGTTTCTGTCTGTTGTCTGGGCCATATAGCTGATGTAGGATAGCTTGGGTTGCTCCACACGGTGGCTAGTTTCCATCATGAATAACTCCAATACACAAACAAATGATGTCCCATTAGCTAAAGCAAATAATATGGCCAAGCCCAGAGTCAACGTGGGAGGGAACCACACAGGAGAGAGAACATAGACAAGTGTGATACCTCAGTCACATCATTACCAAAACAATTTACCACATGATAAGTCTAGTAGTGCAGGTACTTGAGATACTCAGGGAGGTCATTATTTATCAATAGGTACGGAAGTATTTCAATGTTTTAACAATAGGCATGTTGGGTACTGGTTCATACCAGTAGTTGAATCCTCAGTTGTTCTCATGCACCTTATAGCCTTCCTGAAGTTTAACAAAAGTTTGAAAGTCCACTGGCTTTTCAGGCAGAGGGCATTGACAGGTGGAAGTCAGAGCAGCATTGGAATGGAGAAATGGCTATGTGGTGATGATAACTATAGTGGTCTGTGCTTGTTTTTGTTTCTGTTTGGCTAACAGGTTTTTTCATTCTCCTTTTTCAGGTGTCACGCTGTGCCTTTCTCTCCCTTTCAAAAACAAAAACAAAAAATAACAACGAAAAAATAGCAAAACAAAATAAAACTGACATACATATATGCTCTAAAATGGCTAATCAGAACCTGTGCCCTAATTTCTTCACTTGCAGTAGGAGGAAATGTCATCTAGCCTCTTGGGTTACCCTCTGTGGCCATACTCTAAGGGTGTGATGTTGGAGCTGCCAGTGGCTTTCTTCCCTTCTGTGTAGAGAAAGACAATCTGTATAGGAAAGAGTGAAGCCAATTAGAAAGAGGCAGACATAAGAGAAGAATGAAGACAGAGAAATTTCTGACGGCATTAAGTTTCAGCCAAAGCCCAGGTTCTGCATCTCTTACTTCAATTCTCTGGTCTAACTCAAAATACTTCCTAGTCATGCGGGCCAATCAGATTACTTTTTTTACTCCAGCTAATTTGAGGCAGGTCTCTGTTACATGCAATTTAGAATCTTAAATAATTTGAAAGACATAATACTTTCCTTGAAAAATTCCCCAAAATACTGGGGGGAGCTTTTCAGAGGAGTAGTAGATATTCTAGGGGTTTGAGGAAGAGGGAAGAAAGAGATGTAAAGAGAAATTCTGGATAATAGATGTTAATATGAAGTCATTTGTAGCTAAAAGATTGTTTAGGCCAGGTAATATTTGGATTATGTCTCAAATAAGGATAATAATAATGCCTAAAGCATTGTTGAACAGGTTAAATGAAATAATGTGGTTCTCATGGAAAAGTCAGAAATCTCTCTAGGTGCTTCACACAGAGGGAGATTTAATACAGGAAATTGATTGCAAAAGTGTTGGAAGGGCTGGAGGTAGAAAAGGCAGAGGGTGGTATAACCTGGATGTCAATAACTATAGAAAACCACAGCTCTCTAAGGCTGTAGGAGCAAAAATGTGGAAAATGAATATGCCTGGAGCATGCTGGTCCAACTCAAGGCCCCTGGGCCACATGTGTCCCAGGATGGCTTTGAATGCAGCCCAATACAAATTCGTAATCTTTCTTAAAACATTATGAAATTTTTGTAATATATATATATTTTTTTTGAGTCAGAGTCTCGATCTGTCACCCAGGCTAGAGGGCAATGGCACGATCTTTGGCTCACTGCAACCTCTGCCTCCCAGGTTCAAGTAATTCTCCTGCCTCAGCCTCCTGAGTAGCTGGGATTACAGGCGCCCACCACCACCACACCCAGCTAATTTTTGTATTTTCAGTAGAGACGAGGTTTCACCACATTGGCCAGGCTGGTCTCTTGTCCTGACCTCGTGATTTGCCCACCTCGGCCTCCCAAAGTGCTGGGATTACAGGTGTGAGCCACCGTGCTGGGCCAAAATTTTTGTGACTCTTTTTAGCTCATTAGCTATTGTTAATATTAGTGTGTTTTATGTGTGGCCCAAGACACTTTTTCTTTTTCCAATGTTGCTCAGGGAAGCCAAAAGATTGGACTCCTCTGGCCTAGAGTCTGTGAGCATGCATTTGCTGCTGACAGTGCTGCTGGGGCTCCTAGAACTCCACTGATGCTGCTGGAGCCCATAATCACCTGCAGTCATGAGGTTCTTCCACTGCCAAAGCCAGGTGCAGAATGGCTTCTCTCCTCTCCTACTTCATTACCTTGTGAGAGAGTCTTCCACTTGCAAAAGCTAGTCAAAATCTAGCTGGCAAGAGAGTCTTGGAAATGTAGGTTTTCTGGCTCCCAACCTGGGCAGTACAGGGAAGATTATAGATAGAAAGTCAGGTGTGGACTCAAGTACCACAGACAATATCTGATGTAAGTACCTACTTCAAAGGAAGCTGAAAGGGTTAATGAAATAATGTATGCAAATTACATAATATGGTGCCTGGCCCACATCAAGCACTCACAAAGTAAGTGCTGTGTGTGTTTGTGGGTCACTTTAAATGTCTCGTGCATCTGTTCCCTTCTCTCTGTAGCTACCTTGCCTGTGTTAAATAGTTCTTTACTAACTGGAATGATTTTCTTTCTTTTTCCTTCCCATCCTCTCTTACACTACATTAAGAACTCCACATAGAATGTCTTCTGATTTATTCCCAAATATTTAGCTTTCAGCAGTAGATTTTAAGTATTTTTTTTCTATAAAGGGCTCTAAAATTGTTAATGTAGTGTGTTAGCAGCTTCTTACCTGTTTCATTTTGCTTCAATTTCTACAATAGGTGGATTGCCACGTGTCTACTACTTGGTTGTTGAGCTTTATTAAATATAAATATCCTTGTTACTAATTTTTATTTCATGTCTATGGTTTCTTTGCACTTTGGTGCTCAAATTTCTGAACTTTCAAGTGCAATGAAGCCTGCATTAACATAAATCTTGGAGATGATGGTAGCATTTAAATTCCTCATGAAGGCAACTTCAGGTCTGAGATTTGCACTCTGCAGAGTTTCAGTGCATTCTGTCAAAAGTGTGCTAACTTCTCAGACTTCTTTCATAGCAGTCACCAAATCGTTCATCATTTCTCTGAGCTCAGTTTTTCCACTAAGGCCAGAGTTTGAAGTTAATACATGAAGGACATTTTTGGCAAATAGAGCCTGCTCTAAACTTGGTGTCCCTGTGGGCATGCTCAAGAGTGGAATAATGCCAGTGAGTGAAAGGAAATGAATTGGAGAATGAGAATAAAATAAAAATGGAAAAGTAAAATCCTGTTTGAGAAAACAAGAAGCATTCCAGTTCACCTTTGCCTAGACAGTTGTCAAATGTCAGATAGCTATGAATTATGACGATGCAGTCTACATTACACAGCCTACCCCTCTGCTCTTGAACTCTGTCAAATTCATACGTATACTGGTTGTTCAGCTATCCTTGGCCTTACTCTACCACATGATTTTTTCGTTTTATAACTGCCATGTATTTGAAGCATTATCAGGATGATATGTTTAAAATAATTGGGTGGCTCTTTTGTCCTTATGATAAAATCCAAACCATGTACCATGGTAGTCAAAGACTTTTTTATTTGGTTCTTGGCTACCTTCTCATCCATTCTAAATTCCTACTACTCCCCACCTTATATATGCTTCAGTTATACTGAATTTCACCACCCACACCTACCAGCCACTATCCACAGCTCACCACTAATAGTGAAAAACCATCAACCACAATTGCCAGCCTTGCTATACCACCAGTCATACCTCAACAGCTCTGGGCGCCACCACAATCTCTGCCCAACAGACATTTCTAACAGCAGCAGTTCTGTTTACTCCTACTCCTACTTTCATGGCCCACTGGCTTAGTCCTTTTGATTCTCCTTAGTATCTCATTAAATGTCTCATGCATCTGTTCCCATTTCTTTAGTTCTTCCACCTTGCTCTAGATGAGACCACCACCATCTTGCTTCTGGAATAATGCACCTGCCTCCTGACTGCGTTTTCTTCCTCCAGGTTAGCATCCCTCAAGTCCATTCAATACACACTGCTAAAGTGATCTTTCTTAAATCTATATATGACCATATCTACCCCTTTCTTAAAGACTCTGGTAGTCATCAGTGCTATTAAATATATCTGGCTTGCTCTCCGCTTTGCTAGGCACATGGTAAGATTGCAGTTCCCCACTCCCTTAAAGTTAGATGTGGTCATGCAGAAACTGGCACAATTGTCCCTTAGAACTGATGTTTATGGGTTTTTTTTTTTAAAAAAAACTAAATGTAGGAATTAACCCTCCCAGTCTTAAAACTTGAGAAAATTAAATTTGTTTTATCTGAGTTCCTTTCTCAGGAAACTAACCATCAGGCCTCTCAGATGGCATCAAGAAACTGAAATTTACCAGATCACCACATCTAGACAATAGACAAAAACATTCCAGATTTCTCACCCATCATTATTGCCTAACCAACCATCTGCTTCCTGTTGACCAACTCCTCTTCTTTATCCCCTCTCTAATTCCTGTTTTTCCACACATAGTTACATTTCTTTTCTGCTATATAAACCCCTAGTTTTAGTTGGTCAGGGAAATGGATTTGACACTGATCTTCCATCTCCTCAGCTGTAGCACCTGAATAAAGCCTCCTTCCCTAGCAATATGTGTTTTAGTGATTGGCTTTCGGTGCTATGAGCAATGGAACCTAGACCAAACCTCTGGTATTTTAGTAACAATGTGACTTGTTATAGTTAATGAAATGTGGGCAGAATTGATGTATGATATCTTGGGGCAGAAGCTTTAAGAGCCCAGGTACAATTTGCGCCATTCTTTGTCTCTCTGGCTCCAGGTGGTGACTGCTCTGTTGGCCTGGATCCACAGGAGAGGGGCCCCCAGAGTACTCATAAAGTACATGTAGCATGAGTAAGAAATAAATGTTGTTGTTTTAAGTCATTGGTTTTGTGGATTTTACTGCAACATAATCCAGCACACTTTGAGTAATACAAAGACCAACATAAAGCTCAAACTCTTTAGTAAAATACTGATAATTCTATATAATCTGACCTCTACTTTCCAACTTCATTTTAAGCTGTTTCTCTTTCCACATTCTATACTCCAGACAAACTGCTGTTTCTGGTGTGTGCTCTTGTGCTTTCCTGCTTTGGTTATTTACTCCTCTGCCTCTACTTCCAACTCAGCATGCCCAAAAACCATCCTAGTAGAAAGTAGTTTATCCCTTCTTTACACTCTCATAGCATTTTGTCTGGATTATTTTCCTACTTGTGTCAGAGTTTCTTATGTATGTATCTGTGATGGATTGAATGTTTGTCTCCTCCAAAACTCATGTTGAAATTCAATCCCCAATGTGGTAGTATTAAGAGGTGGGGCTTTTAATTCTCACGCCAATCCCAATCCCTAGGTAAGAATTTAACCTGAGATATTTCAACATTTAAAACTGGATTCTTAGAAGGGCTAATGTCATTCCAGATCAGCACAGCCTCCTGGTTCCCAGCAGAAGAAAATACAAAGCTTCTCTGCAGTAATTTCCCTTTAGCCCCTTAGAATTTTCACAGACTACATTCAATCTGAAACAAACTCACAATAAAAAAGAAAAAAAAAGAAGTGACAGAGTTGTGAGGGCTCTGCCCTCATGAATGGATTATTCTGTTTGCAGATTAATTGATTAGTGGGTTAATAGATTACTGAATTATCATGGGAATGGGGCAATTGGCTTTATAAAGATAGAGAGACCCAAACTAGTACACTCAGCCCCCTTACCATGTGATACCCTGTAGAGAGTCCCCACAAGCTACTGGATATAGCTCCTTGACCTTGGACTTCTCAGCCTCCATAACTCTAAGAAATAAATTCCTTTTCTTTGTAAATTATCCAGTTCATATATGCTATATAAGTAACAGAAAATGAACTAAGATTGTGTATAATCTATTCTCTTCACCTGGAATCTCTTCAAGTCAAAGTTTGTGTCTAAATCATCTTTGTATATACCTACAATATTTAGAACAATGCCCCTCGTGTTAGTGCTCAAATATCTGTCAAATGAATATACTCTCTTCCTGAAATACAGAATATTTATAATACTCTTCTTAATTTTTGTGGTAGGGTTTGCTTTTGTGACTGGGTGGGTTAGAGAGATGGTAGGGAGTAACTCTGAGAAAGTATAGGGTAGCTGATTAGCGGAATGGAATGGAGAAGGAAATAGGAGAGGAAATGGTGCATTTAATACATTGCTACCTGCCATCTGCTTGAAACTTAACACTATGCTAGGCACTGTGAAGAATTTAAAGTAAGAAGAAGGTACTATTTTCGATCCCACTAAACTTACTGTCTGGTTCGGAGACAAAGTATTATATGCCTGAAGCCATAAATAACAGATAGAGATTGTAATACAGAGACAAGTTATTAAAATTCTGTTTCACACAGTGAATTATCAACTATTTCTGCAATATGTTATTGTGTCTCTAAGGCTATTGCATATGTCTCAGGTGAGGTTAGCAATAGTTTACCTCAATTAGGAAATTACTATGCACTTACATATTGTAGGAGCAATTCACAAAATGGCAATTGATGCAAAACCAAACCACCACCAATGGCAAGCTGTTATGAATCTGAAAAGACTGGCTGAGTTGAAACTTGCTCCTACTAAGTCTTCTGTGATTGATTTTGTTTTGTGTGATTGGATAGCATTTTTAATCCCCAAAGCTCTTTGAGGCATTTGGCATAATTTGGATGGGGTGTGTGTGTGTGTGTGTGTGTGTGTGTGTGTGTGTGTGTGTGTGTTACAGTGGACTGGTGGTGTCCTGATAAACATTTAGCAATCATCACTGGGGGCAGCGAGGCCCAGAGGTATAGCATTTGCCATTTTTTCTGTTGTGTAAATACTTCCACCAATTGAACATCACTGAATATGGAGTTCAGAAGAGATGTGTATGATTAACTCTCAAAAGCTAGAACTCCATGTGGTGTAGGAAGTGGTGACCAGAGAGGCAGAATGGAGGGGTGAGGAATGGCAGAGATTAAAAAAATAAAAAAAACAAAGGAACTGACCTAAACACTCTAGAAGGAGAAGTAAGTTTGGAGGTTTGGATAATTTTCAACTAGCTAGTCAGCCTCCTGAAAAACTGAAAGTTATTGTTGTTAAGCCTCACTTCAATCTTTGCTTTAGGAGATTTTTAGGCACTGAATTTCCAGTTTTTAAAAGTTGCTCACTTTGAAACAAATCTATGATGATACAAACTAGAATAGTGGCTACTTCCTGGGTATAGATGGTGAGAGGGCATAAGGGAGATTTCTGGAGTGCTGAAAGCTTTCCACTTCTTCCTTGATCTGGGTGGTGATTACTTGCATGCTCATTTATGTCTTAATAGTAAATAAATAATCATAAAAAGTTGCTCACTTTGAACATCCTTCCCCCACCTCTGAAGTGTTTCTTCCAGATATATACTACATTAAAAATAGTGGGAAGGAGGTGGGAGGCAGGGAAGAAATGGAAACTATTTTATTAGATGATGTCCACACAAATAACTGTACTATATATAATGTATTTTTGCACAGTGTACATTTCCACAGTGCATTATTCATTACACACACGGTGGTATTAGTTAGGAAATTGGGATCAGGTAAATAACACCAGGAAGTAATTACTGTTGACATTACATTTAGTAATCTGTTTTCCCGTAACAAACTGCAAATGTATTCTGTTTGGAATTAATACAGTATGTTAAATTTTATCCATAAAAATGATTTATGAGATTGAATCCATTAGTTTAATGGAATATCACAATAATTATTCCAAACTTATTTATATTGCAATCAGTAGAATGGGATGTCTCTTCCAAATAAGAAAATGAATGTGAATGTCAAAGATTTTCTCTTATTTAATTTTAATAATTGTGAATCATCATATGTGATATGTATTTTTCATATTTATGCCTGTAAGTAAATTTCACCAGAAAAAAATAGAAGAGAGGAAAGCCACATTAAGACTTGCAAACTGTTTCTCTCAGATGATTTTAGGGCTTTTTATTTCCACAATAGAATGATCAGCATTAAGGCATGGTCCCTGATGAGGGTCAGGTATGGGGCAGGAGTTAGAAGCAAAGAAAGGCCCATGGTATGACGCTCCATGCTTGAGCCATTTTAGAGAAGCCTTGCATTTCACCAGGATATTTGTCAAAGGCAAAGTGAAGAGTAAAAGGAACCCTTTTAGTCTTGGCAGTCTTGTCTACCTTCTGCTACAACAAGGTGACTTAAGCCACATAGTTCCCCCAATACTTGGCGCAGGGACAAGGGGCACAATTCCTAAAGATGGAGCACTTTATTTTAATTTAATTTAATTTTTTAAATTGTACTTTAAATTCTGGGGTATATGTGCAGAACATGCAGGTTTGTTACATAGGTATACATGTTTTATGGTGGTTGGCTGCATCCATCACCCCGTCATCTACATTAGGTATTTCTCCTAATGCTATCCCTCCCCTAGACCTCCACCCCCCGACAGTCCCTGATATGTGATGTTCCCCTCCCTGTGTCCACGGGAGCATTTTATTTTAAAATGGACTGTTGCAGGAAGGATGGGTTGTCTGAAAAATAGCCACTGAGATTTGTTAGAGAGTGACGTCTGTGATTGAAAAGGTAGCAGGATTGGGCAGGAGGCACCATCAGACTCAATGCACACCTGAGAAAGTTTCTGTCAGTCCAGTGGCGAATTCTGAAACAGATTCCCGTTGGAAGAGTCTACACTGGACAGAAGTGGCTAGATCCTTGTACCACAGCCTTTTTCAGTCACTGACCAGGGGCTGCTCCAGGAAGTGCATGACCTTGGCTCAAGGACTGAGGCCAATCACGAAGGTGCTACCAGCTAGGTGGCTATCAAATAATTACTCTCCTTGCAGCTGTGAAGTGAGTCCTTTCTTGAAGAGGGATCTGAGTGACACATCTCTAGGTCCACCACAGTCCACCCCTTATATCATGCTGCTCCACTTCTCCATACATGTTGGAGAAGTTCATTCAGGTCTCTTGTGAGCCTTTCTGAGAAGAGGAGGGTAGTGGGATAAAGTATAGCTCCCCAACCCTACCTCAGCTGGTCTTGGGGTTCAACTGGTACTCACTGCCTCCCTCTTCCACTATCCATTCTAAATCCCTCTCCCCCTCAGCTATCAACTTGGTAGGTGTTGGTGGCTTGTCTGGTGTCTGACTCAAACCCTCATTCCTAAAAGATCAGAGTCCCTGGGTCATCTGAACTCCACACTTACTCCTTCTGTTTTATCCACTATATGGGCCAGAGCAATATTCTTAGGTATGATATGTGTTGTCTCCAGAACCCAAAGAGACACATCAGGCATTGTGTTTACTTCTTCACAGTAGGGTCTACAAGATTTGACCATTTTTCTTTTACTTTGGAGGAGATGTTCCTGCATGCCCTTGATAATAGACTTCCCAACAGTTATATTGAAGTATCAGGTCCCTGAATCTTTAAAGGGTTTATATTCTACCTTCTGGAGCATGTGTCTTACCAAGGCCTCCAGTATGTTAGTCTTATCTTGCTCATCCTGCTGGATCAGCATGATACTGTCATTCAATGTAAGAGATTGATGTAGTATTCTGAGGGATAGCCACATCTCCTTGGATTCCATTATGACAAAGGGTATAAGAATTAAGATAGTCCTGAGGCAAAACTATAAATATTTGTTGTCTCTTCCACATGAATGCTCAATATTTCTGATCCTGTTTCCTGACTGGAAGAGGAAGGAAGGCATTACCAAATCAACAGCTGCATATCATGTACATGAGACCATGGGGCTATGTTGTGATTGAGTTTGCACTAGTCAACAGTCATTTTCCAAGATCTATCTAGTTTCTTTAAGGGCCAGATTTTTTTATACCTACCTCAACAATATTTTGCCTTGGTAGAATTTATTACAAAAATATATTATAGCTGCCGTGAGAATGGCCAGGAAGACCTTCAACCATGACAGCGTAACTGACCACAAGCACCAGCTGCTGGGCTCTGAAATCCATCACCGTGTTTGCAGTGAAGCCATATGCCAATGACTGGGCATGGCAGAGATACTAAGAAATGCTCATTCCTGCCCTGTGTCAGCTGATGTTGAAGGGCCAGATTTTTTAATCAAAGAGGAGATTATAGGAATTGCCACCATTGTGTTATTTATGCATTTATTTAGCTACATCCTATTATTTCTTTTTTTAATTTTTAATTTTTGTGGGTACATAGTAGGCATACACACACACGCACACACACACACAGACACACACATATATATTTATGGGTTGTGAGATATTTTGATACATGCATAATAACCACATCAGGGTAAATGAGGTGTTCATCACCTCAAGAATTTTATCTTTTTTTGTGTTACAAACAAAACAATTTTACTCTTTTAGTTATTTTATTTTTTGCAGGCATACAATTTGTAATAACCACATCAGGGTAAATGGGGTATCCATCACCTAAAGCATTTACCATTAATGTTGCAAAAGATCCAGTTATTCTTTTTAAGTTATTTTATAATGTACAGCTAAATTATTATTGAATATAATCACCTTGCTGTGCAACCAAAACTCTATGTTTTTTTTTTTTTTTTGAGACGGAGTTTTGCTCTTGTTACCCAGGCTGGAGTGCAATGGCGCGATCTCGGCTCACTGCAACCTCTGCCTCCTGGGTTCAGGCAATTCTTCTGCCTCAGCCTCCTTAGTAGCTGGGATTACAGGCACGTGCCACCATGCCCAGCTAATTTTTTGTATTTTTTTAGTAGAGACGGGGTTTCACCATGTTGACCAGGATGGTCTCGATCCCAAAACTCTATCTTATTTGTTCTATTTTTTTGTATACATTAACTATCTCCATTTCCACCACCAAAGCCCTACTATCCTTCTCAGCATCTGGTAACCATTATTCTACTCTATATGTCCATGAGCTCAATTGTTTTGATTTTTAGCTCCCACAAATAAGTGAGAACAGGCAATGTTTGTTTTTCTGTGGCTGGCTTATTTCACTTAACATAATGACCTCTCATTCCATCCATGTTATTGCAAATGACAGGATCTCATTCTTTTTTATGGCTGAATAGTACTCCATTGTGTATATGTGCCACATTTTCTTTACCCATTCATCTGTTGATGGACATTTATGTTACTTCAAAATCTTAGCTATTGTGAACAGTGCTGCAACAAACATAGGAGTGCAGATACCTCTTTGATAAGCTGACTTCCTTTCTTTTGGGTATATATCCAGAAGTGGGATTGCTGGATTACATGGTAACTCTATTTTTAGTTTTCTGAGGAAACTCCAAGCTGTTTGCTGTAGTGATTATACTAATTTACATTCCTACCACCAGTGTATAAGGGTTCCCTTTTCAGCAATTCCTAACCAGCATTTATTACCTATCTATCTTTTGGATATAAGCCATTTTAACTGGGGTGAGTTGATATTTCATTGTAGTTTTTTCTTTTTTTTTTTTTAGTTGCTGTCCATAAGTTTATTGTCTTTATCTGAAAAATCCTGATAGAAAATTGTTTGGTTTAGCTCTCAGCAGTCCGCTCCTGAGCTCTGAGGAAGCTTGCCTTCTTTCGAGCTACCCGATCTTTCTTCTGAGCAAGGGACATTTTGGGGCGGTTCCACCTTTTCTTCTTAACTTCTTTCTTGGGCTTCTTTTCATAGACTGGATTCTCTCGTATAGCAGCATGAGCTTTCCTATACATCTCCTCCATCATGTCTGGAGTTA
>NW_016107547.1:1999403-2004780 GCF_001604975.1 Cebus imitator | reverse complement strand
AGTTCGTGTGCATATGCTGCGCAGACTATCATATCCCCCTCTATACGGGCATAAGCAATCTGACAAATGATATCTCTGTTTGTTACACGAACTATCATCCTGTATTTGGGTGTGTTGTATTTATTTTTATCCTGTATCACCAAGTGTTTCTGAGCATAGTAATCAGTTTTACCCTCTCGTCGTCTTCTAAATTTCACTTGGTATCTCTTAAAGTAGGCCTTATTCTTAACAACTTTAACAAACCCCATCCTGCGGAACAGAGACCGGCGTCCGCAGCTCGACAGAGACCTGCAGGCCCAGCAGCGCTAGGTGGGGAGAAAGGGCCTCATTGTAGTTTTGATTTGCATTTCTCTGATGGTGGCTGTTGTTGAGCATTGTTTCACATACCTGTTGGCCATTTGTATGTCTTCTTTTGAGAAATTTCTACTCAGGTCTTTCCTGAATATTTTAATTGGCGTATTAGTTTTAATTGGAGTATTGTCCATTCTAAGTGTACATTTAGGGATTAGGAAAATGACCATCATGTGATTCAGCAGATCCAGTGGCTCCACTGTAGGTGAGGCTTTGGCTAGGACTTTTTATTACTTGACACACACACGACCCCACTTTAATAAGGGGACAGGACGATGCTTCATGTCTGCATGTTATCAGTGTCAACTCAGACCCTAGGTCTACTATCTGGATATGCCTCTTTTTCTAGTGTACAGTAAATGTATCTTAGGTACAATAAGTGTACAGTATACGTGCCCATGTAGATGACTATGGGGTCCTTTCGGTAAGTACTGGGGGAAAGTCTTGTAATGCAGGGCTCTTCCCATTGAAGGCCATCTCTCCAGTAGGTATGTTCTGGGACGGAAAATTAGCTCAGGTCTGGAGACTGAACTAGAAATTATGGTGTTTTAATTGGAGAGACTGACCTCTAGTTCTTGCTAATTTATGCTTACTCTTTTAAAAAATCGTATATGTTAAGCAATACCCTTTTGGCTGCTATCTATTTTGCCTTTAGGGATGCAGTGTTCTATTAAGCATCTCTACATATCAGACCCACTTGGTTGCCAACCTGATTGTGTGTGTTGTTACAATAATTACAAACCCTTTGGCTTCTGCTGGTGAAGTGCTATCACTTGGTCTCTATTGCAAGGGTGGGGAGGTTTGGCAATTCCCATTTCTATCAACAAATCAAGGGACCACCTCTCTTATTATCTGCTCTGGCCTGCAGAGGAGAGCCACCACTGAACTTCTTGGTGATCCTGCTGCCACTTTCATCAGTATTCCCCATGGTCTAGGGGAATGATCTGTCTTCTGGGTTCTCCTATGTGACATAATCCTCCAGTGGATCTTCTGGCTTCATATTCATTTCCGCATGCCCACTTCTCTCAGCCTTTTCATTTCTTCCTCTGCCATATGCCACAGCAATTCAAGAATTTTAACATCACTCAGTGTGGGCTGTTTTTTTTTCTCCAGGCTTATAGGAGCCACCTTAGCAGCAAGTTACACCAACCTCTGGTGTCTCTGCTAGGGTGTTAAGTCTTGTATCCTAAGAGAGTTTCCCCAAACCAACAAACTCTCCCTTATCCAGTCTTACAGTAAAGCTCTCGTTGGTCAAGCACCTTCAGAACATAGTCCCATGGGAACTCCCCTGATTCCTCTCAGTACATGCTGGCAGTTCCTTTGGGATATAGTCCTTTTCCTCCCCAACCAGGTCCAGCTTGATTGTGGAAATGTTTTGCTGCTTATAGGACTATTGCTTTGTGGTGGAAAGACCTATGTATGATCTTCCTATATAGAAGAAGTACTAGCTCTTATTGGGCAAGCATGAGGTAAGTCTACAAGTTCAGAAGCTTTTGAGAGGGCTGGGAAACCAAAATCTTCAGGATCATCTGCTTAGATGTCCATGTCTCCTGTGTCACGGTCCTAAGTTTTCACAACTAGGACCCTGACTTTTGTATAACATACCTGCCTCAGTTAAGCATTCAGCTGCCCTTGAAGTTCAGCCACTCTAATGATCAAATCCTGGGTTTTATCTTCAACTTTTTATGCTTACCCATTGCATGAAATTAGGGCTTCTTTGTAAGCTGTTAAAGAGACTTTGTGCTCTTACATTTAGTTTTTAGTTGTTACTTCCCTTCAGCAGGGTATCGGTGTAACTAAATAAAAGTATAAGATTCCATTTTCTTTCTACTTACGTTTCTCCCATACATTTGAAATGCTTGAGTCATTCCAGGAGCTAATGAATTCTCCTTACTGGTGTGTTTTCCTGAAACCCCACAGGAGAAATATTTAAAATTGTGCCTCTGTCTTGTGTGAGGGGCTCTCTGTGCATAATCTTCTACCAGAAATGGGATCCTTAATGCCAGCCTGATGCTGATGAATCCAATACCTACACTGCACATTATGGCTTCCTTTCTTGGGCCATTTCTGCTACCAAAAGTTACAGGCTGGCTTCTCAAAGAAGCAGATGCAGAGTAGTTAAGAATGCAAAAATTTATTAGGGAATTACAGCTGTGAAGAACTAGTGACAAAGAAGGATTGAGCAGGGGGAGCCATCAGAACAAAGGCAGACTTGGCAAAGTCTCTGCCAGCCCGAGGGGGCTCTCTGGAACAAAGGTTGCTCATTAGAGAAGTCACATGTTGGGTGGGAATAGCTAAGCTCTTGTACCACTGCTTTGCTTGGTCATTCTCTGGGAGTCACCCCCAAGGAGTGTGACCTTGCTTATCACCACTTTGCTCAGTCATTAGTTTCTAGATGTCCCAAGAAGATTGTGATCTATGTTCTAAAGCCAAGGCAGATTCTGAAGATGCTAACAGCTGTTAGCCAACTACACTCCTTATAGCTGGGCAGTAAGTCATTGACTGAAGAGGAATATGAGGGAGGTATCACTATGTCTTTGGCATTGACTGAACTTAATACCACTGTATATGAGGTAAATTTATTCATTTGGACTACAATTTCTATTTCTCATACACTATCCAGTGGGTAGGACTCACAAAGGAGATTAGATTTGCATGCCTGAGTGTCCTATAAATCAATTTAAGACCTAGCTGCAGTGCAGTAGCTTGGGGCATTGGCCAGGGAGGACAGCCATAGGTGTAGTGATAGTGTCTAGTGCAAGAGATACTCCACATCCAAAAGAATCTGAAGGCTAGGCTGCCTGGCTGGTGGGAGATAAGGTAGAGCTTCTCTTGGGAGGGCTTCTTAAGGTACATCTTCTTTCGGAAAAGATGACCAGTTGTGAAGAACTGCCTTTGCTGACTGATTGATTATGTGGAAGGTGGACCTTTATGGACAGAATGGGAGATTTTGCAATTTGTATAGTATGTGGTGGCACCTCTTCTCTTCTCTGTCAGCACTACTTCCTGTTATGCCTGTTTCTTTTCCCCACTTCCACATTTCATTCATTTGCTCATCAAATCTTTACAACTCTGTTCCAGCTATGTACGTGACTATAATAAACTCTTCTCATGGTCTCAGTGCATGAGCCAGTAGGGAAAACAATATTTCATTATAGCCCTATGAAATAGGTAAGTACTACTGTGATGGGAGCAAAAAGGAAGGGTCCCTAACACAATCCTTGGGGGAGAGGACAGTTAGGCAAGGCTTCCCAGAGGAAACAATGCCAATTTAGTCTTAAAGTCAGAGTATGAGCTAGTCAGGCATAAAAGCAGTTGGAGAAGCATGTGCAAAAACATGGAAAGACATGGCAAGGCCAGAAATTTTAAATAGTTGAATATAGAGGAGAACGAAGATGGCCAACAAGGCACAACCAGGAAGAGCATCACCCACCCAGAGTTGAGACCACCAAGAAGACTGGCACACTCTGAATGGATCTTCAGAAGGAAGGCATTGAAAGTGGACAGAGGGAGGACACAGACTCTGGGCTAAAGGGGGAGGAAGCTGGGAATCCTGCACAGGACTGCCAAGTATCAGGACTCATTCCTGATCTGCAGTGGCTCCTGGGGAAAAGATGAGTTAAATAGGTGAGAAGTGGCCCATTGTCATGAAGGACCATTGAAATCTTAGCTGCAGGAGACCCAAGACCCAGACAGATATTTGAGCTGAGAGGGATAGGTACTTGGGGAGGTGGCAGGAACAGGACTCCAGCCTGTGTGGAGCCCCAAGGATTTGGTGCAAGAATGGCCACAATGGAGCACGGCCAGGGATGCCCATCTTCTGAGGCTTGCCATGCTCCTGTAGGTAGCTTTGGTCTTTGTTAACTATTGGACCTGGACAGAACAGGGCTGTCTTCATTGTGGAATGGGCCAGTCTGATCCGAACACCCTTCTGTGTGCTGGCATCTCCCAGGGTCCCTGCACGGCCACACCTGTTTGCAGCACAGCTTTGGATGACAAACTGGTACACTTCCTGGTGACTGCTGCCATAGCTCCTTCACTGGCAGGCTCAGCTAACCATGAGAGAGCTTCAGCAGATGATAGGCCCCTGCCAATGTGCACCAACACACAGCCTCCCTCCATCGCTTCGCCAGCATGTACTTGCTTGCAGCCTAGCCCCACTGCTTTTCCAGAGTGTGTGTATGTGGGCCTTGCTGCTCACTCCACTGCCACAAGTGCCCATGGACTTTACCACCACTGCCCCACCACCACTGGTGTGAGCATGTGCATGCAGGCCTCGCTGTCCTGCCACCAGTGTACATGCACACACATGAACCCCGCCACAGCGCTGCCCCATTGCTGACACCTGAGTGTATCTTGCCACGCTGCTGCCCTATTGCCGCTGGCATGCATGTAGACTCTGCTGCACCACCGCTGGCAGTGCACCGTGCACATGGATCCCACCTTGCTGCTGCCACCAGTGCTCACATGCATGGACCCTGCCATATTGCCGCTACTGATGCAAGTGCATGCATGCGGTCCCCACCACTCTGCCACTACTGGAGCATGTGCGTGCATGTAGATGTCACTGCCCTGCTGCCACCAGCCCGTAAGTCCCCTGCCACAGCCCCAATGAAATGCTTTTGCCAGCACCCCCACCCCACTGGAGTCTTGGTAGTGGACTGGAAACATCTTAGCCCCTCCAGCACAGTAAATACTGAACTTCAAGGGTCCAGAGGACAAAGCCATGGCCCTGGTCCCAGTCCCCCACTGTTTTAGCACGCAGCCCAGGGGTGCTGAGCTGAGCCTTGGCCACTTGAAATTATCCAGAAATGAAGCTAGTCAACTGAAACCATCTTATACCACAGTCCAACCCTCAAGGGCATCAAAGAATATAAAAGGAAAAAGCCCCATTAAAAGGGCAGCACATTCAAAGAGTAAAGGAACATCAGCCCTTACAATTAAGAAAGAAACAGTGCGAGAACTCGGGCATCTCAAAAAACCAGAGTGTTTTATTACCTTTTTCTTTTCTTTTTTTTTTTTTTTT
>NW_016107547.1:1998028-1999076 GCF_001604975.1 Cebus imitator | reverse complement strand
ATCTCTTGACCTCGTGATCCACCCGCCTTGGCCTCCCAAAGTGCTGGGATTACAGGCATGAGCCACCGCGCCTGGCCTGTTTTATTACCTTTAAATGACTACATTAACTCCCCAGCAATGGTTCTGAACCAGTCTGAAATGGCCAAAATGACAGAAATAGAATTAAGAATCTGGATAGTAATGAAGATCATCAAGATTCAGGAGAAAATTGAAACCCAATACAAATAATTTAATGAATCCAGTAAAAGGATGCTAGAGATGGAAGATGAAATGGCCATTTTGAGAAAGAACCATGCTAATCTGATAGAGCTGAAAAACTCACCACAAGAATTTCATAATACAATCAGAAGTACAAACAGCAACATGGACCAAGCTGAGGAAAGAATCTCAGGAAGAAATTGAAACGCTGAACAGACCAGTAAAAAATTCTTAAATTGATTCAGTAATAAAAAGCCTGCCAACCAGAAAAAGCCCTGGTCCAGACAGAATCACATTATACCAGATCTATAATGAAGAGCTGGTACCAGTTCTACCCACAGCCAACATCATACTGAACAGGCAAAAGATGGAACTATGACCCTTGAGAACTGGAATAAGACAAGGAAACCTGGTTCCACCACTCTTATTCAACATAGCACTGGAAGTCCTAGCCAGAGCTTTCCAGCAGGAGAAAGAAATAAAACACATTCAAATAGGAAAAGAGGAAGACAAACTATCATCTCTCTTCACAGAATATATGATTTTATGCCTAGGAAACCCCATAGTATCTGCCCAAAAACTTCTAGATCTGATAAACAACTTCAGCAAAGTTTCAGGATACAAAATCAATGTACAAAAATCAGCAGCATTTCTATACACCAACAACATCTGAGCTGAGAGCCAAATCAAGAATGCAGACTCATTCACAACTGGCACACAAAAAAATGAAATACTGGCCGGGCGTGGTGGCTCATGCCTGTAATCCCAGCACTTTGGGAGGCCGAGGAGGGCAGATCACGAGGTCAGGAGATTGAGACCATCCTGGCTAACATGGTGAAACCCTGTCTCT
>NW_016107547.1:1943043-1996968 GCF_001604975.1 Cebus imitator | reverse complement strand
AAAAAAAAAAAAAGAAAAAGAATAAAATACCTAGGAATACAGCTAACCAGGGAGGTAATGAGAATTACAACACTGCTCAAAGAAATCAGAGATGATACAAAAAAATAAAAATAAAAAAAAATGGAAAAAAGGCCAGGCACGGTGGCTCAGGCCTGTAATCCAGCACTTTGAGAGGTTGACGTGGGCAGATCACTAAGTCAGGAGATTGAGACCATCCTGGCTAACATGGTGAAACCCTGTTCTACTAAAAATAAAAAAATTAGCCAGGCATGGTGGCATGCACCTGTAGTCCCAGCTACTCGGGAGGCTGAGGCAGGAGAATTGCTTGAACCTGAGAGGTGGAGGTTGCAGTGAGCCGATATCATGCCACTGTACTCCAGCCTGGGTGACAAAGTGAGACTCCATCTCAAAAAGAAAAAAAAAGGAAAAAATTCCATGCCCATGAACTGGAAGAATCAATATTATTAAAAGGCCACACTGTCCAAAGCAAATTTCAGATTCAATGCTACTTCTATCAATCTACCAACCACATTTTTCACAGGAGTAGAAAAAAAACTATTCTAAAATTCATATGGAACAACAACAAAAAAGAGCTCGAATAGCCAAAGCAATCCTAAGCAAAAAGAGCAAAGTTGGAGGCATCACATTATCTGACTTCATACTCTACTACAAGGCTACAGTAACCAAAACAGCATGATACTGGTATGAAAGCAGACTCACAGACCAATGGAACAGGTTAGGGAACCCACAAATGAAGCCACACACCTACAACCATCTAACCTTCAACAAAGTTGACAATAACAAGCAATGGGGAAAGGACGGCCTATTCAATAAATGACACTGGCATAACTTGGTAGCCACATGCAGAAGACTAAATCTGGACCCCTTCCTTTCACCGCATATAAAAATCAAACCAAGATGGATTAAAGACTTAAATATAAAACTTAAAACCATAAAAACCCTAGGAGAAACCTAGGAAATACCATTTTGGACATAGGCCACGGCAAAGATTTCATGACAACGTCTCCAAAAACAATTGCAACAAAAGTAAAAATTGACAAATGGGACCTAGTTAAACTAAAGACTTTCTGCACAACAAAACACACTGTCAGTAAAATAACAGACAACCTACAGAATGTGAGAAAATATTCACAAACTATGCATCAAACAAAGATATAATATTCAGAACCTATAAAGAACTTAAACAGTTCAATAAGCAAAAAACAACCCCGTTTAAAAATGGTCAAAGGACATGAACAAACACTTCTCCAAAGAAGACATACATGTGGCCCACTTTTTTGGTACGTCTTTTTTCATGTATGAAAAAAGCTCAACATCACTGATAGAGAAAGTAAATCAAAACTACGAGATACCATCTTAAAGTCAGAGTGGCTATTATTAAAAAGTCAAAAAATAAGAGATCCCGGTGAGGTTGCAGGAAGAAAGGAACACTTATACACTGCAGATGGGAAAATAGTACAGCCACTGTGGAAAGCAGTTTGCAGAATTTAAAGCAGAACTCCCATTTGACCCATCAATCCCATTACTGAGCAACTACCCAAAGGAATGTAAACTGTTCTACCATGAAGACACATGCACGTGTATGTTCATTGCAGTACTATTTACAATAGCAAAGACGTGGAATCCCTATCAATGGCGTTACATATACACCATGGAATACTATGCTGTTACAAAAGATAATGAGATCATGTCCTTTACAACAATATGGATGGAGCTGGAGACCATTATACTAAGCTAATTAATGCAGGAATAGAAAACTAAGTACCATGTGTTCTCACTTATGAAGGGGGCTAAACATTGAGTACACATAGACACAAAGAAGGGAGCAATAGACACTGGGTCCTACTTGAGGGTGGTGGGTGGGAGGAGGATGAGGGTTGAAAAACTACTTATCATTTAGTATGCTTATTATGTGGATGACAAAATAATCTGTACACAGAACTCTTCATGTTAAAAATGACATACAATTTGCCTACATAGAAAAACTGCACATGTACTCCCTGAACCTAAAATGAATTTGAAACAAAAAATAAAAATAAAAAGTTGCATATAACTAGGTTTTAGTGAATAGCAATAAGGGTGAAGATATTGGCAGGAGGCAGATTATAAGCAAGTTTTATGGGAAAATAAAGAGCTGGTGGCTCATGCCTGTGGTTTTAACAATTTGGGAGGCCAAGGCAGGAGGATCGCTTGAAGCTGAGAGTTCAAGGCCAGCCTGGGAAATATAGTGTGACTTCGTCTTTAACTAAAAAAAAAAAAATAAAAATAAGCCTGGCATGGTGGTGCATACCTGTAATCCTTGTTACTCAGGAGGCTGAGGTGGGAGGACCGCTTGAGCTCAGGGGTTCAAGACTACAGTGAGCTATGATGATGCCTCTGCACTCAAGCCTGGGCAACAGAGCAAAATCCTGTCTCTCTCAAACAAAAATTAAGCACATAAATAATAATAATAAAAAAGGAGCTTACTCTTTTGCCAAAGAGCAATAGGGATCCACTGATACTGAGGAGTGATGAGATCAGGAAACTTCACTCTGGCTGCAGTGTGGAGGGGGAATTGGAGGGATAAAAACCTAGAAACAAGAGGGGCAGCTAAGAGGCTATTGTATTAGGCGACACAGAAACTGTTACAAGTTCAAACTAAGGTAGGGATTCATAGAAGTAGATGGATTTCAGGGATATCAGAGAGATGGAATCATTAGAACTTGATTCAAGATAAGGATGAGGGAAGGAGCAGGCAAAGTTGATTTTGAGCCTTCTGAATTTGGTGACTGGGTTTACAGTGGTGATTGATCCCCTGTGTCACTGTTGTGTCTGTATGGCCCAACTCTCTGACAGTGGCAAGGATATTTTAGTCTTCTCTAGTCACCGTAATGAAATACGACAGACTGGGTAGCTTATACAACAGAAATTAATTTTCTCACAGTACTGGAGGCTGGAAGTTCCACATCAGGGTGTGAAACTGATCAAGTTCTGGTGAGGGTTCTCTTCCTGGCTTGTAGATGGCCATCTTCTTGCTGTGTGCTCACATAGCCTTTCCTCCATGCATGCATGTGGACTGAGAGATCTCTGTCTCTTCCTTTTCTTATAAGGCCACCAATCCTATCTAAATGGTTCCCCACCCTTAATACTTCATTTTACCTTAATTACCTCCTAAAAGCCCTGTCTTCAAATCCAGTCACACTGGGGATTAAAGCACAACATATAAATTTTGGAGGAGACACAGTTCAGTCCATAGCAAAAGGTAAAAAAAAAAAAATATGTATATATAAAACATGGGTTGCTTAGAGTCCTCTGAATGCTTACAGAAATACACATACTTGGGTATATATAAACTGAACACGCAGACTCCCCACCTGCTCCTTTTTTGATTCCACCCAGGTTTCATCTAATATCTCCCTCAGAGTGATCAGAACCACTTCCTCGTATTGCTATGTTCTCGGGAGTAGTTTGGGAATCTTGGCTAGCATGCTCAGGGCTTGCACAATCCTTCCTTGGTGATAACCCTAGATGGTTTTCCTCCACAGTGCAAACCATATTATGATTCAGGGATCCAAAAGATACCAAGAACCATATGCTTACTTTTCACTACATCTTATAGTTATACATGTTGGTGTTAAACTGATCCATCTGCTTTTCCATTGTCATTGTACTGTGGGTTCTGCTTTTGAGTGCAAGCTTGTTTTTCTCAGATTGTCATATCCACCGATTTTAAAGTCCATTCGATTTTTTAAATGTTTTATTTGACTCCCTATCAATGGCATTTAAAATCAAAATAGGGACTCTTAGAGGGAGCTCTCATTTAGCAGTGAGGTGAGGGCAACAGAACACACAATAGTTTTGTGTTGGAAATGCCAAATTTGACATGGTTATAGCATAATCCAAGTGAGGGGGGTCCTATAGACATTTAATTATACTTGTTTAGAGCTCAGGAGAGAGTTTTGAGATAGAAATGAAGACTTGCAAGACATCATAATGTAGGTGGTGATGGAAACCATGGGCTAGCACACAAGAAGAGAATATAGAGTGGGAAGAAAGGAGGGAATGTGGTAGAACTTGGGAGAACATTGGCATTAAGAGATAGGAGAGCAGACCAGGAAGCAGAAGAAAAGTTAGCAGTAGCAGAGTAGGAGGAAATCCAGTAAACGGTGCTGTCATGGAAATCAACATAATAGAGATTTCAAAACCGGGGGAGGTTAATAGCATCAAATTCTGGTAAGAGATAAAATAACACAATGGCTATCAAGTCGGGTAAGTTAGGGATTGGCAAACTTTCTGTAAAGAGCAAGTTAGTAAACATTTTAGACTTTTTGGGCAATACTGTTGCAACTAGTCAAATCTGCCTTTGCAGAGTGAATGCAGCCACAGACAATACATAAATGAATGGTTGTGTTCCAATGAAACTTTACTGACAAAAACAAGTGGTGGGCTGTTAGTCTGTGCGCCAAAGTTTGCCATCGCTTGCTATAAAATATGGATTGCAGTTTATTGATGACCTTGTCAAGAGAAATTCCTTTATATTGGTGGTGGCAGGAACCATACTGCAATAATTGAGGAAGTGGAGATGGAAGATGCAACAAGATTTTCTGAAGCTATACTGTAAATAGGAGGAACTTAGAGGGCTTCACTGGGTTCAGAGAGGGTTTTCAGTCTTTCAGAGAAACTCTTGCACTCTCATGGGGAAGACCGTAATGTTATTTGGGAATATTTATAAAAGATGTTTCCTTCTGTCTGCCTATATTCAAGCTTCTTGTGAACTGCCACCAGAGCTTTAATTGACTTGTTCAGGCTTAATGAATATTTATTAGGAAAATTGTAATTCAACCATTTTGCTATAGGATTGAAACTCAGTGAAGCCACTACTGGGGTAATTTTTCCAAAGCTGCTGACATGGGGAGAGGATTATTTCTTAGGCTGTCATTGTAGGTTGTTTTACACGTTTATAGCTAGGACATCATGAATCAACATATAAGCAAATACCTCCTGCTTAGAAGTCAGAAAGACTGGCAAGAAAGTGGTCATTCTGAAGTTCTCAGCGGCTATATGCTTTCAGGGCTCCGCATGACTCCTCAATTGCAAAGACTCACAGCTTTTGAGGCACAAAGGAAAATTTAGTTAATTCTCCCATCCCTGATTGTATTAGGAAGAAGAGCAAATCCAACTGAAGGGGCAAAGGGAAATTCTTCCTTTTGGGCTTTTAAAGTATTTTTTCTGAGCAGAGCAATAGACATAAATGAATGCAGATTCTTTTTAGTCATCATCTACCTTGTACCAAGACTGTAAGCCTTCTGAGGGCAGGGGTCAAGATTGCTCCTTTCTCATCTGGCAAAGAGAGGCAGAGAGTGTATGCCCTCTCACAACCATCTTGTCCAGGTGACGTTTGGTTATAATAACATTGGCTGTCAGAGAACTTGGGGAATCTTGCCCATTCAAATGAATTTGTGAACGCTCCGCATTGAGTATGTTGAGTATGTGGCAGTAGATTTGGGACAGTGATCAACCCCTAAAGCCTCCCTCAATCCTCTCTTGACAACAATGCTCTCCCTGGAAACCTTTTGAGAAAGCCTGAGTGCCCCTGTCTTCACTGAAGGTAAATGGCTTGTCTGTGACTCTTGATCTTAGGTGTGCAGGAAGTCTCCTAGCACTTCATAGCACTTTTAGTTCTGGAGGCGGGTTTCATTAATTCTTTGTGCCACCCACCATTCTCTCCTAAGAGAGAATCTGAATTCAGTTGTGGGAGTTCTACACCTCAGCTGCTGGGTTTCAAGTCTGCCAAGTGATCTGATTATAAACTGGTCCCAGGAACCTCACTCCAACAGGGTGAGGACAAAAGGAGTGGAGTATGCTCCAGAGTCACGGAAAAGCTCAGATTTTGAAAGTAACTCTCTCAGTAACAGTAGGCTTTGTGGTGTTTGTGTTACAAATGGTTCCTGACCCTCGTGAGATAGCATATTAATGCATCTTCTGCTTGATTGAGTCTGAATTCTGAGGAATAATGGTTTTGCTTCTTGCTTCTCAATTTGTTCTCCTCTGTGTTCATTTTCTGAAGTCGCAGTTGACCCTTTCCCTCATCCAATAGGACGGAGACAATTTGCTACAACATTTCTCCCATGATCTTACTAAGGTTTCCATAAATACATTTGTCCTTCCTGTTTGAAGATTGTTCTATTGACTGAATGCGATCAGATGTGAGTCTTAGCAGGGCAAGAATACTGATGAGGAGACCAAGAGACATTCTTCTTTTGTGCACAGGGAGAATGTGCTATTTGAAATGCAAGACATTATTGAAGACCTGATTGGCAAGGCTGACTCTATGTATAAGCAAAATTTCTAACTACCTATAGTTCCATTTGATAAATACTAAAAGGACCCCCTTTTGTTTCCCCCTTCCTCCAAGGAGAAAAAAAAAACAAAAAGAAAATCCCACCTAAACCAAAATAGTGCTCCATTATCATCTGCCAGAGCACCTGAGATTAACTTCTCCTTTGGGGGTAAGGAATTGAAGTGGCTGTTAAAACATAAATCTATTATTTTGGAGGATCCAGGGACATTGGTACATGAACTGATTTCATCAGTCCCCAAGGGGGCCATCACTCTAATCTAGTTACTGAACTTGCTCCCAAGAATCAATTGTCTTCTGGTAGGACTGCCACGGGTTGCTGAATTTTAAAAAGCAGTTGCAGAATTATGAAGTGTGAATGGCTTCACAGCTATTTAGCATTTCAGAGCACAGTGACAATGGTAGTAATTATGATGATGTCTACAGTAGGCCAAGCTGTCCACAGTGTGATTATATCAGCCTTTACTTCAGAATTTTCTCAGTCTTCCTTTTCCACTCCCATTTTCTTCTTTTTTAAGCTCTTGTGTTCCTTGCTTCCTAATTCCCTAGCCGCAGATATCTTTTTTCCTTTATTCCTCTAGCATGTCAGCTGTACTTTCCTTCTTTTCTGGCTCAGTTGCAAACTATCCCCTCTGTTTTCCTCCTATCATTATCCCCTGTTCTCTAAGCTGGTCATAATACAAACTGGTGTACATTTAAACACTTGCTTTATTTATTGCATAAAGTTGTATTCCGTATTCAGAATCTACAAATCAGACTAGATCATTAGCTTTTCATTTCTCTGTAAGAACGATTCTAAAATCAGTATAGTCCTAAATTCATTATTTCTTCTCCCACTGTAGATGAGTGATCCTCGGTGGAATAAAAGTTTTCCAATTAGGAATTATTATTGGTCATTAAAGCAGCAGCACAAAACTTAGCTAAGCAATTAAGAGTACTAGGACATATATGTTATGATGGCATAGGAAAGTAATTGGGAGTATTTCTGAAGGTCAATACTCCCGAATTTCGGCACTTCTGTGGGAGATGAGTTGTGGAGATGAGAGAATCGAAGACCAAGTTTAGAGCCAAGACAGGCCTTTGGAAAGGAGCCCCAAAGGGTGGAGGAGACAAAGAATGGGAATGGAAGATCCTAAAGTGAAACTAATCTAAGGTCTTGGAGGTTTTGCTTAAGCTGAGGGGTCTGAGCCTGACTGCAGTTGCAGTTGGAGTGAAGAAAGGAGTAATCCGTAGTGAAAATCACCAGTAAGGTGACTGTTACATCATTGGCAAAGCTTCTAGGGGAAGTCAGTTAGTGAATAACTTCTTGGCATCTGCATCCACGTAAACTTTAAACATCTAGCCAAAGCACAGAAACAGAATTCTTTCTTTACAATTTTATTTACAAAATGTATTAAAACTTTGTACAATACCTCATGGCAATGAGGCTCTGTAATTTATGCCCACACATGCAATTTACGCTTTTACAGCCATTAGTTTGCTTGGCAATTTTTCTGTTCACTGAAGTACAGCTTTAACAACAAAAAGAAAAGAATTGGAAAAGAATCCTCAAGTGACTACTGCCAAACTCCCATAGCTTGAAGTTAGTAGCAGAAATTTGAAGCAATCAACGTTTTTTTAAACATGCAAGTTTTTTTTTTTTTAAATAACAAACCAATTTACCCGCCTCTTCATCTCAGTGAAGTTTCCTCTCTGAAAAACTGATTTGAGTTAATAAACATACATTTTTCTTTATACAGTGCCTATGAAAACGTTTGTGTGTAGGTTGGTTGGTTTGTTTTATACAACTTCGTGTTCACACAGCGTGAGCTTCCCGCGCTGGGACATTATAGCATTCATAAGTTGAAAATCACAGTTTCATGAAAACAAAACAAAACAAAACAAAAACACAACAGCTTTCTTTTTTTGTTCAATATCATTTGAAATTTGACAAGTGAGTTATTTGCTTATGACACCATTTTTGGAATGAAAGTTTATATTACACTTTTCTGGAAACATTTCGTTGGAACGATACTTCTTTCTTTCTTTTCTGAAGACAAGAGCAAATATGCAGCGAGTCAACTAAAGCATCTAAGGGTCACACTTGGGAAATGAATGCGAGCTCCTAGTTTTTGCAGTCTGGAAACTTCCCAAAGCACATTACTGATGAGAGCAAACTACTGAACTACAGGAAGCATACGTCTTTATATAGGAGGTAATTAGTGAGTGGAGACTATTTCTTCAGACTGTTCTGATGATGCCAACGGCAGGTATGCAGTTAGTTACTTGATAGCCTATGGAGCAGTGGAGCGATCTGAGAGAGTCAATAGAGAGACTGCTCCAAGCAAGGATCTGGGAGTGATGCTGAGGCCCTCAGATTAGCAGTAGGTTTGGGAATGCATTTTAGTCTTTGCAAACTAGAAAAGATCACATGCAGTCCGATGGAGAGCCATGGGCAGTAGCAGGCAACAGCTAGTAGGACAGACCTAGCAAGAGTAAAGTCAGACTGAAAACTGGTCTGAACCTGCTCTGTTCCACCTTGCAACGCGGTCCTGTCTCCGTGGTGTACACTTGAAAGGCATACTTAGCAGAGAAAGCCGAGCTAAACACAGTGTTGTTTCTGAGATATTCTAAACACATCTGGGAGTATAGGCAGCGTTTCCCTCACCTCAATGCTAAATACGCAGCTCTATTGACTTAAAATGCACACTGAAGCAAGAAAAACAGATCTGTGAGCTGAAATTCCAGACTTCTTGGAAAGCCCCGGGATCCATTCTAGGAAAGCACCAAGAGGTAGATCCTGATAGTGCTCCCTCCCTTGCTACACACAAAGTCAATTTCGAAAGCTCTGTTAATCTCTTCATCGAGTGGGAAGTTATCAAAGCGTTTTCACAAAACCATTTCAAGAACACAGAGAAGTCACTGTTTAGTCCCTTTTCCAAAGTGTTTGAATTTTCTTAAGTGTTGCATTTACATTCTAAAGATATACACATTTCAGCAACATTGAAAGGAAATAGGGTGCACAGAACATCACCACCAACAGGAAATACCAAAAACATCTGGTCAGCAGATCCTAGAAGAAATGCCAGTCCGTCTTCCCAAACACTGGGAGACAGATTTTTTCTTTTTAATCAGGAGAAATTAATTCTTTTAGCTTAGATGGGCCTCTTTGCTGAATTGGAATTTAAATTTGTGTGTGTGTGTGTGTGTGTGTGTGTGTGTGTGTGTATTAAAGAACATGGTGTTTGAATACTCTGCAGTGGTATCAAAGAATGGCTTTTGTTGAATTGACTTAATAAGATTTTTTTCACATACTGGAATCTTGCATGTCCATTTTTTGTTGGTTTTTATTTTAATTATTTTTTTCAAGCAAAGCAAAGATTTCAATGATGGTTTGCATTGTCGCAAGTCTCAGAGTGTTCCATAAGGCACTGAAGGAAAAAAAAATCAGTTTTTCCTATTGAAAGGTCATTGCACCATCAGCAATATTCGTGTCATGCCCGACACCAAGGAGAGTGAAATCTGGCTCAGGATCCTTGAAGCAGCCACGTTTTCGGTGATTTCCTCTCATCACATGCCTCCAGTGGGAAGGGATCTGCAAAGGCAAGTGGATATTTAAATTTGAAGCGGCTTTCTATTAGGAATTGAGAAGTTTATAATGGCTCAGTCTATCTTGAACAAAACTGTGGCTGTTTTCTCAAATTGGCATTTCTGGGGTTGCGCCTCATTTATTTGACTGACTGACTGACAGGTCTGGTTACATTCTCTACTGTATGCATTGCACTTAGGAATATGCCAGTGTTGCATGAAGTTTAAGTCAAGGCTTTAATCACTTATGATGTAGGTATACCAGAAAGTTTCCATGGCATTTTAATACAGGTATTCACGAGAACAAAAAGAGTGTATTCTGATTGCAGAAACTGTAACAAAGGATTGTTTACCCAGGACAGAGGGTAAAGAGTATTCTATGGCTTATTGAATTCAAATCCATTTTAACTGTGAGAAGAAAATAGTTTGCTTATTGCTAGAAAGGTGAGCAATTTTTTCTCTTAATACCTACAACCTTAGCTACTAAAGTCTGAAAATAGCACTGGGACTTTAAAGATACAGTACATTCCAGGAAGAGGCCAGAGCAGGGATATCCACCAAGGGGACTTGGCATCAATGGGGCCTCTGACCTGACATTATGCGCCTGATTGAAATGCTGATAGTGTCTTCTTTTTGGAGGCACTAACTGGTGCAGGGATTCATTTGCCCCGACTCTGAATACTGTAGGACACTTTCTTACCTCCTCTTCAAGTTCACATCCCTCTCTTTATCCTTTCCTTCTACACTAACGAAACACTTGTTTTTCTTCTAAGTTAACACTGAATTTTATCCCAAAAGATTGACATAATTATGATCTACCACTGGCCCTGGAGTAAAAGTATCTGTAAGAAGAATGTCAAATATGCACCTGAAGGCCAAAAGCATCCTAGGTGGGTAGAATAAGACTAACATGAAAGTAGACAAACCTGTTTCTTGGCACCCCTAAGTCCTGAGTCATATTTATCGCCGAAGCTTGGATAAGTTTTTTAAATCTATGGCAGAAAGATCAAAGTCTCCTCCTGTCTCCCCAGTGGGCATGGGACATCACTAACTAGCGACATGCTTTGGGAAAGGAGCCCAACCTCTCAGTGCCTCTGTTTCCTGCTTTTAAATGGGACAAATGAAGGATTATCACTGAGGTAAAAGTCCCTTGGGAGAAAGAACATCGTCACCTTGGTTATCCAGAATGCTTTTTTCCTACTTAACATAAAGGGAGTTCTAAGCCGAAAAACGTCTCCGGTAAGCATGCCTATGCATAGGCTACAGAAGGAAAGTGGATCACTTTGAAAATGGGCTGCATGAACAAAGCTAATATTGCTAATATTTTTAGGATGACTAAACAGAACGCTCCTAGAGGAAAAACAAAAATATTATTTCCCTAACTTCAGGCATCTTGAGGTCTTGCAAAGAACAGAGATTTCAACAATAGTTTTGAAGAAGCCAAAGAAGCCAGAAGTAGTTTGGAACTGCAATTAGGAAATTAGAAATAATTTCCTAAAACAAGTAGCAGAGTCAACCCTAGGTGCAGTGAATGTGGAACGCTTGATGGGTAGTCACCTGCCAAGGGGTGCTTGGGAGGCTACGCTTCCAGTGGCTGGTCAGTAACCCAGAGAGGAACCATGTAATCAAGAGGAGTTCTGCTACCTAGTGGGAGCTAAACATGATCTGAGGCCGAGGCACATGTTTCCACAATAAATCCAGTAATCCTGATGTAACTATCACCCATAGAAAATGAAAAATGACTCAGGGCAAATCACCTGCAAAAATATGATATAGTGAAATCCTATTAACCAGATTTCACTATATCATAATTTTACAGGTGATTTGCCCTGAGTCATTTTTCCTGAACAATTACTGGTACTATAAATCCCCAAGGTGGGCTCTGATAATTAGTAATAGAAGTAAAATCTCAGGGTATCTCTTGATGTTGGTGCCCCTGGATAGACCCTGACAGATTTAGGCCAACTCAGAGAACTGCAAGCCTAATAACTAGGTAACAAATTAGAAGTCACCAGGAGATATTCTAGACCTTCTTGGGAAATAAAAGATGAATGGGTGAAGAGCTCAGTCTTCACTTAACCAACATTCTCCTAATGTCACATCACCAAATTGGCTGAGGAAAATAGAGAGATTTCAAAGCAGCTTGCTTTACGCCTCTTGACTAACACAAGTGAGGTTTTCCCGGCATCTTATGAGGCTTTTGCTTCTTGTCTGGAGACTTTGTACAGGCTTGGAGGACAGATTTGTTTTCAGATGCTCTTCCCAAGCTTTCTTTTCACCCTAGAGATGGTTGCCAAGGTTCTAGGTAATTGGGCTGTAACCACATTGGCATTGGAGTCTACTAAAATGTGGCTGTTGCCTCAATTATCCTGAATTTTACTTCACAAAAGTAAATTAACTCAGATGAGTAAAGGAAAGCCAGAAGTTGTGGCATATTCATTTCTGAGACTTTCCCCTCAGGTTTGATGTTCCAGGCCTCCAGTTTTGGACGGCAACATTATGCCCTAACAAAGATTTACTGATCCCAGTTTCTTCCCTTTAATTTCCTTCCTTCCTGCCTTCCTGCTTTTCTTCCCTCCTTCCTTTCTTCCTCTTTCTTCCTGTATCTCTATCACTCTTTCTCTCCCTTGCTTTTTTCTTCCTTTCTTTCCTTTCCTTTTCTTTCTTTTTTTTTTTTTTTGAGATGGAGTTTTGCTCTTGTTTCCCAGGCTGGAGTGCAATGGCACGATCTTGGCTCACTGCAACCTCCACCTCCCGGGTTCAAGCAATTCTTCTGCCTCAGCCTCCTGAGTAGTTGGGATGACAGGCATGTACCACCACGTCTAGCAAATTTTTTTTTTTTTTTTTTTTTTTAAGTAGAGACAGGGTTTCTCCATGTTGGTCAGGCTGGTCTTGAGCTCCCAACCTCAGGTGACCCGCCCATGTTGGCCTCCCAAGGTGTTGGGATATAGCCGTGAGCCACTGTGTCCGGACCCTTTCTTTCGTTTCTTAAGTTACATTCTCTGAGATTATTTTCTCTAGAATCTTTCTACTACTGGGACAAGCAGCATTTGCATGACCTGGGAGCTTGTGAGAAATGTAGACTCTCAGGCCCCATCCCAGACCTGCTGGATCAGGATCTATATTTTTAAAAGGTTCCCACATGGGTCGCATGCACACTAATGTTTAATGAATACTGCTCTGGGGCTTTAACAAGAGTCTGAGGCTATAGTATTTGGGTAGTAGGGACATAAATTCTCAGATGGAATAGTTGATAAAAAGAGTCTGGAGGTCATGTGACCCTGAGCCCTGATATAATTCTGCTTCAGAAGGATTCTTTCTGGGGAAAGCAGGAGTGATTGAATATTCAATCTTGTGTGGAATGCATAAGGAATGGGACATATGGAGGCTTGCTGAAGTTTCTCAAGACTTTTTTCGTGGACAAGAGGAACAGAAACTCAAGATCTGCTCTCCATTTGACAGGATACCATTAGGATTTCAAGTTTCCTTGAGGACATCAGGCCATGGATGGTTAGAAGTAGCATGGTTTAGCAAAGAATATGGCTATAGGCAGAAGAAGAGCTGGGTTCTAGTCCCAGAACTGCCACTACCTAACTGTGTTGCCTTGAGTAAGTCACTTGATGGGCTGGGTCTTACTGATAACTGCCTGATCTGTCTTATCTCGAATAAGCCAATAGATGTGAGAGCACTTGGATGACTGCTACACAAATTTAAGGTGTATTATTTATTTGGATACCAGAACCTCAAAATGTGGGATAATTAAGTGGGATTGGAATTGCTCATGTCCGGCAAGCATGCCTATGTGTAGGCTAAAGAAAGAAAATGGATCACTTTGAAAATGGATCATGTACTAATATTGTAATGGGCCTATAGCACCTACTCAAGAGTAAAACATTTTAAGCACATTGAAACATTAAATGCTTGCATGCAAACAATGCAATTACAGATGAATCCATGTATTGTACATCCACCAGTGCAATGGGAACACTGTCAGCAGATTGGTGCAGTGTGCTGAACATGTTGTGGCAAAGGCAAGAAGAAAGAACAACCAGCAACTTCGCTGGACAAAATGATGTTTTCCATGACCAAGGCAAATGATTTATTTGAGTGAAATATTATTTAAAAATTGGCTGAATGTAAATCTACAATGTGAACTATAAGAAGATCAAAATGCAAATGCAGCCAGGTGTGGTGGCTCATGCCTGTAATCCTAGCACCTAGCACCGTGGGAGGCCGAGGCGGGAAGATCACTCGAGGTCAAGAGTTGGAGACCAGCCTGGCCAACATGGTGAAACTCCGTCTCTACTAAAATACAAAAAAATAAGCTGGGCATGGTGGCGTGTGCCTGTAATCCATTACTTAGGAGGCTGAGGCGGGAGAATCACTTGGACCTGGGATGCGGAGGTTGCAATGAGCCGAGGTTGCAATGAGCCAAGATCGTGTCACTGCACTCCAGGCTGAGTGATAGAGTGAAATTCCGTCTCAAAAACAAAACAAAGCAAAACAAACCCCCAAAACCCCAAAAACAAAAAAATTAAAAAACCACAAATGCACTTGTAGAAATCTTAGCATATTGACAATTACTCATGAGGGCAAAATCGCCTAAAATAAGGGGTATGAAGTTGCTTATTGTTCTGTTCCACTTCAGATAGGCATTTTAGTGATGACAGATGCACTTTAAAGTAACAAGAGTATATTCTTTTAAAAAACGTCCAGAATGGAGACATTATCCTAATTCAAGCTTGCATTTGAACATGTCTGAATTATTGGTGGAGTTTGTATTTGCCAGAGTCAAGGTGGCAACACTCAGGTTCATTGAAATATGAATTAGGGCTTGGCTAGCAGCAGGGAGCCTAGACTGTCCTTTGAGAGACAATTACCTGCGCATCAGTTCCAAGGAAGGGACAACGAAAGAACTCAAAGCTTAAGAAAATTATCTCGGACTTAATACATTGTTTACTTAAAAGAACCACCTCTCCCTATGGAAGTGCTGTATTACTTGAGGTGGCAGTGCCTCACTTGTGTTCCTAATTTTAATGTCTGTTCCAGAGCAGCTACTCTCTCTAGGGATTCATTGTCCAACACGGTAGCCACTGGTCATGTATGACTACTGAACATTTGATATGTAACTAATATGAGTCAAGATGTACCATAAGTATAAAATATACCTCAGATTTCCAAGATTAGTGTGAAGAATGTAAAATTTCTCGTTTTTTAAATATTGATAACATGTTGAAATGATTTTATTTTGAATATGTTGGACTAAATACAATATATCATCACAATTAAATTCACTTGTTTTACGTTTTAACTTGTGACTATTAGAGCATTTAAAATCGTACACGTGGCTCATGTATGTAGCTTGCATATATTTTCAATTGAACAATGCCGCTCTGGAGAATTGCTTTTCCTTTTGGGTCACAGACCACAATTCAATTACAATCATTCTATTAGAAAAGCACCACTGCCTGACAAGAAGCACAATCGTTGTTTTCAAAGAATCAAATGGTTGCAAAGAAGAGACAATGCTTTAAACAATAAACCAAACTTAAAAAAAAAGAAAAAAAGAGATTGACATACAGTAATGTAAAGCTGATTAGTTTACTAGACCTTAACCGTACCCCTAGATTTTAACACTCTCTGTTCCATACACGTTGTAGCCTTCTCTGTATGTAGCATAATTCTGAGTGTTGGTGGCAGGAGCAGGCTTAAAGTTTTGGGTGTTCTTTGTGAGTTTCATGCGTTTGGACTCTGCCCGTGATTTGTAACAGAATTCTATCAAAGCCACCATCATGGCCAGCCCCAGACCTCCAACAAGTATATAGAAAACGCCTGCCACATTGCTCAGGCTCAGAGCGCTGGTCTTGTCCTAAGAGAAATGAACAATGTGGTTAGTTCTTGGGAAAAACAAAGGCAATGGAACATTATCATATATTACAACAGCATAGGGTAGTTCTAAATTGTAAAATTACTAAACATTGATGTAAGTGTTAGGACTCAACTCTGGCAACTGGCTAATGTTTTGCAATGACCAGCAAGACGGTAGATTGTGCTTCTGTTGACAGTCTTTATCCTCACCTAAATGTCCTTTTATCTTGACTCCTTATATCCCTTAGTGCCTAAAAGTGATGTTCAACAATTAATATAACAGCACTTGGCCATGGGAACAAGAGAGTAAACACAAGCATAATTTATTCCTCTGCCAGCCTCAATAAACACCATTTGTCAGAGTTGAGCTGTGACATAATCTCTATAAATGTAACACTCTTTTCATTTGGGAACTTGAAGCACTCTTTCCCCTCTCTGCCCCGCAACACCCCTTTCTCCCTTGCTCTGCCTGTGAGAAACTTTGTGAACAACTAGTCTTTAAGATACGACATGCTAATATTAGAGGTTCCTACTATTCTTATCTGGGAAGTCATTTTACGAGGGTTTGCTTAAAAAGGGTTAACTCTCTCCTCTTTCCCCCGGTGGCTGAGAAATTGCTTCCTTTGGAGATTGGCTGCTAAATCCTCATCCTAGTTAAAATCAGGGCAGCAAGTCTTTGTGTTGCTGGAATAAGGGCACAGCACAAAGAATTGACTCCATTCCATTTTCCTGAGAGTTTAAGGAAACTGTCAGGAGGATCCATGGGGTCCTAGATTGGCTCCATAGAAATCAGAAAGCTTTTCCAGGAGATGATAATTTTTTAAAAAATCCAGCTCATTTTTAGCTTTTACTCCAGGGAATGTAGAGAATAATTTTTAAAAATTACACTTATTTGCTTTCTATTTAACAAGGGGGGAAAATTGAGGAAGCCGGTCAGTGACTTTCAGGTCAAACTGTGCAAATCTGACTAAGCTATCTGCCTGTATGAAAAAGCAAAAACTGAATTGCTGAACAATGGAAAGAAAAAAGTTGGTGTCTTGAGCCCTACCTTGAGGTAGGACACACCAAGGGCCAGGAGTCTTTCTTTGAAGAAGAAATAAAATAAAATAGCAATTTGTAGTCTTTTTAGAGGGAATGTAACCATTTTGCTGCTGAGTGTAATTGAATGGAACACTCAAATTGTTATGCCAGTGAATTTTGAGCATCTTATTTAAGTGACAACACGGTGAAAAGATGATGGCCATTGCTGATACTCAACACTCTGGTTCAGCTGGTCTTCGTATCATTTAAATAATTAAAAGTAAAGACAATATGGCCATGTCCTTCTGATCCTATTTTCATAGGAGCCAGTCCTGTACTTGTTTACCTTAATAAAAAGTCCAATTGAAATTGAATTGCATTCAGAAACGGGGTGTGGGAATGTCTCATATTCACAACAACCTTGCAAATAGTCTCTTCTAGGATGAATGACAGCTAGACAAGTAGTAATAATTTCTATCACATATGAAACATTTAATTATCTCTTTAAGGAGGCTGCTGAAGCTATCTGCAAGGATGTTCCACAGTCCATTGGGAAACAGACCAATTTCTGGTAACCCTTCCTTTGCCATTAGATTTTTATATGTATGTGATATTTAATGGGGGGAGAGATCCATTCACATAACCCATGTAAGCTGTAGCGAGAAGAACAGTTTAAAGTTCCATGTATTATTTAAGTTTCACAAGAGTTACAGAATTCCCTGATGTGGGATGTAGAAAACCAGTAGCAAAATGGTTCATTGCACGGGGAAAATGAGTGGCATTTCATGAAATGAATTAACTGATACCACAATATTAGTCCAAAAAAAGGAAAGGCAAAAATTGAAACTAAAAAGAACTTTCTTAGGGGAGCGAAGGGGGGCAGGAAGGAGGCGGGGAAGAGTGTTTCATGCTTATCAATGTGATGTTATCCTGACAATGTATACTTTTAAGGAGCATGCGACTAAATTTTAAAAGTATTACGTACAGAGATTCAAATGACACCTTTGGAAGAGAGAAATGTGACAGACTTAATGAGATTCGAGATCCAAATTAATGCTGAACTCAATACAACAGCAGCTGGCAGGAGGCTAATCATTCTGCTTACAGAGACCAGTCTTTGTTATTTATTTGTTTGACTGTTTTCAGATGGGATCGACATAATATATTAATAACAAATACATTTATAACTACAAAGTCTCTGACACTGTAAGAGGTTAAGAAAAAGTACTGTCACAAATAAGTCTTTTTTTTTTTTTTTTTTGGTGGTGGTGGTTGTTATTGTTGTTATATTTTCTCTTTGAACTTTTGAAATGTGAAATACAGTAAAACCCCCTTATAACACAGCTCGTTATTTTATAGCTTTGGAAATGCAATAGACCAGACTGAGTTTCCTAATCATAGTAACAGCTCCATAGAGTCAACAATTGATGTCACATGGCAGGCCTCTGAGGCTGGCAATTGTCTTATTCCTTTAGCGCTGTTGTTATAAAGGGGTCCCACTGTGTCAGGGAGTGTGTGTTGGGAAGGAAAGCCGTTTTAGGGTAGAAAATAAACAGTGGGTCAAAATGTGATTGCTAATCAGTACAAAAAGACCTTCAGCGACTGACCTTACTCCCGGAGTCCTTGGCTCCACATTCCCCCTTATCGTACCACCATTTGTTTTTCAGCTTGTCTAAGATGCCTTGTTCACTGAGTTTCAATACTGCAAGGTTTACAGGCGTTCTTCACGTGGGAAATAACATAAATAACATTATATTATGTTATTTTATGTTATTCAAGCTTCAAACTACTTTAAAACTATAGAAAGCGATAAAGCAGGGGGCCCTGGCCACAGAGTAATTTTAGACACTGCAGGCAACCTGAGCATTACCTTATAAAAAGTTAACACTACAGCAACGCTATATTTACCAGGGCCTGCCCATATCGCTTTGAGTAATCGGCACACACTGTTAAATAATGAGGATAGAAAAAAAGGCACTCCTCAGATAGGCTGTGTGTGGTGAGGAGGGTCTCCCCTCCAGTGACAATCGTCGGCGGCAGCTTGCAGTAGCTTTGTGAAGGAGGTGTGTTCGGTTTGATCTAACTGGGTGTCTTGTTGTACTTCCAGACAGAAAGCAAATTTTATGGAGGAGTCAGGAAAAGGACAGACCTAGAAGGGGAGGTGTTTCCATATTATGGGCCGAGACAAATAGACAAATCTGAACAGAACTGAAAATAGAGTCTACTTAAGTAACATGCCTTCTAATTAATTGTCCTTTACCACACAAGTCTGTTGCCCAGCTGAAAATGATCTCAGAAAGAACTGTACTACATACATGTCCTTACTCCACAAACATGTAGTCTAAATGCTTACGCACATACTGGCCTTAGTATTAAAGGTATATTGTGGACTTCTGTTTTGGATAAGGGAAGTATTTTCAACAATGTAAAAACTGATCTATGGATTGTTTTTGAGTTACTGATTGGCTATCTCTCTGATATGGACACATGTCTGTGGTTAACTTAGATCAGCAGGTGGCAAACCACATTGTTTCAAAATGGATTATTAATATGGCAGGACCTAAACCAGCAAAATGACTCTGCCACTGTGGGGTAATGCTGTAGAAAAACAGTTTAGTGGTTCTAGTAAGATAAGACCCCTAACTAAGAGGCTAATATATATCCCCAGGAGGCCAAGCCCCTGCTCCTTAGTCCTTCACTGCTTAAAATATAAGGACTGCATTCAGAGCCACTGGGCAAGTGTGTGAAACCCTACTGGTTCTAGGATAAAGATTTTCTCCCTTATACATTTCTTCAGCTGTAAAATGGGAATAATGACCTTTATCCTGTCTTCTTTCTAGAGCGATTAGATCTTAAATGAAGAATCTTGAATGACTTTGGATAAAAAATACACCATGTAGAGAGGCTGGCATAATTCTGAGGCAATAAACTGTGTGTTCAGATTCATGGGAGCAATATTGCCAAATACTAGTGCATGTCGGTCTGAATGTCACTAACTTAAAAATAGGAAGGCAGACAAATTTATGGAACTGTGAACATGCCATAACAATTTCTTAGCCTATTTTAGATAAGTTGGACCCACTAACACATCCAGTCACTATAAGACTTGCTATTGTCGCAAAGATCTGGCCTCTGTCATAACAAGTCCCTAAGCCTATTTTCTTTCTTCTCTCATTTGCTATTTAAAACAGAGGGGCCATTTTATCTTCAGATATTCTGAGAAATACATAATCATTTTAAAATAATGCAATTTCAGAGTATTTGAGTTTTGAATAACTATAAATCTTTAGTGTCAGGGAGGTAACTTTCTTGGTTAGCTCAGTGCCTGGCAGCCAGAATATTTGGATTTTGTATCTCACCAGGAAATTGGGATCCTTTTATACTTTAAACAAGTTCCTTTAACCAATGCTCGGAACCTCAGGCTTCTCAAATGCTAACTGGTTGACTGGAATGCAGAGCACTAAAAATATACTCAAATAAAACTTTGAGCCTCTTTAAGATATCATTGGCAGTGAAAGTTAAGTCAGACTTTTAAAGGGCAGACGGGCCATCGATGGCCCTGATTTTACTGTTGGCATTGCCTTCTCCCCTATTCTCTACTGCCTGACGCTCTTCTCTCTCTCCCTCTCCCCTGTTGTTGTCCCATCACTACCACTTCTGCAATGCTATGCCTTAAGCCAGGCACTCGCACCAGCCTCAGCAATGTAGCAATTAGCTTGGCATACAGTGGAAGCTGCTTTCCAATGGCATATGGGTGACTGGGCTCATCGGGACCATAGGAGAAATTACAAAGCAATTTCTTCCTCCTTTCTGTGCTTCCTATTTTCTTATTGCAAAGGGCCCAGTGTCCTCACACTGCTCCCTGACTAAGCCCTTACCCGGTCCTGTTCTCCCTCCAGATACTATGTTCTTCAAACTACTTCATTCAGTTTCTTCAGTACTGCTGCTCACCAGATCTTAGGAACAGAGCACTCTGATTAAAGATACTCATACTTAAGGTCTAACGGAGAGATTTCACTGCCCCTAGAGATCCTTGTTTCAAAAGAACTTTATCAACCCTTAAGTGAACTACATTCATAAAAGTGTGGCATGTCAGTTTAGAGCAGTTATTCTCAAAGTGTGGTCCAGGAACCCCTGGAAGATCCCTGAACGACTTTCATCAAAGGATCTGTGAGGTCAAAACTATTTTTATAATACTAAGGCATTATTTTCCCTTCTCACTATTATTCCTTCTTGATGTACAGTGGAGTTTCCTGGAGACCATATGATGGGTAAAATTACAATAGATTGATTGAATAAGCAGAAATGAGAATCCCATTCTCTATATCATACCAGATATTAAAGAGAGTTACAGAAATATAGACAGTGCCATTCTTCTCACTATTCTTTTTTTTAGGAAAATAGTTATTTTTCATAAAAGTATACGATTTATGTTAGCATATATTGGGTTTATTATTTTTTGAAATGAATCAATGAATATATTATTTAAAAATTTTTCAGTTTTAATTTCTGATGTGAATATGAATAGACATAACGCACATAAATAAAATCTATTTGGGGTTCTTAATCGTCTTTAAGAGTGTAGAGCGTTCCTGGGACAAAACATTTGAGAAACACAGGTTTTGGAGCAGGGAAGGCTATTCCTGTGCTGAGCTGCCACTGTCCACTCTTGCCAAAACCCAGACTCAGTACATCAGTGACTTAGCATCTTACTTCTGAACAATGCCTTATCCCTGCCTTAGACCATCTAGTGGCTTCTACAGACTGGCTAGTAACTGCTCTTCACTCCCATGGCCTACACCATTACAGTGTAGGTTACTTTAGAGCAATGGTTGTCAACCAGAGGCCATTTTGTCTTCCAGAGGACATTTGGCAATGTCTGGAGTCATTTTTTGTTGTCACACCTGGGCGGGGTGGATGCTACAGGCATCCAGTGGGGAGAGACCAAGGATGCTGCTAAATACCCTATAATGTACAGGACAACCCCCACAACAAAGAATTATCTGGCACCAAATGTCAGCAGTGTCAAAGTTGAGAGATCCTGCCTTTGAGTATCCAGACCTCCTATGAGATACTGTAGGACTTTAGAGAATTCTGACAAATGACCTACTCTTAGAAGTTTAGTCTTGGATCAGAAAAATAATCACAGGGTTTATGAAACCTGGCAGGGAACCAGTATGCTTTTGGGAACTTCTAAATAAAAATGAGGGAGAAAAACAAACATTTCAAGCAGCAGCACAGCCAACAAGCATAAAAGCTGTAATCAGAAATCACAGATAATACCGCTTAACAAGGTTAGAATAGATGCCAAGAAAAGAAAGTACTTTAAAATCCAAATCTCCTAGAACTCTATGTTGCTGTGGGGTAGACTAAATTTCTGAGATGGCAGAGGAAAACTGCTTTTGTCCACATGATTTTCTTTCTTACTGTAACTTATTAGATGTGTTACCTAGCCCAATCTAACTAACTGAAGGTATTGACACCCTCTACCCAACACACACACACACACACACACACACACACGCACACACACACACACACAGTCACACTCTTATACTTTGGTATTTAAATTGAAGTAAGTGGAAATAGGTGGGCATTTGATCATTTTGAATGTCATTTTCTCCATGAAGCCATTTTTGATTTTCAATGTTTTCTGTCTCCTCCATCATCTTCTACCTTGCCTTATCATTTATGCCTATGTCTTCTGTCTCCCACTACACTGTGTGCTTCTCAAGGGTAGGGAACATGGCTTATATATTTGTATCACCATTTGGGATATTTTTCTCAATAAATACTTGTCAAATCAATAATTCTTTTAATACTTTGTTTTCCAACCTAGTATATTTACATATTTATTATTATGATTATAATTATTGGTTAGGTTTAATGATCACCCTAAGAAGGTAGATTTATGGTGTCTATTTAATAAATAAAGAAATTGAGGCACAGATAGGTTAAACAATTTGCACAAGCCTGTGCAGCAACTTATGGGGCAGGTCAAAAGGCCAATTAATATACACTGAACTCTGTACTGTACATTGTCCAATGGAATACACAAAAGGGTAGCATCCCTCTTTATTTTTGCTCTTTAGGCTTAGATGTTTGTGATAGTTTTATTTTCCTTTAGGGACCCCCATATTCCAAGTAACTATCAACCTAGCAAAGGTGTATTTTGCAGCTGGGGCCTTTTACTGTGGTGCAGCAATATGTCTCCAGTGTAATGTTTCAGAGCAATTACTGCAGGCCCTTAACTGGGACCTAAGAGAATTATAAGTCAGAAATATTTATTGTACTCACCTCAATAGAGAACAGAAAGAATTAAAGTAGGTCAGATTCCTATTGTGGAAATTAGTCAGGCATTCTCCCCTCTGAAGGGCTTGCTATGAAATTTTTGCTGAGTAGAGCCCTCCTAAGACAAAGTCATGGGTCAGCAGGCTTAGGGAGAAAACAGGAGGTTTTGTGACATAATTTCAGGGGGACTGGGAACATCCCTCTGTCCAAAAATATTTATCTCACTGGCAGCTGAAATTCCTCTGTGAGAATTTCACGTCTTTAAGTGATATGCTTTGTTAAAATACAAATCTTTCTGAGAAATGAGAAATGAAACAAAGAGTAAATACTTATAAACTACAACTCTTTGTTCTATTTTGTCCAAAAAAATGTTTGAGATGGGGTGCAAGAGTGTAAGGTTCCCCTAAGAAAACATTTCATGGCATGTAAGCCATAAAAATGCATATAGATTGTTGACCAGATGGAGAGAGTAAGAGAAATGGGAATTATATAGTCATTTAAAAGTATGTGAAGTTAATGCTGACTTGTGTCTCAATGAATGATTCCTCAGTGTGGGGAACAGTCATGGAATTACATGTCTGTTTTTTTATAGGGGCTCCTAATGTAATTCATAATACTTTGATAATGAGATCTATTTTTGAAGAAAACATTATTGGATTATAAAAATTTCTGCTTATCTCTACCATCCACACCTGGCACTAACTCAGCTACTAAGACTATTCACAATCCAAGGCCTCCACCTGCCAGCTGGTGGTCGCCTGGACTTCAGCCTCAGTTCCTGGATTGTACGAACCAGCCATTTTAAAGAATCAATGTTATCTCAGTGACGGCCAACCTTACGTAGAGACAGCTTTAGGATAAGAATGCCATTGATTTTTTTTTCGGTGAAAGTAGAAACTTAATTTAAAAAAAATAAAATAAATATAACTTTTGATATATTTCAAAAGAATTGCTTAATTTATTTTAAAGTTTTAATTTCAGGAAATACTTAAAATAGTAAATAAATTAGCTTAGAATCAGATTGGATTCCTTATTATGAACAAAGAAATGGTGAGAGAGTGTTGTGAGGCTGCTGAGCTTAGGGGAAAAGAAGGAAAATTGGGTCTTGTGAATTAATTATCAAGTTGATTCTGTGAAATAATCTGGTGATCCTGGAAGGGTAAAGAGAGGAATCTGTACTGTCAATATGGTTCTGGGCCTGAAAAATACCAGAACCTACGTGTAGTATGATTTAGTTCCCTGAATACTATGGGATATATGCTACTCTAAATGGCTTCACTTTTCCTTTCGGATCAGGGACACCTAAACAGCAAATGTCTGTTTAATTAATGATTCCAGAAGACCCTCAATGGTACCCTTAGGAGAGATAGATATATGTGTATCTATCTTCCTCCTATGTCCTCATATGTGTAAATATGTAGGTTATGGAGAAAGACAAGGAGATCACAGAGAAGTAAAAGAAATATATGAGCAAGGATGGTGGATTCACACAGTCAATTAGAAATCTGCTCTGACAACACATTATCTGGATGATGAGAATGAAAACTTATCACAACCTAAGCTGGAAGCCCCTATCTCACCCTATCCCTTATCCAAACCCTTGCTCTAAGTTACTAACACTTGCTTCTTGGTATCTAGTGATTTTTGGGGAATAACTTTTTAGAAATATCTTTGGCCCAATGGAAGGACAACAGCCATCCTTTCTTTTTCTGGCTCTTTTACTGAAGATGTTTCAGGTTTTCACAATGACAAGGAATCTTTCCCAATCATTCACTTGCTTCTCTAGCATTCTCTGGAAAAGCCCCAGCATCAATCACCTGGGATATAACAAGCATGTCCAGGCAGGCAGTCACAGACATCTCTTCCCAGGTTGGTTTTGCTTTATTAAGCTGAAGCCATATTGATGATCAAGCAAAAGAAGAACATTTGCTGAATGAAAGAATTTACTCTGTGGTACTTTACATTCCTTTCTGTAGATTAACCTGGGATATGTATAATGAAGTGATTTATCTCTCTATATAGCAGCTGTTTGAGGCCATGGCAGTTCAGAATATGCCCTTAAGTACACTAGTGTCTGAAGCCCTTTAAAACAAATCTCTATCCCCTTGTTTTCACAGGGGTTCCTGAATGTAGGATTCCAGGAAAATGAGGATTTTATTTCAATCTTTCCATCCTTGGATTAGCCTGGGCTTTCTGCACAGCCTGGGAGCATGTGCATATATGACTGCTGGCATTACTGAATTCTGGCAACCCAAATGATCCTCATTTAACAAGGGCAGCTACAATGATTTGCAGTTATGCAGTGCTTAGCTGCTAGAAGCCATCTCTGACAGAGTATTTATATCCATGTAGTTCACGAATGTAGCTCAAATCTATTTAACTCCTTGCTATTGGTATAATTTAGTACTAGTGCAAAGAACAAATTCAGTAATGCATGCATATAACATTAAGAGTTGAAAGCTGTGAGTCATTTTACTAAGGGCCTAACAATATTAGTGATTGAAACCTGTTGATGAGTATCTGTGCTGCAGCAGCAGCCCCAGAAGCAACTCTTACACATATGGGTAAAGCCAGTGGGGCATTTCTAAATTACAGCCTCTCAAATACCAAGCATTAGACTCCTTGATTCCATAGGTTGTGTATTTCACTGATAGATTGCTACTGAACTGCCAAACTGGACCTCTGTTCAACTTCTCCATCTATAAGTTGAACCCAAGAGTCTGGAAAGACCTCTTTCCCAATTTGTCCCTGACAGAGAGAAGGGGCTCAGGGAAAATGCTAAGTTTTGATCAAAATGTGGCCATAGACACTTGCTCAGACACATAGTTGGTATGAATTCACTTGAAAACTCTGTTTTAAGGTCCATTAAAAAAATCAAACTATAAAATTTGGTTGGGTTTTATTATGTATAAGTGTGTTTTCCTTAGTTCATTGCAATGTCACCTAGAGAAGCATAGAGTGAGAAGAGAGAAACAGATCTGTACCAGAAACTCATATGATAAATGTTTCTGAAGACATTTAACTCATTCCCCTGATCCTAGGCAAAATATGCATTGAGAGTTCCATCTGATGGGTGCCAACATCCTCTTTTATTTCCAATAGTCATCCCTTGACCATGACTCATAGAAAAATAATCAGTTTTAGCTAAACTCATAGAAAAGTAACCGGTTTTAGCTAGATTGCAACAAATGAAGTCTATATATCAGATCTGAAATCAGATCTGGTTGCCATGCCAGGGCGTATACCACCCTCTTTTAGCATACATTCTAGCATCTACACATCACATCTGCACTTCCAGCAGTGATGTTAGACAGGAGATATATATATACACATATGTATATATATATATATATATATATATATATATGTATATATATGATGCCATTGCCTTAGGTCTATATTTTGAGTAATATTTGCTTCAATGCCAGATGAAATTAAGCAAAAAGGTGAATCCAGCACTTGGACAACACTTTTGCCACTTCTGATCAATGGGGATCAGCCTCATGTGCCAAGGGCCAAATGCTATACCGCTCTCTAGAAAGTCAAAAGAGAATGAATTTCAATTGTTCATAAAAGCAATTTGCCCCCACCCTGTTCCACCAACCCCAACTCCCACCCTAACCAAATATATTTCAATTACATCAAATTTTTCATGTTTCTTTTTCATGGCTGTCCTACCTTTCAGAGATTGTGTATAACTTTCTCTCCAAATGAAAGGAAACTGAATGATTTGGTCTTCAAAGGGCGGAAAGGGAATAAACACACACCATTGCACTGCCACTGTAATGGTGTCTTTCCTCTTGGCAACTGTATAACAGCATTCTTACCTTCAGGCTTTTCATCCCTGTGGCTCTTTCTGTAGCTGTGGTGTTGGACATTTGACCATTATTTGTCAATAAGAAACACATTCATGTTAACAGGATAACGCTAAAGGCAATAGTAGTGTCCTAATCATAGAAACCATGTTAATGCCACAGTCAATTTTTATAGAAATCATTAGAATGGAATTATTTTAAAAAATGTTTTCTTTCTGGATTACATTTTTTTCCGGTGGTGGAATTTATTCTTTAACATCATTTGGCAAAATCAATGGTTTTGGCAGCCACTGGACTGGTTCAGTTCTTAAGGTAACAGGTCTCTTGCTTGAAGCAGCCACGTGAGAGAAAGTGAGGATTTGCTCTTGGGAAGAAGACCTGAGTAAGTTCAAGGAGCAAATTTAGTGACTACCAGGAAAGAAAACTGTCAGGTTCTTCTTACTTCCAGGAGGCAGTACCAGCATAGAATCATGCAAACCAACGAAGAGTGTAATATACTCACCCTACTCCTCGATCCCAAACCAGAGTCTTGGGGATTCACAGGAACTTCTGCTAAGACCCAGGAAGTGCCATCGATCTGTAATGATTCTTGCCTACACACATAACAGTGTCAATAAAGAGTCATTGGGATCCATCTTAACCCTGAGTATCCGAAATGTCTACCTTCAGGGATGGCTCCCGCCAATAAAAGGTCCATTTTGTTGCAGGTAAAGGCAGATGCAGATTCATATCCATTACCCATGGCCCAAGAAAGTCAAAGAATTCTGGGTGTGGAAGAGAAGTGGTTAAGAGACGGTGCATAGGAGAGGAGAATTGTAGACATACATGGAAGAAGAAGAAATACACACAAAACTGAAGATCTCATTTGCACCAATGAGAAATACAGTACAACCTCATTCATTTATGTTCTGCCAAATATGAAGCTGAGGGATTTTGGAAATGGGCTGTCTGAGAGTATAACTTTTTACTATCTTTGAATAGGACGCTTGCTAAGCAAATGCATGGGATTAAAAAAAAAAAAAAAAACAAAGATAGCTAGTGATAGGGAGGAGGAACATGTTTTAATTTCTTCAGAGAACAAACTCTTTTTAGGTAGCTTGAGAGCACCTATGTGAAAGGAAACACAACTGATTTTAATTGCAGGTATTTTTTTGGAAACAATTTAAACAAATTTCCTAAGTTTTTTTCTAGCATCACATTGGTCAGTTTATTCTAGTTCCTATATATTTTTGAAGATATAGTAAAACTGCATTTCTCTGTCAATATGCTATTAGTCATAACGAGCATCTTACCATTTATTGAAATAATGGAGGTTCAATTGCACAGCCCATCCTCCTCCCTCATTTCCTTATATGCCTTTCAAGTTAAGGCACCCACCTATCCTATAATTCTCATTGCAGTCAAGGGGTTCAGAATGGTCCCTTTAAATATTCTGTTCCAATGTTGCCAAGAGCACACATGTGCTGATTTTCATCATGGCATATATGGACACTGGGAGTTTATTTTAATCCCTAGAGAGAACTAAAGTCTGGTATAATTCTAGGGTGAAGTTGGGTAGAGTTTGTAAGAACTTTCCACCTCAGTCACAAATAACTTGTTTCACTGACCCTACACTCTGTAGTAAGGTAAGGCTAGATGGGAAAGTCAAGCTGGTGCCCTTTACCCAAGATTAAGGGAATGAAGTAGGGTGGATGGGGGGATAAGAACATAAATGTTTGAGGAGACAGGCAGCTGCAGAAGGAGGCTGATGTGCCTATGTGGTAGTTCTGCAAATAAATCCCCTATTCTGCTGTGATTTACAACGATAGACTTTCACTGGCTATGTCACAAACCCCTGGTGATCTGGGTTTATCATTGAAACAACCTACTGGCTCTTAATTACTGCATTTGCATACACATTATAATAAGGCATGAACACAAAAGGGTGATTTGCAGGTTAAAAATTCACAAACCACGGCTCTAATTTACATGATTCTTGCATGTGCATTTACAGTTCATCAAGAAACGATCAAGTCTGTTTTGTTTAGGTCTTATTAGCTCAGGTTTGGGAAATTTGTAAAACCAAGGAGTATTCTGGTTCCAGCATGTAAGTCTGGTTCAGGAGCTGCCTCAGAGACTGACCTGGTTCTTAATCCCTTGTATCCGTAGAAATAAAATAAAATAAAATAATAAAATATTAGTTTTATTAGTTTAAGCTCATGTACATTTACAATAGCCTGAAAATTTGCTGTTTATTTCCATAGTATGGTGACTTTTCTAGACTAATCTCAGAATGTATAATGTCTCATGTCAGGGAAGAAAAAGTCAATGCCTTAACATAATTGCCCATTTATCATTATTTAAAGGTTGCAAGAGAGAGAGAGACAGAAAGATAAGTGATACAGGTATTTCTCCCTCTCCTGGTTTCAGAGATAATAGGCCTGAAAGTATTTTGAAAAAGCAAAAGCACTTATAAATGTCAGGCGTTGTGATTATTGTCATTTTTAGTAATCAGTACTGAGGGCTGGAACAGCTAAAATATGCCATGTGCCTAGTAACAAGGTAGTTGTGAATAAACCTGATTCTTATGGAAACGTATCACATGCAATCAGATTCACATTTCTCATTGGATAGGTGGTAGTGCTAAAATGCCATCTGCAATATTATCACAAGTGGTGACTCTGGAAGTCAGCAGCTATTTGTGACAGCATTAGCTGTGTGACCTTCTCAAAGTCATCACCATCTCTGAATCTTACTTTCTCTGTGAAATGTTGGTATATTCAACAGACAACTGTCATGTTAATGAGATGGGACACAGTGAAGAAGTGTAAATCTCAAGCTATTTTGCTAATACAGTAAAACCTTACTGATTTGGAGGAACAGAGGGAAAGGATTGTCTGAATGAGTAAAGCAAGTCCTGTATTACAAAATAGGTTTGAAGAATGACAATGTTATTACTTTAAGTCTATTTTGTAATTCAAATTGACTATAAAACATTGCCTTAGTGGAGATTCTAGTGAGAACTACTTTAGCAGATAGATATGTAACGAATATGATTATATCTAATAAGTGATTCCAACATTGGAAAAGCGTTTGTTCTCAAGAAAAAATTCAACTGACATTCCAGTTTAAACTCTTCATTTGCTTAACAAACCTTTATTGTCCCCATGCCTGATAATATAAAGTTAACTTGTAGAGTGGTCCCTGTCTAGTTTATCACAAATTATTAGAGGGCTCCAAATTAATGAGGTTTTACTGCCATTTCTACCTCCTTCTCCATTTTTTTTTTTTTTTTAGCATCACTAACAAGTAGTGGTAACCAGATTCAAGTTCATCTCTTGCCCCTTCTCTTGCTCACTCTCAGAAAACAGCAGGCAGCAAGAAGGAAGAAGATAAAGGCAAGCTTCTTGGTAATCCAGAAATGGAATAAGCAATCGTTGGGTATGCAGCACTGATCATACTATTATCCATAGTTGAGAAAAGGGTTGACTTATTTCAAAAGACTGGCTGTAGGAATGGCCAAGAAAAACGATTTGGAAGATGCCTGGCAGGTAGCACTACGGTTAGAGAAGTTGAAAACATTTAGGATCTACTGAAATATTTTTCTATTTGCATATCAAAATTCAGCTAATCTGGAAATCGTGAGCTGTCAATAAAGTTACTTGGTAAAAAACTTTGCAGCAGTACTAGCTGAGGAAAAAAAGCTTGATTGCTGGTTGTAATTTTAAAATAGCTGGTCTAAAGTTTTGGGGTCTTCATGTGCCAAAACATCTGGGTGAAAAGTAAAAATTCGGCCAAATACGTGCAGATTTTTTTGTTTATGTAACATCAAACGTCTGGTTATCTGAAAACTTCTGGGCACTTGGCATCATGTGGATGTTTTAGAGTCATCTTGTTACAGTCCATGGCTCCTTTTTAACCATGATGAGTGTAATGATGAATTCATGAGAGCAATGCATCCAATCCAGCTCAATTTTCACTCTGCAACTCACTTCAATGATACAATTAGGTGCTCCGTGCTAATAACATGAGACAAAGACTGGGAAGAAAGTGCTAAATACTTTGGCCGTCAAGTTGGCCACTATAAAAATCAAATGAGCCAAGAGCTTGGCGAAATTGTCAATGTCATCAGTTCACACTGGTGGGAAAGAAAGTTACTGCTTTTTGACACATAGTAAAACCTTGATTAATTGGAATCCATAAGGGATGAATGGAATTTTCAATAAGAATACTCATTTTGTTCATTCTTGGCTAATAACATTTTTTCTTAAAGTGCTTGTATCTACTTTCTTGCTTCAGGGAAGCAGCCTCTAACGTTTGAGGGTCAATCCAGATGGAGAGAAGATATAGGAGAAAGAGCCGAATGTGACCCAACCACAGGCCGCCTCTTGGTAAGTAATTTTTTGAAAAATCAATTTCTTGCAGTCTTCTTTTATGGAATACTATTGCTGCTTTCTCATCAATGTGGAGTACTGAGAGGGCAATTCAGTTAGTTGGGGTACTGGTTAGGTGAGTTCTGGTTAATCAAGGTTTTACAATAAAAGGCCATGCCAATGCCTGGTAAGATTGTTTGCTGAAGAAAGTTCTTTTAAAATTTATTTCTTTGAAAGTGCTCTGGATCAGTGTTTCCAAACCCATATTGTATTTGCAGACTGGCAAACTAACTTTTCCATCAGGATCCTGAGGGATAGAGAGGGAAAGAGAGGAGCAGAAGTGCAACCATTGTCTTTGAAGAAGAAAAGTTTTGGCTTGCCTGTCTGTTGGTCTGTGGTTGGGAAACACTGTTCTTCACCTTAAGATGCCCATGGGATCTTGGTCGTACAAGAGGTGATTTTGCATGCTTCAATATAATTCTCATGCCCCTTGGGCCATGGAGGATTCTGTTTTCAGGTCCTCTCCTGTACTTACCCCAAGTGTCTTTCCATGACTTGGTATTGTGGCTTCGGAGTTTGCCCCTATTTCTTGTTGCTTGGATGATGGCTATTCATTCATTCTAGCTCCAAAGGGCATTAGAAGCCAAAGGAATGCCAAGTAAGATGGGTTTTCTCATGATGGCAGCCTGGATAACAATTAGACCTACCTGAACCAAGAACATGGCTAAGGAGAAGCCAAATCAGGAATTTATACACACATATAGTATCACAGTTAGGCGACGCACTTGCTTAAATACACAAAATCTCTTTGCAAAGTCTCTATATGGGGTGGCCTATTGAAGAAAGACCCCATTTAACTTGAAACCGAGCTTGTTATTTGGCTTTCAAGTTAAGTGGGGCCTGCTTAAATGGGCTATCACATATAGAGAACAACATCTCATCACTCAGACACATAATTGAAGAAGCCACCCTTGCTCAACCAACCAACCTCTGTGAGCAGCCATCACAACCTAGAAAAAAAAAGGCTATGCCCTGACTTTTCAGTAGATGGATCTGATTTTTCATACCACTCAACTGAGGCAGGCGGGGACAGTCTCACAGGAAAGCCTTGGACTCTTGAAAGCCTAGGGCATTGAAACCCACATCATGGCCTTCATAATGCAACCAATCTGGTGGGTGAAGGAAGGGAAAGGGTGTGGTTGGAGCCTCTGTCTGGGAGTTTAAGAAGGGACCCAAGTTAGATCAAAAATGTGGGCAGTGCCCTAAAGTCCTTTTGGTTCCCAAAGCTGCCAGGCAGGGGAATAACCTGGTCATTCCACTTTATGTGTGAGTCTTGTGCTCTCTCCTCAATAATAAGATAACAGTCTTGCCGATTACTCGTCACTAAGGGTACCCGGTTGTGGTGACATTGAGGCTGACCTTGGAGTCACCGCCCCCGCTGCCGCACTCTCCTTTGTCGTACCACCATTTGTTTTTCAATTTGTCCAAGAGGCCTTGCTCATTCAGTTTTAATACTGCCAGGTTAACAGCATTTCTTGAAACGATAAAACATAACTTGTAAGAAAATGCACAAATGCTTAGGAAATCGTTAACGTATAAAAAGGAGCACAAGAGGACAAATTGGCTAAATTTCACAGAACGTGGAGCTATAAAAATGTCTGTACAGCAAATACAGGGTTAAATATTGGAAGGTGGCATGGAGGATAACATTTGCTCAAAACTGAAGTGTGCGGGATGGGGAAATTGTCTTTGAGAAAAAAAGTAACAAGAACACCACATCCATGCAATTAACATTCGTCACATATGGCACCATAACTTGGCTTTTACCATTTAAATTGAAAAAGCCGTTGAACTGTAAAATTAAAACAGCAACAAACAGTCAGAGAGGACAACACAGAGAGAGAACATTAAAAAAAATGGATGCATTAAATAGATGAAACCATAATTTACCGTCTTATTTAACTCCATGGAATATTGTAGATTTTAAACTTTTAAAAGTTACCTCAAAATCCACAAGAAAGAAAATGACAACAAAATGCATCAGGGTAGGTGGAATACTATAACAACACGGATATTGTTATATTATTCCACCCACCTTAATGCTGAGCCTTTAGGGGTTGCCACACCATAGCCTTTGGAATCCAGATTTCCACCAACTTTCATCGTATCACATGGTTTTCTCTGCTCAATGTACTCATTCATGGTTGACTCCAGCAGGAAGGCGAACTTTCCCTTGGACTTTCGCACTCGGGCCACTCCGTCTGCTGTTGTTTTGGTAAACACAGATGGCTCTGCTGATTTCATGTAAGACCACATTTTCTCGTACACAGCAATTTTGGATCTCTGCACCAAAAAGATAAGAGCTCTTAGAGCTGCCAGATATTCAATCTGGAGGAGGGCTTAGTGCAGTAGTTTTTTAAATTGCAATTCGCAGTAATAAAAAACACGTTACACTGCAACCTAGTAGACACAGTCATACATATGTAAACATATTTCCAAAACAAGTTTCAAAAACCACACTCACCCTTGTTATGTGTGATGCTCTCTGATATTTTCTATTCTATTGGAATTCATTTAAAACAACGTTGCTCAGGACCCACTAAATTGATTTCATGTCCCATCTAATTGGTTACAGTCTGGTTTGAAAAACATTTTCTTAGTTTAATCTTCCTCTCAATGAAAAAATATTCTCTACAATATCCTGCTATGTTTATCTAATCATAGCAGAATATGCCTAATCAAAGACCATTGTAAGGTAGTGTATAGCCATTTTAGTCAGCCCACTCCAGCATGGGACATCAATCTTTGTAAGAAAGTACTGCCTTATTCTGAGCTAATCTTTGTTTTCCTATACTCTCATTCCTTTTTACAATTTCAGCTTTTATTTTAGACACAGGGGGTACATTTGCAAATATGTTACATAGGAATATTGTGTGATGTTAAGGTTTGGAGTATGGATCCGGTCACCTAGGTAGTGAATATTGTATTCAATAGGTAGTATTTTAATTCACTCCCTCCACCCCCTAGTACTATCCACTAGAGCTATATACAATAATTCTGTCCTTTTGTACAATGGTTCTTTTTTTTAACGTACAATGGTTCTTTAATTATTGAAAGGCTTTTATTATGTCCCCTTCTCATCCTTCATCAGGTGAAACTCTACTCACTGATATTGTTTCCAGAACTCTGACAACTTTGGTTTTCCACTCCTAGGCACATTCTAGTTGGTAACGTCTGTCTCTCATTGTAGTGTATAGAAACAGACACAGTACCCCAAATAAATGGCCAAAACAGAATGAAAACAACAAACAATCTTATCATTTTGGAGCATTATTTTCTTTTTTTCTTTCTTTTTTTTTTTTTTAGAAACAGGTTCTCACTCTCTTGCCCAGGCTGGAGTGCAGTGGTGCAATCTTAGTTAACTGCAGCCGTGACCTCTCAGACTCAAATGATCCTCCTGCATCAGCCTCCTGAATACCTGGAACTACAAGTGTGCACCACCAAACCCAGCTAATTTTGTTAATTTCTTTTTGGTAGGGATGAGGTCTCACTATGTTGCCCAGGCTGGCCTCAAACTCCTGGGCTCAAGTGAATCTCCCCCATCAGCCTCCCAAAGTGTTGGGATCACAGGCGTGAGCACCTGGCCTGGAGCATTACTTTCTACCAATGCTGCTTAAGTTTGCATTAATGTATTTAGTCATTCATCTATCCTTTCAAGAAATATTTATTTATTGAGAAGCACTGGAAGAATATAATAGAGTGAACAGAGTCTTTCCCTCAACTCAGGTTGAGGCCAAACCAAAACTTAGTTCTGCCAAGTCAAGTCTCTCTCATCTTTACCTTTTGGAATTTTGCATATAATTCCACTAAATTTTGTATCAACTGGGGTAGTCCCTAGAACATGTATTAAATGCTTATTGTGTCTCTAGCCCTATGTTAGTCATTCTGGAGAATATATTAAAAAGTTGTAGACTCAATGACTCAAAAACTCCCAATTGAGGTGGGAGCTAGGTCCTCAGGAATGAAAATCGTAGAAAAAAATTCTAAGGTGATACTTGACCGGAGGTCGAGATAGCATGGCAGGAACGATAAACGTATACTATGTTTTCAAATGTCTTTTTGTGGGGTTTCCTGACCCCCACCCCAGATTTCTTGATTATTTATTTATTTGCTCTTCCCTGGACTTTGGCTGGCTACGTTGCATCTTTCTTGGGGCCTGCTTGGACCTGCCCAAGTAATTCCAGAGGGGATGGAACTTCCAGAGCTATCACCATGGACTCAAATTGCTGGCCTCAAGCAGTCCTTCCACCTTCACCTGGCAAAGTGCTGGAATTACTGGGGTGAGCCACTTTGCCCAGCTGGATCACCATGGACATTAAGCATTGTGTTTATGGCAATCAGACCCTCATGGAGGAGTCGCTGAAACTGTTCACTGAGATGGGGACACATTTGATTTGCACAAATTGTAGCAAAAGAAGCCACTGACACTGAAATTAAATGAGAAAAAGGGAGAGTGGTAGGAAATGAGCTTAGGAGGATAATCAGAGGCCAGATCTTGTAGAGCCCTGGAGGTCATGGTAAAAAGTTTGGATTTATTCTTCCTGTTATAGGAAACTATTGGAAGATTTTGAGGAGGGGTGTGATAAGATCTTAGTTAAAATTTTAATGGATTACTCTGACTGCCATTTGGAGAACAGACTATAAGGTGGGTCAGAGTAGAAGAAAGGGAAATTAGTTAGGGGGCAATTCTAATAGTCCAGAGGAGAGATGATTGTGGCTGGCGCTAGTGTGGGAGCCATGGAGATGGAAAGAGGAGGATGGATTCCAGATGTATTTTGGGGAGATAGCAAACAAGCCCTGCTGATGGACATCTCCACCTGATGGGCCTACAGACATTTTCAGATTAAGCTTTTCCAAACCAAATCTATATTATCCACTTTGTAAAGCCTGGGTTTCCTTCTACATTCTATCAGTAAACCACCCAACCTCCAAGCTAGAGGGTTTGGTTTTACTTTTCCCTCACTCCCTCATTCTGCCATGTTTATTCTAGTGTAGCAATGCCTTTAGAATCTTGTCTTCCCATCTTCTTTTCTTTCTCATTACTATTGCCCTTCCTTGGTCAGGCTCCATCATTGCTTTGTCTAGACTATCTTGCTTCTAACTGGTCTTCCTGCTTCATCTCTCTATTCAATTTATCCTCCAGTGATTCTTCAAAAATGAAAACTTGATCAAGTTACTTCATTCTTTAAAATCCTCTGATAGTTCCCTAATGCCTACAGAAAAAAAAATCCGAACTCTTATGTATGATATTCAAGAGTGCTTATGATCTTGGCTACACTTTCGTATGATGAAGTCATGCTGGGCTACTCATGGTCACTGAATTAAGCCACTTCCATGTCTTATGCCTTTGGTTATGCCTTTGCTTCTGCTTGAATTACCTAATTCATCTACAAGATCCAGAGCAGATGTCATGTCTTCTGTGAAGTCCTTCCTAACCCTTTCCTGCCCCCACAGAAGTGTTTCTTTGGATGTTCTCCCAACGCTATTTGCTCATATCTTTGCTATAGAGCTTAATTGCAGTAGGGCGAGTTAACTATGTGTCTCTCTTCCCCTGTTACTTGAGTGTTTCCTGAGGACAAAGTCCATGCCTTATTCATTCTGCTAGCCCTCTTGGCAGCCAGTAAATTGCTGTATACATGACAGACTAAAGATATGTTTGCTTAATAACTGAAGCATAGGCTTGACCATGGTGATAACCAGATAGTTGGGCAAAGATATCAGAAGTTCAGGTAAAAATGGCTACCAGCACTATCTTTATAGCACTGTAGAATTCGAGAGCAGAATTTTTTCTAAAAATCACTGAGTACCTTGCTAAACCAATTGGATATGTGCTTTTCAATCCTCTTTTTAAATGCTACTTAGCCTGCCTTTGATGCCCACATCAATAACTTCCCCCCAAGTAATCCCTAACAATCAAGGCCTTCTAAGATTAACATCTCACCCCTAGTCATTTATGCTCATTCTATATTACATTATCCTCTTTTGACACATAAAACAATTTTTAAACATTGTAATGAAACACATTGTCAAGGACTTTATTTCAGTAGACATTTCCTAGTCAGTTACCCAAAGAATTAAAAAATAGTAAATAATTCAGATACACAGAAAGATATAAAAATAATGTAAAAACACTGTGTACCTGCCATAAAGCTTAACAAATTAAACATTATGAAGTTAGTTAAAGACTGCTTATCTACCCCTCCCTAAATACATATTCTTCCCTACTCACCAAAAGTAACCACCATAATGAATTTGGCATTTACTATTCCCTTGCACTTTTTTTTAAAAAAAAAACTTTTACTGGAATAAGCATATCTCCTTTTTAATGGCTGAATAGCTCTTCAATCTATGAAAATACTTGTTTTATTTACCTAACCCCTTTTGAAGGGCTGTTAGAGAATTTCCATTTTGTTGGCATTATAGAAAACTCTGTAGTGGGTATGCATTTCTATGCATTTATACAGAGCTATTTTTTGTTCTTCATCTTGGCCCAACTAGACCTAAATACAAGTCGGGGTTCTAGGAAGGAGAGACTTCAGACATATTTGTCTTACGCTATTTGCAAACAGGCCATTGCTTCCAAAGATAAGTTGATAAGCCAAGGGCAAAGGGGTCCGTGAATTCTGAACCAAGTGTACTATAATTTGGGCTCATTTACTTCATCATTTACTTGAGCTTTTTGATTGCTGATACAGGTTAAAAGGTTTATTCCTTTAGGTAATGACGCATTTCTAGGAGTATAAATAGCAGTGCTTGAAGCAGGCCCTTTAAATGCATGTGGTATACATGTGGCAGATATTAATGAATGCATTAAATGACAAGTCAGTTAATGGCAGAAATTATTGGGCTCTTTTTGATGACTGAATTCTCAAAGAGATTAGAAGGGGTGGAAAGAAAAGACTCATAAGTGAGAGAAATTACGCTGAAATGTTTATCTTTCTAATTAGTATGTAAGTATCAGTATAACATTCAGATCAGAAAGAAGAAAAAAAACCAAACTAGCATTTGCTCTTTTTTCTTTCTTTCTTTCCTTTTTTTTTTTTTTGCATTCTGTCTTATTTTGGCTGAAATAAGAAGGCAATAAAAGGGACTGAATCTTAGCTGTATCATCTGGGAGAAATTAAACAATTTATGGGCAGTATATGTCATAACAAGTTCATTATTCTCCAACCCACCACGATTCATTTCTTTCATCCCACAGAGCACCATTTTGTACCTAAAAAGGAACAAACAATGGTTATAAAGAAAGGCCACAAGAAATTCTCAAGCACCGCTAGATAATTAGCAGCCGAAATCCAAAGGAGAAACGCGTAAATGGAAGAGGAACAGATTAATCCGAAACAGCAGATATGGTAGAGCCTGAGCATTAGTGGATTCAAAAGTCATAGCTCCAATTATTTGTAATACATCATGAAGGTCAAAGATAATGAAGAAATTTGCCTTTTTGTTGATGTGAAAATTTTAATCTTGGGCCCTGCGAGTCTGGTACCCAGAAGCCTACCACTCAGACATTGTGTCTCTTTGCAATGGGGTTGTTCACTCCAAGTCGTTCTGCATGTAGTAGCTCTCTAGCGATAAAACTATTCTTCATATAAGTTCAAAGTAACTATATAGTGCAGTGCTTAAGAGTGTGTAGTCAGACTGCCTGGGTTTGAATCACACTTGCTAAGTGCATAAATTAGCGTCTATGTATCTCAATTTCCTCATCCATAAAAACAGGTTTTTTTTCTTCCTTTTTAAAAACTTTTTATTATTATTATTTTTTTAGAGACGAGGTCTCACTATGTTGCCCAGGCTGGAGTGCAGTGGCTATTCACAGGCGTGATCCCAGTACTGATCAGCATGGGAGTTTTGACCTGCTCCAATTCCGAATTGGGCCGGTTCAACACTCCTTAGGCAACCTGGTGGTGCCCCACTCCCGGGAGGTCACCATATTGATGCCTAACTTAGTGCAGACACCCAATCAGCATAGCACACTACAGCCCAGAACTCCTGGGCTCAAGAGATCCTCCAGCCTCAGCCTGCCGAGTAGCTGGGACTACAGGCACGTGCCACCGTGGCCACCAAAATATAATTTTTTAAAAAAGTACACTTCAAAGGTTTATTGGGAGAAATTAAATGGTTAATACATACTTAGAACAATTCCTGAAGCACAGAAAGTGGGAAAAACATTACATATTTTTATAATAAAGAAAATGTAATTTGTTTTACTGGCAGAATTTATTTTAGTGGTATTATAAATTACTATACTTCAGTTCCATATTAACAGAATCATTACTTCATTTTATGGGAAAAATCACATGCTTAACTATTATTTGTATATTTGGATCTCCAGTCATATACCTGGCGAATGACCATGGTCTGCCATCAACAAAAATTACTATCATTTAAATTTGGATTTTAAAAATTTTGTTGGTGGAGGAAAATGGGCAGGATGGCAACTTTTCCTTTTACATTTATATTTTGTAGTTAAGTTGAGGTGTATATATTAAAATTCTCATTAACCAGAACACCGCTACTGGGAAACTTGATGAATAAAATGTTCTGCTTTCCTGTCAGATAAAATAGGATATCCACTTGGTCAATAGAATATCCACTTGGAGTCAGTAGAAGAACAGAATTTTAGAGCTAGAAGGCACCTTAGAAACCATCTTGTTCAACCTTTCACCCGATGAAGTGATATCTTCTTGCTTAAATGCTTCTAGTGAAGAGGCACTCCCGAGCTCAGAGGAGGCTTTGGAAGTAGCTTATTCCATGGTAGGACAATTCAAGTTGATAGAAAGTTGTTACTGTTTGGCTGATATTCTTAACGAAAGCCTCGCCTCTCCAATCTACTTCTGCCTCCTGCTTGAATTGGGCAGTCCCTCCTCTCTGTTTCCATTTCTCCATTGTAGGTAGCACTGATTATTTTGCTTTGCAATGGTTATCCCCAGCCAAATCTGAGCTCTTTGAGGATAGGGGTTAGGTCTTTTTTTTTTGGTCACCATACCACTGGTGTCTAGCATGATGCCTGGCACACAGCAAACTCTCACTGTGTGTCGGTGGAATGAGTGAATATTAAAATGGAAGTGTTACCTAATGGTCGTAACTTCTCCCTTTGTAGCAATACGGAATCAATATGCTCTCTTTCCAACACAATGTACAGCCTGGACTCTACTGCCACAATGTCACCTGTTAATTGCCTTTTTCTGCAGACTAAACATCTTAAGGGCCTTCATCTGTTAATTTTATGACACAAATTCCAGTCAACTCCCCTTTTCTGGTTACAATCTTCTAGAAACCTTTTCATTTTTTAAAGTCCCTCCTAAAATGAGGCCCCCCAGATTGCACACAATGTGCTCGATATAGTGACATTAACATAAAGGACAGTCTCTTCTCGTGGTCTGGACGTGAGCACAATTGTTTAATTTGACAGGATTCAACATCCACTTTCCCATATGTTGATAGTCCAGAATTAACTGAATTAACAAAATGGACTAATAAATTGGAAGCATGATTATCAACAGAATCATAATATGCTGTTCATTTATGCTGTTAATTTACTGTCAGAGTGCTGACGAAGTATTACATAATTTGTAAAGATAGTATTGGTGTTTGTAACATCTCTATTCCCACCACGTAATGAGGGAGAGGTCAGGGGAAGATGGTTCTAGGCACTTTGTATTCCAGTGTTCCTCAAAGGAAAATGGGCTAGCTTGGTGCATGTAATTATTTTTTTGAACACTGTTGCCACCATACCTATTTTGTCCATTTCCATCACCGTATGTGCAAGACTAGCCTTGTACATATATGTCAAAGGGGCTAGATTTGACTTTGGGGTGCTCATCTTCTATCATGTCTCCCTGTTTTACTGTCTGCCTCCCTCAGAGGTATATGCTGTACCCTTTTTCTGGTATCAGCAGTTATGGTCCTCATAGAAGTGTTCACTAATAGTATAATGGCTTCTCTTACCCCTTAGCAAGGGGTCATTTTGATTTGAATAGGGGATTCGTACCCCAAAAAGGAGAGTGGGCTTCTTGGCATTATAAAAGGTGCCTTTCAGGGGCTGGAGAAGGCTACCTTGTATATGAGACACTAAGAAAGGGAAATATGGCGAGAGTTTCAAACAAAAAGGACTTTTCCTCACTCATTTTGCCTTCTCTAAGTGTGTTGTGGACTATTTCTTGCTTGACAATCTGTTCCATTTTTTCTTTAGATTGTACCTTTAGTTAACATAATTATAAACTACAATCTGCTTTTTCTTCTGAATTATTTAGCGTCCTCTGGAATTTCTGCTTTTAATAAAGGCTGAGGTGGCTAGGTGGTAAAAATTCTAAAGGGTGACTTTGGGCCTCCATCTGCTTGAATGGAGCACTTACAGAACCCCTGTGTGCCTTGTGTGCCTTCTCTAACAAATGGTGCCTTACAGAATTGACCAAATACTAGGATGTGGACGGGTGATCCTTACAAGGCAAGGTGCTGGAAGGAAGGCCAGTGATGCCACAGCTCTGGAGAGCTCCTGACCTCCGCTTCCTTTCCTCCTTTCTTCTTTGCTTTTTCTAATGTTTGATGGGATTGGAAGAGGATGATGTGCTTACATGTCCTAAGGACTATAAGGGAGTGGCAAGGCGTGGCTGGGGTGGGCTCATTCTCAAGTTCTTTAATGTAATCATAAGTCTCAGTACTACAGAAATTCAGTTCTTTAAGACTCCAACTGTGGAAATCTCAAGCACTTGGTTTCGACTCATGGAGAGGAGATTTTTGTGGTGAGAATTACCTGCCATCAAGCCTTTCACATACTCCCCTTCCTTATTCAGAGAGGCCCTAGATTTGTCATTACCAGAAGCAGGAGATTGCTGAATATCTTTAAACCTTATACTTGCATAAGGATTTCTGGTTGCCAGGGTGATTTAACACATACCATCTCATTTAAACCCCACAGCAGTCCTGTGAGGTGGGTGCAGTAGCTATTGTTTGTTCACTACTTACTCCCCAGCACCGAGAACAGTGTGTGTGAGCCCAGTAATGCCCCATAAATATCTGTTGAATAAAAGAATGAATTCCTATTTTACAAAAGATGGAATTGAGGATAAGGGAGGGTAAGTGCAGTGGCAATGCCAAGAGGTGCCATTGTGGGCTTTAGCCTCCTCACTCGTTTCCATGAATCTAGCCCATCACTATAAATCAAGCCTGAAAAAAGCTTTCTAGGCAAATAGTTTCCAAATAAGGCCCAACCAGAATTCCACCTTGAAGAGTCTTCAATATAGAAATTCAAAGATTTGCCATTGACTCAACTACTTATTCTAGGTCACACAGCTAATGAGGAACAAGGCTGGGACACTATCTAAGTTAACTGGAAAGGTTTCAGATCTTTCCTCCTTATAACCCCAGCTGCTTTTGCTGGCTCTAGCACTAACAATATCCTTTTTGATGAAAGAGGGCAACTCACCTTCAAAAACATTTTTTACTTCTTGTCCACGTTTTTCTTTTGAAGTTGGGGCAAATTGTAAATTAACTCCAAATCCCTGCTCACTAAGGCACTGGAATAAATGAACATCCTTGTCACTCACTGTAACCCTCCTATAGGCCCCTAGTGTCCATACTTCACCATGTTAAACGATCAGAGCAATTTGAGGCAAAAGAAGAAAAACACATCTGGGCTGCCAAATGCATCAGACACATGTTTTTCTTCCACATTTATTCTGAAGAAGTCAATAGCTCTAATAAGGTGCATTTGGAAAAAAGGCATCATTTCTTTTTACAATTTTCACCCTAAAGTAAAGGAAATAGTTTCCATTTTGATTTGGAGCAAGGCACACAAGAAATGATTTCATTTCTAAGCATGGCCAAAACCCCAATTTCACTTTCTTTCCTTTACTTAGGTTTGCACATTTTTAACATTCAGATAAGTACTGCTTGTCCGTGTCATTTTGTTTCAGACAATCAGCAACTGCCATGGGACCGTGTATTGGTGAACACAGGAGAAAGGAAGGGAAAGGAATTCTGGTTTCTATTCTTAGTTTTTCTACTTGTGTGTTATGAGCCTGACTGAGTTATTTTGAGGGCTGGGCTTTTAGATAACTTCATTGGAGTTGGAGGTCACCTTTTGCCTAGACGTTGAGTTTTGCCCTCAAACGTCAAGTGCCATTCCAAATGACTTTGCTTAACAGTTTCAAACTGTGTTCCCAAGTCCAGGGACAGGTTTCCTTCCACCTCAAGGAGGCTATTCCCCATGTCTCCTTTCCAAAGGTGCAGGTGACAATCAGCTAAGTTTCTTGAGACCTTTGTAGTGTCCCTGTCCGGCATGCAAAGTCAGATTACTAATCTGATTAATCTTCTGCTTCTCTTGCTGAGTCAGATTAAGCATATTCCAATGGGTTGACAGTAGTGCCAGTGGCCATACGACTTTGAAAGCCAGAGTCAATACATTCTTTCAGAAACTGTTTCTAAGGTACCATTGCTCTATTCTGGGAAAATAGAGGAAGGGACACAGTATTCTCTATCCCTGTGTCTCTCAGTCAGCAACAACTTTGCCTCTCAGGAGTCATTTGGCAACAATTTTCATTGTCACAACTTGGGGAGAGTAGTGCTACTGGTATCTAGTGGGTAGAAGCCAGTGGTGCTGTTAAACATCTTACAGTGCCCCCACCACCAATAATTATCTGGCCCCAAATTCAGTGGTGCCAAGGTTGCAAAACTCTGCTATATGGACTTCGATTAAGCCATCATTAAGTGGGAAAACCATCATAACTAACATTTAATTGAACACATACTTTCTGTTCCAGATCCATTCAAGGGTTTTACATGTGTTAACTAATATAATTCTCACAACAACTCTATGAAATAGATTATACTATTATATATTAACCCATTTAAACATGCAGAAACAGAGGCACAGAGGAGTTAAGTAGCTTGCCTAATGCCACACAGCTGGTGTGTGGTGGAGCCGAGAACTCATTCACGCAGGCCCCAGAGTCTCTACTCTCAAACAGTACACTGTTCCCAGATAGGCTAGGCCATATGGTAGGGTTGGGATGACTTCACAGAAATTCTGCTTTCCGATTGAAACGATGCTTATATTTTAGCCATCATTTCAAGGGACATGACATTTCTGTTATTCTCTCCCTGAAATATAAGACTGGAGACTAAGGTGTCTTACCCTTAATCCACATGAAAACCCCACCTTTTAAACCAGAGGTCGACAAATTATTTTTTTCTCCTTATTTTGAGAATGAAAATACGAAAGAAATATAACCTCATGTATTGAACTTATATGGCTGTTGTAAGCCAAGACTGTGAGTCAACTTTAATTTTCACAGCTGCTCCTCACTTTTCACTCTGCTGTCGGGGAAGCACCACCTCTTTTTCATTTACCTTATCAGGTAAAAGACGCCTTCCCCACTCCATCCTGTGCTCAGAAAACTGGAAGCATTCACACTGAGGTATAAAAGATGAACAATATCCAACATTCTGATCCCCTCATAGGATCAAAACACAGCTAAAGGAATGACAGCCGGATGGTGGACACATTATTTGGGTAAGGAGGAGAAGTGTGTGTGTGTGTTGAAAACCTGACTTTGCTTTGTACCCTCACCTTTAGATTGCAGAATCTATTTTCAAGACAGAGAATGGGTCACAAAGAAAGTGTGTCTGCCACACCCTTTCACTACTAACTAAAGAAAAGCCTCAAATTCCCTGACTGTCAAGCACGTATTGCTTCTAGGCCTGCTATCACTATTGAACACTCTAAGGTCACTTCCCTCAGCCTTCTAGAGTTCTATTTTGCAATGAAACGGCATCTCCAGCAATCCAAAGCCAATTACCATTGACCAATTGGATTAACTGTATTTTTATTTTCTATTACTAAGATATTTTAAAAAGAGGTTTAATACTCTTGTTATTCTTGAATCAATTGTAATGTGGAGGCCAAACCTGACAAAACGGATACTAGGAAACGAGAGGGAAAATGCTCTTCTATTAAGAAGAAAAATCTATCCTGAAATTGCAATGTTTTAAGTTTCTACTGTGGCTGTTGCTTCCAGGTCCCCAGAGAAAGAATCGTTTTCATACTGAGGGGAGGGAAAAAACAACGAAGCAAAGAAGGAGCAACTTGCTCGGGGTTAGCCAGAAGAGTCCAAATTTTCCATTTAGTGTTTTTTGGGGAGTGTTATGTTTCCTAAAACGTGAGTTGGAACTAATCCGAAGAGAAGTTTTGTTAAAGCCAGTTTGTCTGTAGGAAATACTATATACCTAGGAAGCTACTGATGACTGCTTCTGTGATTCTGGTTTAATTGGCCTGGGGTGGGGCCCACGTTGTAAAAAAATGCTTCCTAAGTGATTCTAATATTCAACGTGTGTTTAGAATAAGCAGCAATGATCCTACAGCTGCAACAACGAGCTACCAATTAATGCATAAATGCTGACAATGAGAGGGCTGCCATTTATTAAGCACTTACATGCAACAGGAATGGTGCTTCACGCATTATATACATGACTGCTAATCCTTAAAACAACCTTGTGAAACCAATATTGTCTCCATTTTACTGAGAAGGTAACTAATACTTAACGAAGTTATTTTACTTCTCCAAGGAGATACCCCTGGTTAAATTGTTAGCTCTGACTTCACTAAACTTTAGATTCATCTATCCACCTACCTAACTGATAGCTCCATTTAGATGTCTCATAGATATCTCCAACTAAGCGTGGCCAAAATGGATCTCTTGATTCTCCTCCACCCCTGCTTGCTATTCCTCTACTGTTCTCCATCAAAGAAAATGGCAGCACCTTCCAATTTGTCCAGTTGCTCAGGCCAAAATCCTTTTTGACATCCTTGACTCCTCTCTTTGGTCTCACATTCCACACCCTGTCAGCTCAATCTATATTCAAAATGCAACCACTTCTCCCTGCCTTCATCCTAATTCAAGCCAATCATTGTTCATCTGAAATATTGCAATTGCTTCTTTTTAAAACTGAATTATTTTATTTTTTTATTTTATTTTTTTAGAGACAGGGTTTCTCTCTGTTATAGCTCAGGCTGGAGTGCACTTGTGTGATCCTAACTCACTGCAGCGTCGAACTCCTGGGCTCAGGGATCCTCCTTCCTCAGCCTCCTGAGTAGCTAGTACTACAAGCATTTGCCACCTCATCCAGCTAATTTTTTAAAAAAATTCTTTGTAGAGATGGAGATCTCACTATTTTGCCCAGTCTGGTCTTGAACTCCTGGGCTCAAGTGTTCCTCATGCCTTGGCCTCCCAAAGTGCTGAAATTATTGGTGTGAGCCACCATGCCCATCCTACAATCACTTCTTCAGTGGTCTGTCTCCCTGCTCCTCAACTTTTGCCCTGACATAGCAGTCTGGTTGATAGCAAGTAAGTGAGGGAAACAGTGGTAAGAGATGAGAGCAGTGAAGAAGAAAAACCATGATAAAAATTCTGGATTATATGCTGTTTCACAGAAAGTCACCTAAAGGACTTTGAGCACAGGAATGACATGATCTAATCTATAGCCCTTACAACAATGACTATCATATAGCATGTGCTTAATAAATATTAACTGAATGAATAAATGCGTAGCTGAGATTTAAACCCAGCTCATTTGACACAACAGTCTATATTCCCCTTTTTCTCTCTCCTTCCAGAGCTTACAGTGGTAAAGTGATAATTCCAAGTTTGCATAGATGCAGGGGGACAGAATTAGTATTCAAATCCAGATGTGCTGGTTTTCAAAACCTGTTTTCTTTCTACTCCTCTGCACTGCCTCCCAGTGGAAAAATTGCTAGTAACTACAGTGACCAAAATGTCAGAGAATTGAGTGAAGTTTTTTGTTGTTTTGACATGATTTTATATAGCCTTGATCTTCCTCCTTGGTTCAGCTTTGAAGCCTGTGCAACATGCTCCGAGGTAAAAGGCACCAATATAATAACTCACTAGCTTGTCACAGGCCCTAAATGCTACCATTAGAGATCATGGCTTCTGTTTGACTTTCTCAAGTTACTTACATTTCTCTAAGACTCTAATAATTATCTCTGAAGTGGAGATAGATTATTAAATGAGATAATTCATGTAAAGCACCCGTAACAGTTCCTGGCATGTAGTAAGTCCTCAATAAAGTACATTATAGACTCATGGCAAATGGGAAACTAACAGAACCCCACATCTACCACTTTTGTGGTGATTTGGTTTATTTGAGAATGTGTGCCAGAAGAATGCCAGAGGAAGGAGAATCAAGATAGGTCTTGGGGTGGGCAGGCAATGTGGAGTCCCACCCTGATAAGTCGGGGTCATGTGAGGACCTGGGCACATGTGGGTGACAAAGTATGGTGTCACATTAAGTGTTGTCAGTCCTACTGAGGCACAGATTAGAATTAAAGCTAACTCACCACGTGCTTGGCAGAGAATAGCTTATAGTGCCAAATGGGGCCACTAAAATGTTCAATTTCAATATATTCATATTTCACCTTCTCCTGTGGCTCTCGAATTTGAACAGTTGGGTTTAGATTTAAGTCCTTTCCTCCTCGCTGTGTTAGGAGTGTTCTGGTAAGTATTATTTCTAAAGGTGCTATGCTGATTTTAAAAAAGTGGCTGGCTGCAGTTTTGTCTGGCAAACACACTGACTGTGAAAGCTGCAGGAAAATTGATTTTCTGGCATTTGCATGTCCTGACATAAACTGTGCTCCATGGAAGCTCAAGTTACAGAAGCTTCTGATAAGTGCAGCAGGTGAACTTGACTTCATGAAATGATTAGGTTCCACTAATCTTTACCATTGGGATCAAGGCAATGGTCTCCATATGCAGTGACAGATAAAAGTACTAATTTGCTGTTATTTCATTCAGAGAAGTACTCAGATAACCAGTTAATCTGATACCCATATGCAAATACAAATGAGGACACTTATTAAACCCCCAGTCTTCAGCTCAGCCTCTGATCTCAAATTGTCTTTATTCTGCCTTGGCCAGTATGAGTGCTGTGGAGAAGCATCCTAGTCACCAATGCCCTGGAAGGGGCCTGCCTGTCCCATGTTGAAATTTGTAGTTATGTGAAGTTTTCTTTTGTTGTATACAGCAGTTGTTAACAGCATAGGTCCTAAAGTTACAAAGACCTGGTTTAGGTACCTATTAACTGTGTGACTTTGGGCAAATAATTTAACCTCACTGAGACTCAGTTTCCTCACCTGTAAAATGGGGATGATAATAGGACCCACCTTATAGTGTTCTTGAGGTAATGAAATGAGAGATTGCTTATACTAAATTTGACATAGCTCATGACAACATACTAAGCGCTTAGTTTCTCCCCCATTCCATAATTGTATCAGGAACTGTGGTACATGCTATAAGAAATGGAGATGTGGAAGACATGTTCCTTATGCTCAAGAAGCTAAAAGAACTAATAGTTGGAAGCACCATCTCATAGAACTTCTGAAATGTTCCATATCTCTGCTCTCCAAGTAGCTTCTAGCCACACATGTCCACTGAGCACTTGAAATGTGGCTAGTGCTACTAAAATACTGAATTTTTAATTTTAATTTTAGTTATTTTCAATTTAAATAGTTACATGTGGCTAGCAGGTACCCTATTGGACAGTATCGGTCTATAGCTTAAGGAATAGCAATGAGGAACTAAAAGGCAGAAAAAGGGCACCAAGAACCACTTTCCCTACTTCATAGTATTTTTCTAGTTTACCCTAATTATGGAAGCGTTGACTACATCAAATGGAAATCCTGCCTGCACCAGTCAGAGGGCTGGCTATCATCTGGGTTGAGAGACAGTGGGGTAGGTAGGGGGAATAACTCCTGTTCTAATCAGAGCTAGTATGTAGCTCAGAATAGCTTCCCCAGACTGCTTGTAGAAGCCTCTCTAGAGAAAGGTAAGCTGTGTTATTTGCATGGGCAAGAATTCCTTAGGGACATGCAGAAACTGTTTCCTTTAAATTTATTCTATTTGTGTAAAATTGAAAATAAATGAACTCCTGAGTCTAGGTATGCCACGGAAGAATATTCTTGCTCTTGTTATTTAAGAACCATACTTTATTTCTAAAGAACAGATACAAGAAAATATTTGTGAAAAAAACCAAAAAGTGCACTCCTTAAGTTTCTACCCAGCCTGATTATCTTCTTCTGGCTCTGTGAGTTGCTACATTAAGTTGCTTACACCTACTCTGACTCTTATTTCCAAGGGAAGAATTCCAAAAGGGGTGGGCAGCCAGATGACAACACTCACAATTCCCTCAGTTTTTTGAAAAATAGTTCTCTGTATCAGCTCTGATAGATGGGTTGAAGAATTGAGTACAATCAAGATTGAAAGTGGTAGAACCTCTAGAGATGCTTCTCTCTAAAAATTCCAAATAACTTTGTCAACTACTCATTCCAAATGCCTTTGCCTTGTTTTTTCAAACTGCCTTACAGTTATATTAAGGTCACAACAGTAAATTTGCCTGATTTAAGTCACCAAAGGGGGAACGGGACCAACACTTTTTAATTGGGCAGATTGAATGTTATAGCCATTTGGCTCGGATGCTGTCATACAGTAACCAGGGACTTGAGCCAAGCTATACCAAACGCTCCAAACAGAAATACATGCTGCCAAATTGCAGATTTGCAAGTCACACTTCATTAGAAAACAAAAAATAAGAAGCAGAATCATGAGCTGAAGCAAAGTTTTTTTTTCTTTTTAAAGAATCATCTAGAAAACTAAGTTGTTTTATATTCAGACCTGTGTTTTCATTACCACTGTTGAACAGAAACAAAACCAAAGTCTGAAAACCCTCCAAAGTAAACAAATCACACCTTTACGTCGTTTGACTTGAATTTCTGATACAGCTATCACCTTTATTCAGTAAAGATAAATACTCAAACTGCAGAAGGAAGCCATGTTGAATCGTAAAGGACTTAGAAGAGAGAAACTGAAAGCCCAGGTTGCATTTCCAAATCTCATGTATCATTTTTTGTTTGTTGGGTTTTTTTTTTTGTCTTGTTTTGTTTTTGAGATAGTCTCACTCTGTTGCCTAGGCTGGAGTGCAGTGGCATTAGCTCACTGTAACCTCCACCTCCCACGTTCAAGTAATTCTCATGCCTCAGTCTCCTAACTAACTGGAATTACAGGTGTGTGTCACCATGCCCGGCTAATTTTTGTATTTTTAATAGAGATGGGGTTTTACCATGTTGGCCAGGCTGGTCTCGAACTCCTAACCTCAAGTGATCTGCCCGCATAGGCCTCCCAAAGTGCTGGGATTACAGGCATGAGCCACTGTGCCTGGCCCAAATCTCATGTATTTTCTGATACCTGTGAAAACTATGGCATATGGGATGATTTATTAGCAGACATTGGTTTGAAATACATTTCATGTAAGTCCCTGTTTCTGTACCTTATTACCAAAGAAATATAGTAACTTGAAAAACAGGCCCTCCGCATCTTGAGCAAGGGCATTATTATTAATATCTTTTGTTATTCCAGAAAAGTGGACTGGGCCAATAATACTTAAATAAAAGAATTACATGGTTTTCCTTTAAGACTCACTTGATTGCCTTCTATCCCAGCTCTGATCAATCAATGGCAGACCTTTGACGGCCCACTACTTCCCACCCCATCCCTACCTGTGTGCTACTAACAGTAGTTAATTCAACAAACTAAGGAATGTTTATACAAACCTGTATTTTTTCAGAACCCATTAGGAAAATCAGTAGCCAAGTTATCTGTTTTTTTTCTCCATAATTAAATCACTTATTTCTATTAACCCAAGAATTTTAAAGTCACTTGCAAAATTTAATTTCCATTAGGAGGACTTTTCCCTCATAGTCCCACATGTAAAGACAACAGAATATTTTATTAAGAACCTTCCTAGACAGTCATCTCTCTTTGAGGCTTGCTTTCTCTACCTTCAGCCTCGAAACTGCTTGTCAGTGTTGTGAAGAAAGTGGATTGCCTGCTTGTTTCCCCACCTGATGGCAATCTGCATCGCCACTGATTTCTATCCAGGTCATTCATTATCTACTTGCTGAAAAGTATGTTATTAATGAGAAGCAGGTAGGAGTCATGCTGACCTCCCTAGTTTTAAATGAATGTTTAAGATGGTACAATCAAACAGATATGCAAAATAGGCTATTAATGCAACATCAACATTACAAATTTAAACTCAAACTCAAGGCATGCAGAACATGTAAGTTTCTCATTGTTTCTGTTTTAGCAACATGGCATATGCTGAATATATAGTCCAGCATTAGGAAGACATGGATCCAGAAGTATTGAAAAAATGACCAGTGTGTGTAAAGGAGACTCCAAGATTGACTACCAGACTTCTAGAATGATGTAACCATACCTATATAGATTGGCTCAACTTTGGCAAGTAAGTTTTCCAACACCTTGGAATGTCCCTTTCCCTGATTTGTGTGGCTTTGCCTAGAAGTGAGTATGTCTTCCATTACGTAACAGAAGAATTCCAAGAAAAAAGCTGTGCCATAAATTAGATTCATTTTAGAAAATCAAATTTTATTTTCTGTCGATGCATAGGCTGTTTTATGTTTATTTCTGAAAGTCCTCCTCCTAGGTTTCTGTGATGACAAGTAGTTAATGATCTGTTAGCACCCAAATGCAATAAGGGATCTCTGTTTTCTAGGGAAGAATATGTTTCCAATGTGAATAATTACTATTTATTGCTTTTATCAGTTGTGAATTGTCTGATTAATGGATTACTTTGTGTTGTCAAAGATTTTGGAAGAAAGGGAAAGCCTTAAACATAACAAATATTTTAAACCACTTTTTGGTAATCTTTGGTCTGGCAGATAGGCAAGCATGGAAATTGCCCGGAAGACAAAACAAACGAACAAGCAAACAAACCCAGTAAAAAGAACTTCAAGGTGGGAGATCCTGGTACAATGGATACTGTACTGCATCTCCAAAGTGACGAGGGCTAGAATAGGTATCCACGATAATAGCAAGGATCCTAGCAGAAAAGAGTGAAAAAAGATTGAACTCTAGCCTTAGGAAAACTGATCTGGTCTCCATAAAAGAGAAGTTACTTCCCAGTGAGGGAGAGGGCAGAATTCTCTTTTCTGCAGTAGTCAGGATCCCCATGTTTGGGAGATGATGGCACCCCAAAGGAAGTTAGAAAGAAGGAATGGCTTCTCTTAAATATCCATCAGATATCCAAATCATTTGTGGTGGAAATACTCTATGTACCTTGTTAAAAGGTCCAGCTTAACCATGTGTAAAGCTGAGCATTGTCCACAGTATAGCCTTAATCAGCAAAGTCTGCACTGATTAGAAAATTGATCAACTGCGCCCTACCGCTGATGTAGGTAAAGTCTGGGCAATCTGGCCTCTGGGCTGTAAAACATTTCTCTCCTCCTTCAGAATTGGAACTTTCCTATTGCCACCCTGGTGCCTGTATTCAACAGATACCTTATGCTCACTCCATGGATGGATGCCTTTGATTATGATCACATTTCTGTTTGCCTAATATCCATAGCAGGTTAAAATGGCAATGGCAATGTAGAATTAACAAGAGGGAGGGAGGGAGAGAAAGGATTACAGAAATTCTACTTTCTTTTAGGCCTAAGAGCTAGCACTTCAGTCTGGGTACTATCCACCATACCACTCCTTTCTTAAAGATGTGCCCTCACTAATCTTCCCTGGTAGAGATATTAAAAGGAGGAGATCCAGCTCATATTATCCTCACAAATCACCTCCGCTTCCTCCCAGGAGGCTTCACCCTGCCATTTGGGCACTTGGGGCTGCCCACCCACAAGTCTTCTATGTGGGGAAGGTTGGACCCCTGGTCTCCTCAGTGCCTTTGTAAATAAATGCAACTGCACTGATTACCCAACGCCCACACCAAGCAGGTCAAATAGGCAAAGAGAAGGGGAGTAAGGTATAAGGATTTGTACATCAGGGATGTGCTGCTGGCTACAGAGCAAGAATTTCCTAGCTCTTGGTTCATCTTTTCCTCTGTATCAGTTTTAAAATCTGTTTGTCTTCCTGATAAGATTTACATCCTCCTAATTTTGAGCTCTTCCTGGTAACCAGGTTCATGTCTAGCCAGCTACAGTCCTCCAGGTTGGGAACTTGGAGGCATGAGGCTCCCTGAAGCCTCCAAAACACAGTCACATAGCAGAGCTGCCTGAGTGTAAAAGGCAGGTATAAGGACAAAGAAGGAAGGAGGGGGAGGAGGGATAACATGATAGTAGGAGACAGCTTTGGCTAATGGCTAAGAGTTCAAAGCTGTTGGTGTAATCACTCATTCTGTTCCTTTTCATTTTTAAGGCCATTTCTCTTGCCCATAGCTTCCAACCATATTTTAATGAACTTTCCCATGTGAAGGCCAGCTCTTCTTTTTGTCTACCCTAAAGCCTCTGTAAAAACATCAACATTAGGCCATGCACAGTGGCTCATGCCTGTAATCCCAGCACTTTGGGAGGCTGAGGTGGGCAGATCATGATGTCAGGAGTTTGAGACCAGCCTAGCCAACATACTGAAACCCTATCTTTACAAAAATAAAAATTAGCCAGGCGTGGTGGTAGGTGCCTGTAATCCCAGCTACTCGGGAGACAGAGGCAGGTAAATTGCTTGAACCAAAGAGGCAGAGGTTGCAGTGAGCTGAGATCACACCATTGCACTCCAACCTG